>NC_050444.1:91768583-92124932 GCF_903995425.1 Onychomys torridus
GCTGGAAGGTACTAGCTCATATGGTGACTGGATACTTGACTGGTAGGAGTCTGGTGCCGAATTTTCAAGGATATTCATCTAAAGTTCCCTACAATTTAAGTACCACCTGGTCAGCCCCACAGCACCTTGGAAGTGAACAGGAAATAATGGCCCCCTTTAGGGGTAGAGCAAGAAATCCTCATTCATATACTTATATGGTTATTTGAATGTTGCAGAGCATGGGTCACATTTTAAAACCATAGGAAAAAATTGTAACACATATACACACATTTATTCTCAGAGAGTATTTGGGGGATTAGATAGGATTTTAGATTTTTTTCAGTCAATGTCTGTATCTTTTTTGAAGTCTAGGAAAGGAACAGATCCACTTACCAGGCTGAATAACAAAAAAGTAGAGGACTTCGCTCCCATTTGCATTGTTCTTTCTCTTTTGTGATAACTTACTATGCTTGCAGGCATTGATAATATGCTATATTTTCTCTTTAAATTTAAATGTAAATGACCTACAATGATTAAATGAAGAGAAATTCATTCTAGTACATACTGATGAATAAACAGTACCTCTCAAATGGTTTTTCTTCTCATTGATTTTGGAGATAATATCTTTTATCTTTAATAATAAAAGCACATAGAAAAAAATTTAATAAACATAAAAAATTACCCAGTGCAAAGTCTCCTTCTGCTTATGACTCTAGCTAATCCTTAGGGCCCCCACTTTCTACAGGAATGTTTTGTGGGCCTTGGCCATTTAATACTTGTACATCCAAATATCAAATGTGTTGGTTTCCCTCTATCAGATTTTCAATATCTTTAGAATTTTGGTGCCCACATATATGTATTTATTTTCCTTATAGATTTATAATTGTGCTAGTAGCTAAGAATCATATCCTGTTTTGACGGATACTCTCTACTGATTCTTCAATTATTTCTTTTTATTTCCTTTTTTGCAATATGATTGGTAGATGAGGAGTCTTCCAGGTCCTTCTCCTTCTATTCTTATCTCCCTGTCTTAAAGCTTTTATATGTTTGCAGAGAGGACTCCACCCACCCAGAAGAAGCTGTGTTTAAATTTTCACTTTTTCTGTGATATGTGAAGAACAGTTAGTGATCTGATGATTTGATGTGTAAGGGTCTTCCCAAAGTAGAATGAATTAGATTCTGGACAACATGGAAGTGATGGGGAAAAGAAAATAAACCTGTCCTTCACAAGGAGAATAGAAAGGAAAGCCTGGGGTTATGTACCAGTGTGCCAGATGTATGGATGACTATGGAATACCTTGTGGCCAGGTTTGTAATCAATGGACTGATCAACCAGCAACCATTTACTAAAGTAATAACACTTAAAAATACTTTTTATTTATATTATTATTATTATTATTATTATTATTATTATTATTATTTTTGTGTGTGTTATCTGGATGTATATATTTGCACCATGTACATGTCTGGTACCCACAGGTGCTAAAAATTGGTATTGGAACCCCTGAAACTGGAGTTGCAAATGGCTGTGAGCTGCCATGTGGGTGCTAGAAACTGAACCCCAAAGCATCAAGTACCCTTAACCACTCTAGTTCCTGGACTAGCATTTTGTGTTGTTGTTATTTCTTCATTATACACACTGTGTATTTCCTCTTTGCCACATACTCATTGCACCTCTTCTTGTGGCTAACTTGCTTCTTTTGTGAGGATGTTTGTTATCTTTAATCTACTTTAGTTGGCTGCTCCATGAGGGCTTTTATATAACTAATACAAATATTAGTTAAATGAAAGAATAAGTGAATCACTTGCCAAATTGTAACCACCAAAATAATGAGCCCCCTACATGTATCAAACCGTACACTAATCACCTTGCATCTAACCAAAACCTCAAAAGCAGCCTTTGGAAAGAGTATTTAATATTCTTATATTACAAGTGAAGAAATGAGCCATAAAAATATTAGGTATTCCGCACTAAATCACAAAGACAGTTAGTGGTAGACTGAGGTTTGCACCTGGATCTGCTTGAGATCTTGAAGTTTAAAAAAATTAAAGAATGAGCACTCAGGAGGCTGGGGCTACATAGAGAAATCCTGTCTCAATAAAACAAACAAACAAAATTATAGTAAGACACCTCTCTGAAGGGAAAGCAGGGTTTTGTTAGATGTCTGTGGTTGACAATAGACTAGGCTGCCGTTCCTGAAGAGCTTAGGTGGAAACACACAGCCCATCAGTGTGCAGTGAGGAAAGGGTTTGTCCATGACCTGGGTGGATATTTTAGCAGTTATGAATTATTCAGATGCTGAGGCAGAGTGATTCCTTGCTCTGAATCCTAAATGAATGAAATTCAAGCCCAGAGGCTCTGCCACTACTGAGCTTCCTTTTTTTTTTCTCTTTCTATTAATAGAGTGAAAAAAAAAAAAACAACCATAAAGCTAAGTTCTTTTTGCTTATTATCTCTCCCTCCCTTTCTCTCTCTCTGTGGTGATAAGAACTGAACTCATATTGTGCATACTAAGCACTTACTGTACTACTAACCATGTCTTCCTCCCAGAGTATTTTTAAAGGTGTTGGTGTTAAGGGAGCTTTCCTCATACCTTTTAAAAACAGTTTATTGGAATAGAATACAGATAATTCATAAGCTAATATTTGAAGTATGTAATTCCTCCGTTTTAACTTTTATTGCATTTATTTGTGTGTGTGTGTGTGTGTGTGTGTGTGTGTGTGTGCGTGTGTGCGCTTATGTCATGGAATCCATGGGGAGGTAACAATGTATGAGAGTCAGTTTTCTCCCTCTATCATGTTGGACCTGAGAGTTGACCTCAGGTGATAAACACTTTTATCTTCGAATGCATGCTTCTTGCCCCGGTTACATGTTTTTGAGGACAGACACTCTTCATCCATGACTGTAGTCCATTTTAGAATTTTTCATTACTAGCAAGAATCATAACTTTTGACCCTGCCAACAATCCTTGCACTTCTCCTAGGTAATCAGAAACTTACCTTTGGCACTACATTTTTCTTTTCCTTTTTTGTACATATCACTTAAATGAAATCATACTACATGGTTTTGTTATTGTCTACTTCCAGTTTGCAAAATGTTCTCAAGATTCATTCATGTTATAGAATCTGTCAATGCTTCATTTCCTTTTATAGCCAAATCATATTCCCTTGTGTGTACCACAGCTTATATGTTCATTGATAGATACACATTCAAGTTGTTTATGTTTTTGACTATTAAAAACAATCCTGCTTAAAATGATGCTAACATATGCTTTAATGAAATTACAAATGAAGATATAGTTTCTACCCATTTGTGTTTTTTCATTATGATTATGATTGTTTGCTTGGCCAAAACCACTACCTTATTAAAAATATTTCATGTTTAAAAGATTTAAGTATCTCCCCCATCTTTATAAAAATATTTTCTTATTCAGTATAATTTGGATAAAAATAATCTAGTTTTTAAATTGTACTTTAACTTTCTTTACTCTAGCTATAGATACCCAAAGATGTGAGTTAATGATTCTTATTCAAATTATATAAAAGACATCAATCTCTAATAATAACATTCATATTACTTTATACCTTATGTACTGATGTTTCTTTGGTAAATTACTAAGGTCCTATAGCATAGTTAGCTAGGATTTAAAACTAAACAACATCTATATTTTAGTAATGACAAAGAAATGGAAAAACTACAGTGATTCCTTCCAGGGTCCCTTTTCCATTTCTAACCACTTCAATGAGAAGTGAGATTTAGATAGAATGAATTCTGATTTCTTTTTTTTTTCCCAGAGCTGAGGACCGAAGCCAGGGCCTTGCGCTTGCTAGGCAAGCGCTCTACCACTGAGCTAAATCCAATTCTGATTTCTAACAGGTCTAATCTTTTTTTTCTATCTGTTATTAATGTTTAGTACATAAAAACAATCTTATTGAACATGCTTAAAGGAATACTAGATCGTTATATAATTTGCCCTAAAATGTGGCTTTCCATTTACTTTTTTAAACTAAATCTGGTGTAGTATGAAGAGAATAGAATAGCTTAGAAAAGATAGTATCCATGATAGGAGTTATGATAATTTAGATATTAGAGACCAATCCTTCTTAGACTTAAGCTAGCCATTCTACATGAAATTAAAGATATAAGATCAAGTTGACAAACAAAATAACCTTACAAATAAGAGGTAATAGATTTGTTTAAGTACTCCAAATTTAAATATGAAAGTTAATAAAGTACAAATAACTGTAAATATACGTGAAAGTGTTTAGTCAATTTAGCTTTTAAAATATGTAAACCTTAGTTTTTTTTTAAGTATGTTTCCTTCATCTGTTATTTTTTACTCCTTTAGGCCAAATGGTATTCATGATTATTTTAAGCATAATAATTTTACTATATTTCGCATGTAAATGTTATGTGAGGCATAAATGATAAAATTTACAATTAAGTCAAATCGATATCATGGTGGCTAACAGCTTTGGTATGACTCTGGTGTTTCTTAATGGGTGGACTGGTTAGTCCTTACTCCTAAAGACTGCTCTCTTGCCTACTACTCAATTTCATTGATATTAAATCATAGGAATAACCTTTCCTAGCTACATGGGGCATTATGTTATAGTGGTTAACAGGGGAATTGGGAATAAGAATTCCCAGAAAGAAGCTCTGTCTGCAAAAGGTGACTGACAGAATAGCATTTCAATTATGTAGGAAGGTTGAAATGTTGCAGGTCCAGAGCCTAATTACACTTTATTCTTGCCCACCTCTGTGTCAGATAAACATCCTGATAAAGGGATCAAGAAAAACGTTGATATGTATTAACTTAATGAAACCCTATTTTTCACCAAGCAAAGTACTAGGCATGCTGACAGAGCACATCTGAGGCCCATGGGAGTGACTCCCTATCTTGCTATAACCTGTCTCTCTGATGTTCCCACAGAAGCACTTTTTAATTTTCTGATTTATGGCTTTCTTTGTTCTGTTACTATATCAGCTTCATGAAACTGCTTCTATGCTGGAACATGGAATTTGATAGCCTGAACCTTAGTTTCTGTGCCCTGGTCACTCATCTTGGGTTCAGAACAAACTATTTCTTATTAGAAGCAACAGAAAGAATCCTGGTTTGAGTATTTGTGTGCAAGTTTTCATACAAACTACTATTGACTTAGGACTAGAATTGCTAAGTCTATGATAATTCTGTGTTTAATTGTTTGAGGAATGGACAGACTTTCTCACAAATTGGTACATTTTCATAGGCAGCGGGTTAGGACTGTGATACCAGCAATTCTCCTTTGGTAACACACCTGATTTCTTGGAAGCCATCATTCTCCTGGATTTGACATGGTCAAATAGATTAGTATTGTGGTTTGGATTACTGAAGGCTTCTACTTACATCTTGACTTTATTTTTATTTTATTTTATTTTTTATGTTTAGACAATTCTTAGTATTAACATTTTGAACAGATGAGGAAATTTAGACTTTGTTCTCAGCAGATTTGCTTCTGTGGACATCTTTCATGTATACACATCGCAGTGTTGATTGGCAAATGGTGTTGATGAGGTGGCCCTGTTTTGTCTATGTGCCAACAGAACTTAGAGTAGAGTTTCATTCTAAGTATCAAGACAAGCACATGGGGATAAAAGCATTGGTTACCCCTTGGATTCTATAAACCTGCTAGGGGCAGGATATCAAATGTTAGACCCAATGAAGTCTGTATACCATCTTGTCACTGAAGTTAGAGCTACAGGTCCAAAGTAAAGTCTGAAATCACAGCAGTATAAACTCTGATTACCGCAATAGCCACTAGAACTCTCAGAAGTCAGAATCTCACATTGACATTGACCCTAGAGACTACTAGAACTGAAGTTCCAGTCACTTTGGCACACTGGAGAAGAAACCCAGGCTTTGCAATATCTTCTGAGGACACAGGGCTGGAGTCCTAGTTACAAAGTGCTGTAGTCCAGGTGCTCTCTGATCCCTCTGGAGCCAAAAGCTTGGTCACATAGTGCTCTCTAGTCACAAAGAAGTCAAAGGCCTTGCGATGTCTGGTCCCAGTGGAGCCAAGGCCCAAATGCATGTTGTTTCTTATCCCTGAAGCTTAATGATGTGCCTCAACACTCTTAAAAATTAACAGTCAGCCAATCCCAGTCATAACAGATGGCAATAAAACAAAGATGGGAAGAAATTAGTGAAGTAGAGATTAAAAGAGCAATATACAAAGTCAAACAAAGCAAACAAACAAAAAACAAAGAATTGGTTCTCCCCTCTATGAAAAGTCTAGGACCTGATGAATTCACTGGTAAATTCTATCACATTTTCAAAGAAGAACTAATACCAATCCTTAGTTGGTGGCACCTGATCTTCCCACCTGGTTTTAGCATTGATATCTGAGATTTAAGTGGTAGGATTTGATAAAGACATTCCATTAGGGCTGTGTGCTCTAAAGTCTTTCACTTTCCTTACTTGTCCAGTTGAGGGTCTCTGCATTAGTTCCCATCAACTACTACTATGTATATAAAAATATGTTATTAGGAGTCATTTTATTGCTCTTTTCCTTATCAGAATAATAGTAGTAAGTTTTCTCCAAGGTCTGTGATCTATCTAGTTTCAGGTTCTTTGACACTTTAGCAATGTAAAGTATGGATTCTATCTTATAGAATGGACCTGAAATCTAATGAAGCAGTTCTTGATTATTCCCACAACATTTATGTCACTATTACACCAATGTATGTTGTAGGAGGGTTTGTAGCTGGGTAATATCAATGATTATGGTTCTCCTATGGTATCATGCAGAGTGCTTTTCAGTACTATGAGGACTCGTAGGCAGGGGTGAAGATTCTAGTTTGGCACTAATTTGACTTCTCTATGTTTGATGACATAAGTAAGTACCATTTTCAGTAATAAGACCTTACCATCAGGTTGTATAGAGTAAGCAATAAACTTGGAAACAGCTTGTGCTGTTTGGGGATTGCCATTGGGCACCTTTGGTCAATGACTCAAAAAGATGCAGATGCAAACTGTCCTGGTCACTGGGGGCTTTAATTCATGGCATAAGATTTCTAGTTGGGGTCCTTGTGCCTTCAAATATTTGGTGAGGCCTATTAAGATTCCTTTCATCCTTTCATTCCTTTCATATACACATACATACATTCATACATATATATGTATATATGAATGAATGTATGTATGTAATATATGTGTGTGTATACATATATGTATGTATGTACTTTTGGGAGCTTCTACAATAAGAAGTTTCCACATCATTTTTCATGTGGCCTTCCACATTAGTTGTCTGTCCTTACATTCACTCCTTTTCCTTCTCTCCCATACTCCCTCCTTATTTAATCCTTCATCTAGTTTCCCATTTATCTGTGTATTACAATATATTCTATGGTAATATTAGCCAAGGTGCTCCATGGTAACCCCCAACCTTAAGACTATTTTGAAGGCTATTGGTTATTGTGCTGGCTAGCTTATGTCCACTTAAAACAAGCTGGAGTCATTGAAGAGGAAGACACCACAACTGAGAGAATGCCTCCATAAGAACAGACTGTAGGCAATACTAGTGGGCATTTTCTTAGTTACTGATTGATGGAGGAGGGCCCAGCTTATTGTGGGCAGTGCCACACCTGGGCTGATGGTCCTGAGTTCTAGAAGAAAGGTTGAGGAAAACATGGGGAGCAAGAGTAAGCAGCACTCCTCATGGCCTCTGTATCAGCTCCTGCCTCCAGGTCCCTGTTTGAGATCCTGCCCTGACTTCCTTTAGTGATAAACTATGATGTGGAAGCATAAGCCAAATCACCTCCTACCAAGCCTTCTTTGGCCATGGTGTTTCAATCATACTAAAGGTAGCCTGAGCAAGATACTTACTCTCCCCAATCTGATGGTAAGACTCTTTTGCTGAAGACAGCATTTACATACATCATCAAACATGGATCAGTTGAGATAGTGCCTAACTGAAGCTTCAGCTCTATTATTGACTTAGGTTCACAGTACTGGAAGGCATACTGCACACTATTGGAGGAGAAAGATAATCATTAATATCTCCCAGTTATAAACTCTGTGACCTACATCAGTAATCTTACTGAAAGATATACTAGCACAATAGTGATACAAACTTATAGGAATAACCAACCTCTTTTCTATTGGATTTAAAGCCCATTCCATGAGATGGAACCTATACTTAACAAAGCTAAAGTGTCCAAGACCTAGACTAGGTAGGTCATGGGCCTACTACTATTCTGCTAAAGGAATATAACAATAAAATGGCCCCTAATGGGATACTGGTATACCCATAGGTCAATGTCTCACTCAGCTCTCTTCAGAGAACCAACTTGCAATAGATGGGAAATAACACAGAAACTCAGAACAGGATGATTTGCTCAGAGTGGAGAGACTTAGAATTCAGGCATAAATAGTATGTCTTCATCAAACCTTACTCCTCAAGGGTCAGGGATCTATCCAGAAGATAATGTGGAAAGACTATAAGAGCCAGAGTTGACAGAGTTCCAGTGAAAAAGATCATTCAGACACAACAGGTCTACTGAACATATGACCTCAGAGACACAAGGCCTTCATTGGTTCAAGCCAGATTGGGTTCCATCACTGAGAGGAGGAAGTAGATATGGGCTTCCACCCCTAACCTATCTGCAACTGATACTCACTGGCAAAGGAAAAGTTAGTTTTCTCCAATGAAGTCTCACTGGGTATATTAACCATACCTCATGCCCCATGGGGAGGACCCATACCCAGAAGTAATTAGCCAAATTACAAAATGAACTCAGTGGTACTTTTGTACACTTTTGCTCTTATTTTGTTTGGGCTTTTTTCTTTTGTTTTGTTTCACTGTTCATTTTCTTACTTATTTTGATTTTTTTGCTTTTGTGTTTATTTATATGTGTTTTGTTTTAAAAGAGAGAGAGAAAGAACAAAGTTGTTTGGGTAGGATCTGGGAAGAGTTGTGGAAGGGAAAATATGATCAAAATATATTGTATAAAAAACTGTTTTTCAATAAAAATAAGTAATAAAAACATCTTTCCTGTAGTTTTTTGGGGGTGCAGACTTTTAGTGCTCTCAGGTTAAAGGCAACCATGTATTAGATTGCTCATATCTTAGCACAGTGCTTTCTCAACCTTCCTAATGCTGTGACCCTTTAATACAGTTTCTCATATTGTGTTCCCCAATCATAAAATCATTTAGTTGCTACTTCATAACTGTAATTCTGCTACTGTTATGACTTGTAATGTAATTATCTTATATGCAGAGTATCCGATATGCAGAATATTTGATATGAGACCCTCAAAGGGGTTACAACCCACAGGTTGAGAACCACTACCTTAAAGTCTTTATCTGTAAAACATTTAACATTTGGACACTTATTTGTGCATACTTGTTAAAGCCAGTTTTTTTCCTATATTTTACCAGCGTGTAAATTACACCCCATCTTCAATTTGAAACTACGTGCATTTCATACTCCTTATATAGTATTATCTCACCAATAATGCCATCCAGGCACTTGATTTCCATAATGATAATTTTCCAAAGAGACAGTGTCTTGACAGTTTTGCTTCTCATGCCTAGGTGGATAGGCAGGTACCTCTACTGCAGCTAATTAGTACCTAGTTCTGATAGCCATTAATAGTCTGGCTATGTCTTCTCCTTGCATTTAGAGTCTTCTATTCCCAGGAAGCTGAGGACCTTTGTTTCAGGCTACAATATGGGAGCTTACTATTTCTGAATAGGAAGAAGAGTTAATAATATTTATTTTGCCCTGAACTGTCTATAGGGCAGTGATCTTGGAATAGAAACACTAAAAACAAATATAAATACTGGTGTTGCAAGCTTGGATCTTATTAGCTCAGTAGCTTTCCCAATGTATTTAAGAGGCTGTGAGCTGATAGCCTTTGTGAGAAGGTGATCCATGTGTATGCACATGCATCTATCTGTGTGCCTGGAGATGGGTAGACAGCTCAGGTTTTGCTTTTAAAAATTGTTAGCTGTGGTGGCTGGAGCGATGGCTCAGGGGTTTCTAGCTCTACCTTCTCTTGCAGAGTCCCCAGGTTTGGTTCCAAGCATCTGCCTTGGAATCAAATAAATGGCTCACAACTGCCTGTAATTTCAGCTCCAGGGGATCTGATGTCTTCCTCTGGTCTCTGTGGGCAGCATGAGGCATTCACAAATGTGGCATGTGGCATACATTCTCATTAAGGTACACATATACACATAAATAAAATAAATTGTAAAGAAAATTGTCAGTTGAATCAACACAAGTCTTCTTTATGGGTTATTCTGTAAATAATATCAAATTTTCACCACCAACTTTTCACCATTAGCTTCTTAGATATTCAAGATAAAGAATAAGTATTGTGGGTTTATTCTGTTTAAAATGTATTGTTGCATTTTATGCATATTGTCAAGTGCCTCAACTCCACTCTCTAGAGTGAACAACACAGAAGAATTGAGCTTTCTCCAGTCTATAGGGCAGAGGACCTTGGTTTGGTTATCTGGAGAACACATTATATGTTTAACATTTGTGAACTATCGCTGCTTCCTTTCCTGCCAAGCCAGCTTTAAGTTCCTCAATTTTCTTAGAACAGTAATACCAATGGGACCATAGCTGAGCAAATGGTGGAAAGGACCTTTGCAGGATGATGTATGACTTGATAATTCCCAATAAGTAATCAAAAGTCAGTGTTTTAGACCCGGCTCTGTCACTAGGTAGCTTTAGGGAAGCTCACAGTGATGCCTTTGGGCTTCCCATGGGACAGTGTTAGGATCTAGTGGAATTATGACCTTGTGTAATAAACGTAACTGGAGGGCCAGTCTCCAGTCACCACCAGGGTATTTAAAAAAAAAAAAAAAAAAAAAAAACATGAATGCAGCAAAGGCTAGAATTTTTTATCTGAGGGATTAATAAGGAAAGATGCACTTTCTGATGGTAACTTACTCTTTTACTTCATCTTGAAAAAAATCCTCTCTGAAAATCTCTCTTGCTGTCTCTCCTGCCTAGCTATTCATCCTCTCTCCTCAGCTCCCTCTGCACACCCACACCCACTCTAACACACACTCACTCACACTGTACAGCTCTTCACACAGCAGCTTTCTCATGCTTACACACACAATCTCATACCTCTGCCCAGCTCTTTACACAGACATACATCTCAGAATCTCTTTCTTAAAATCTCTCTTGCTCTCTCTCCTGTATAGCTACTCATCCTCTCTCCTCAGCTCCTTCTGCACACACACACACACACACACACACACACACACACACACACACACACTCATACTCTCTCATTCCTCCTTCTCCACAGCCAAATTCTGGACAGTGATATGTTATATTTTCAAGGTCTGACCAATTCTCATAACACATAAGTCACACAGTTTTTCTCAAGCTAGAGATGTCTGTGAATATTGCTTGGGCGTGCACATAGCTCTTTCCCAGACAGAGAATGGTATTGAAATTCAGGACTTAACAATAATAGTTAGTTGACTGAACCTTGAGTGATTGGGGTATGTGCAGTAAGAGAATTACTGCAGGGGGTTATGTCTACCAAAGTTGCTTCAGTTCTAACCTTGATTCAGCAATAAACACCTGGAACTTAGGTTTATGTATTCTCTGCAGGGGCAGCTAGTCTGTTTTTTGTTTGTTTGTTTGTTTGTTTGTTTGTTTGTTTGTTTTTCAAGACAGGGTCTCTCTGTGTAGCTTTGCGCCTTTCCTGGATCTCGCTTTGGAGACCAGGCTGGCCTCGAACTCACAGAGATCCGCCTGGCTCTGCCTCCTGAGTGCTGGAATTAAAGGTGTGCGCGCCACCACTGCCCGGCTGCTAGTCTGTTTTTGAATTTGCTCTAAGGTCTTAGCTAAATATGTAAAAGGCTATTTTTGTAACTGAGAGTACTTTCCTGTTTCAGTTATGAAAAATATTCTAGTATTATTTCTAATCATCAGAATTATACAGCTTAAACATAAATCATCTTTCTGACCATCCACAGCTGTATGTGTGTTCAAAGATGTAAAACGCACTACCAATGGGCTGTAGAAAGAACCTCACAGCTGTTTCTTTTCTTTTCTTTTTTTTTTTTTAGGGAGGTAAGTAGTGGCACTTAAGAAAGTTACAAACAGGAAGAACCAGTCATTTACAGCCAGTGACCTCACAGCTTTGCCAGGGGGAGCTCCCCATTAGGGAGTGATTTCTCTGGTGGATTGACCTGTTAAATACTAATTGTCAGCTACTGTATACTCCCATGGCCTCTTGCAGTGTAAATATAATAGACACATGATGTTACAGTTCAACCAAGAAATTCCTGAAACCTAGCCAACAGACCAGATGCCCTTCTAAAAGGCATTGTATAGCTGGTTAATTGTCTCCTTCTCTTATCTTGACAGAAGTGGCCAGGCCTCTGAACAAGCTGAATGACAGTTTAGAGAGCCTTTCACTTAACTGTGTGTTAGGTTTTCAGAACTAAGGTATAGTTACTTGTAACTCTAATTGGAGGGAGGGCAATCAATCTGATTTGATGATACCCTTGCTTTTCCTTGTTAAATATTTTGACTACCATCCTGATTCCTAGCAATATCCAGCAAGGATCCTTAGTGACTTACCTCAAAAACAAAAACAAAAACAAAAAACAAACTACTATTTTCCTCCTGGTGCCCATACTTCTTGCATGATTCAGCAAGGCTTCTGATGTTCAACACAATGTGTTTTATGCATGTAAGACCTAGAACCCTTTTGGCCACATCAGGGTGATCTGGAGATGGTAAGAAAGGTTTCTACCTAGACATGATCTACTTTTACCTCTTGTAGCTCTGCCAATCAAGTTGAATGGACTTTGAAGTATAAGCTGTTAGTCCTTGATGCTAAGAAAACTGAGAGACCAAGGAAATCAGTGATTCAAAGTTTGCATGGTTTAAGTCACCTCAGCCAAATGGAAAGTTGAAAGTCAGACCTGGCTTCAATCACTGTTTCCTCATCTAACGGAGTAGCTCCATAGTGGCTCAGAGCCCTTGATTTACTTGAGGAATTGTTAATATTTTAAGATGTAACAGAGCATTCAGAACTGAACTGGAGTGACTTGCTCACTGTATGGCCACTTCAAGAAGGTTGCTGATGTAGCACTTTGCCAAGTCTTCCTGGTGCCTTGAGTACCTAGGGTTTGCCTCCAGGGCCAAAGGGGTGTATCCACTGGCACAGTAAGATGGTTGGTTGCCATGGATGTCTGTGTTAACTTTGGATAGGGCTCTGTGTATTTTTGTACTTCTCTTGTCTGAATATCTGCCTTCAGCTTGCTCTGAGTCTTGCCTTAAGAGTAGGAGTCATAGACTCAGCTTTTTGCGTGGCAAGGTAGGAAGTATGTTACATAGTCAAGGCAAGGGTAAAAACAGTGGAGGGCTGCAGCAGAAGTTAACAGGCTTCTTATCAGTTGTTATTTTCAGTTATGTGATGATTCTCTTAGAGAAGTGGGTTTAGGGTCATGTACATGAAGATTCCAAGGTATGATAACTACAGAAGAAGTAACATTAAAATTAGATTATTTGCAACCCTAAGAATCAACCGTTACAAATTCAAACCAAAAGTAATGGGGTGGAGACAAATCTATACCTGCACTTTTATTTAGCTTGAATGCAGGGAATTTACAATTTCTGATGCTGTTTGAAAAGAAAAAGATATACTTGTTTAGCTACTAAATGCAAGATGATGTATTGACCTTTTCATCAATATTCTTAAATATTCACAGAAATCTTCAGAAGTAGGTCTCAGAACCTTCATTTTTGATCACAAAAAGGACAAATATTTGCTTATGGTTACTCAGCCAGAGTGTGGTGGCATCAGAAATTGGCACCTTGACTTTTGTTCCTTAGTCCAGAAGCTGTTAAGCCTCAGTGTCACTGGATTTTGTAGTCACTGTCCAACTTCTGGTCTCCTACACTGTGAGTATGGACATTTGCCTTCAGTGGGGCCAGCTATCATTTTTTATCCAGCCTCCAGCTTCTTGAGGTCCAGCGGCCGAGGTCCCTGCCAGTTGTGACTACATGTTCCCTTGCTGTTCTCAGGGTAGATCTCTTCTGAGCCTGATGCTTGCTTTAGTGCCCCTCCAAGTTTGGTTCCCTTTCAAGCTGGCATAGGTGATTTGCAAGGCCTGTAATCAGATCCCTACCATAGACGACACATCAATGGCTTCACTTGAGTGGGAGTAGTCGCCTTGTTCTTCATTTATTTCTAAGCTCCCTGACAAGTTGGAAGCAAGATCTGCAATAAGTATGGTTTGGAAGATAAATTGTATAGGGGAGGGTGGTGTCATTTGCTAAATAAGGTTGTATTTTTCCTCATGAATAATAAATCAGAACATTTGGAATTTAGTAAACTCAGTACCCATGCTAGGGCCAGAAATGCTGCTAGATATACAAAGAACTTTCCTGGTTTTCTTGTGATTCTTCATTGTGAATATGTGTGCAGCAGATTAATTAACTAATTTATGTTTGTCTGTGAGAGGGTTTGCTGAATAGTTTTTATTTAAAAAAAAAAAAAAACAACTTGAAACAAGCTAGGGAAGAGGGAAGTTCAAGTGAGAAAAAGCCTCTATCAGATTTGTCTATAGGCAACTCTGTGGGGGCATTTTCTTGATAAATGATCGATGTAAGAGGGCCCAATCCATTGGGAGGAGTGCCACCCCTGAACAGGTGTCCTGAGTTTTATTAGAAACAGGCCATGGAGAATATGCCAGTAAGCATCACCCCTCCATGTCCTCTGATTCAGTTTCTACCTCTAGGCTCTTGTCTCGAGTTCCAAACTTTACTTCCCTTGGTGATGGACTCCAGAAAATGTAAGATGAAATGAACCCTTTCCCACAGAGTTGCTTTGGGTTATGGTGTTTATTACAACAATAGAGAGAAACTAAGACACGGGATCTCATCTCACCATATAGCCCAGCAAATTAGTCAGATTTCTCTACAGAAATGGAACTGATAGAATGAATCTTCTCTCTCTCTCTCTCTCTCTCTCTCTCTCTCTCTCTCTCTCTCTCTCTCTCTCTCTCTCTCCCTTCCTCCTTCCTTCCCTCTCTCATTCTCTCATTTATCATACCTATCATATCATATCATATCATATCTATCTATCTATCTATCTATCTATCTATCTATCTATCAATGACTTATCAGAGTACTTTACCAGCAGTTTTGAAGTATTCCAACAATGTCTGTTTCCCAATAGAAAGTCCAAGAATCCAATAGTTATTTGGTCCACAAGGATGGATGTCTCAGGTTATCCTCAGTATACGTCAGAATACTCAAGAAGCAGTCTCTAATGCCAGTGAAGGAATGAAGTTGCCAGTGAGATTGAGGACAAGCAGGCAAAGAGCAAAACTTCTTTCTTCCATGTCCTCTACATACACTGCCATCAATCAGAAGGAGTGGCCCAGATTTAAGGTGGATCTTCCCACCTCAAATGACCCGAATTTAGGGTTGGTTTTCCAACCTCAAATGATCCAATCAAGAAAAATTTCTCACAGGTATAACCAGAGTCTTGGGTTTTAGCTAATTTCAGATGTAGTAAATTTGACAGCCAAAAATAACCATCATACCCAGAGTGGCCTTGAGCTGAAGAGCATATGTGTGATTACACAGCATCATAATATGTCTCTTTGTAAGATAAATAATTTAGGTGTTCATCTCAAGCACATTTACATTATCTTCTAAGAATACAAGAAAACTAGTATTTCCACCTGATTGAATCTCAAGTGATCAATTATCCCGCAGCTGAGACTAGAGAGGGTTAGAAAGGAGAAATAGCCAGGCGGTCATGGCGCACGCCTTTAATCCCAGCACTCCAGAGGCAGAGCCAAGTGGATCTCTGTGAGTTCGAGGCCAGCCTGGGCTACCAAGTGAGTTCCAGGAAAGGCGCAAAGCTACACAGAGAAACCTATCTCGAAAAAACAAAAAACAAAAAACAAAAAACAAAAAAAAAAAAGAAAGAAAGAAAGGAGAAATAACCTTTGGAGACTTGAATTACATACTCCTGATTCCACCTCTCTGCCATGTCTGATGATACTCATAAGAATCTTGATTATTGATATCTAACCCATTTTATAGAAGATCTCAGTTAGCTCACAAGTGATACTAGAGTACAATATTAAAATACTAAGAAGAAATATATCACTAAGTTCCTATGGATGGAAAATATCACAAAGTCCTTAACTCCAACTTGGGACAGGATAAGAAAAAAATAGATGCTGTAGTCTATATTAGGTTCAACAATGCCCAATGGCAAAAACAGAAGCAGAATTTCAGATCATTGCTCATCAAGTTCTTCATTATGAAAAGGAAGTTTCAGAACATCATGTTAATGGTAACATGATAGATGCTTACTTTTGTTCAATGTTATCCACATACATACTTTCTTTTCTTTTTTCTTTTTTCTTTTTTCTTTTTTCTTTTTTGAGACAGGATTTCTCTTTGTAGCTTTGTGCCTTTTCCTGGAACTCAGTAGCACAGGCTGGCCTAGAACTCACAGAGATCTGCCTGGATCTGCCTCCCGAGTGCTAGGATTAAAGGCATGTGCCACCATGCCCGGCAATATACACACTTTCTGTAGTGTTGACTTTGCTTTGGAATGGTGATAGCTTATGAAGAGCCATCAGATACATGATATTTTTTACTTCAGGATATGACTAAGTGTTCCAAGCTAGTACATGATCTTCCTGCCTTGGCTCCCTTACTACTGGGATTATAGGCCTATGCTATGACACCTACTAATCTTTGAAGAGATATCCACAGAGAGCATACAATACTGTCTTTGGGAAGAAATGCATAGGAGATGACTTACCCTGGTTTATAAGTTTCAAGACTGGTACTCAAGATAACCATCAACCATTGATTCTGGAAGCTATGCTAAGTAAGAGCTCTAGGAAATAGACATTGGCTGTTTGGGATGAGTTTGAAAAAAAATCCAATCATCTGGATTTAGGGTTAGTGGATGACAGCCTCACTTTTCCTTATAAGATCTGTAAAAATATTATGCATTAGAGTTATTGTGAAAATTGAAAGATTTAATGTACACAAAACTTTACATTTGGTAAATGGAAATTCAGCTCAACAATAGAATTTCTTTTTACTAATCTTTTTTTTTAAAAAAGATAAAAAGGGACTTTATTGAATCTACTTTTAAAAAGGAAATATTTGTTTTACATAGCATAAGTAATGAAACTTTTTTTGTCTAAGTTTTTCAAATGTTACTGGACTGGACATGGTTAATATATGTAATGGAATTTTTTCATTTCCTTATTTATTTTTAAACTTTTTTATTATATTTGTGTTGTTTTGCATTATTCTTATGTGTTTTAAATTTTATACATCAGCCATGGGTTCCCGTGTCCTCCCCCCTCCCGCATCCACCCTCGCCTTCCCCCCAGCCCCTCCCCTCCATTCCTATGGCCTCCAGGCCCAAGACACCCCTGGGGACACACTTAAACCTGGTGGATTCAGTACAAGCAGGTCCTGTCACCTCCTTCCAGACTGAGCAAAGTGTCCCTGTGTAAGCCCAAGGTTTCAAACAGCCAGCTCATGCACTAAGGACAGATCCTGGTCGCACAGCCTGGTAGCCTCCTAAGCAGATCAAGCTATTCAATGGTCTCACTTATCCAGAGGGCCTGATCCAGCTGGGGGCTCCACAGCCTTTGGTTCATAATTCATGTGCTTCCATTTATTTGGCTATTTGTCCCTGTGCTTTTTGCAATCTTGGATTCAACAATTCACGCTCTTGCAGACCCTCCTCTTTCTCGACAATTAGACACCTGGATCTCCACCTGGGGCCTGGCTGAGGATCTCTGCATCCACTTCCATCAGCTATTGGATGAGAGTTCCAGCACGACAGTTAGGGTGTTTGGCCATCTGATCACCAGACTAGGTCAGATCATGCTTTCTCTTGACCATTGCCAGCAGTCTATAGAGGATGTATCATTGTGGATTTGGGGGGACCTCTCCAGCACTCTGCCTATTCTTGTTTTCATGTGGTCTTCATTTATCATGGTCTGTTATTCCTCATTCTCCCTTTCTGTTCTTGATCCAACTGGGATCTCCTGCTCCCCTAAGCTTTCTTTCCCTCAAATCTTGCCCTTCATTACTCCCACTGTCGTCCAAGTTGTTCATGTAGATCTCATCCATTTCTCTGTCATTGGGTGATCCTTGGGTCTTTCATAGGGTCCCGTTTTCTAGGTAGTCTCCCTGGAGTTGTGTAGCAGTCTAGTCATCTTTGTTTTACATCTAGTATCCTCCTATGAGTGAGTACACACCATGTTTGTCCTTCTAAGTCTGGGTTACCTCACTCAGGATGATTTTTTCTAGATCCATCCATTTCCCTGCAAACCTCATGATGTCATTGTTTTTCTCTGCTGAGTAGTACTCCATTGTGTATATGTACCATATTTTCTTTATCCATTCTTCAGTTGAAGGGCATCTAGGCTATTTCCGGGTTCTGGCTATTACAAACAAAGCTGATACGAACATAGTTGAGCAAATGCCCTTGTGGAATAATTGAGCATTCCTTGGGTATATGCCCAAGAGTGCTATAGCGGGGTCTTGGGGGAGATGGATTCCCAATTTTCTAAGGAAGCGCCATATTGATTTCCAAAGTGGCTGTACAAGCTTGCATTCCCACCAGCAGTGGAGGAAAGTTCCCCTTGCTCCACATGCTCTCCAGCATAAGTTGTCTTCTGTGTTTTTGATCTTAGCCATTCTGACAGGTGTAAGATGGTATCTCAGAGTCATTTTGATTTGCATTTCACGGATAATTAGGGATGTTGAGCAATTCCTTATATGTCTTTCAGCCATCTGAAGTTCCTCTTTGGAGAATTCTCTGTTTAGTTCTATAGCCCATTTTTTAATTGGACTGTTGGGCATTTTGATGTCTAATTTCTTGAGTTCTTTATATATTCTGGATATCAGCCCTCTGTCAGATGTGGGGTTGGTGAAGACCTTTTCCCGTTCTCTAGGCTGTTGCTTTGTCTTGTTGACCGTGTCCTTTGCTCTACAAAAGCTTCTCAGTTTCAACAGGTCCTATTGATTGATTGTTTCTCTCAGTGTCTGTGCTACTGGTGTTATATTTAGGAAGTGATCTCCGGTGCCAATGCATTCAAGAGTACTTCCAACTTTCTCTACTATCAGAGTAGCTGGATTTATGTTGAGGTCGTTGATCCACTTGGACGTAAGTTTTGTGCACGGTGACAGATATGGATCTATTTGCAGCCTTCTACACATTGACATCCAGTTATGCCAGCACCATTTGTTGAAGATGCTTTCTTTTTTCCATTGTACATTTTTGGCTTCTTTGTCAAAAATTATATGTTCATATGTGTGCAGGTTAATGTCAGGGTCTTCAATTCGATTCTATTGGTCCACATGTTGGTTTTTATGCCAGTACCAAGCTGTTTTTATTACAGTAGCTCTATATTAGAGCTTAAGGCTGGGGATTGTGATGCCTCCAGAGGTTGTTTTATTGCACAGGATTCTCTTAGCTATCCTGGGTTTTTTGTTTTTCCTTATGAAGTTGAGTATTATTCTTTCCAGATCTGTGAAGAATTGAGTTGGTAATTTGATTGGAATTGCATTGAATCTGTAGATTGCTTTTGGTAAGTTGTGGTGGTATTGTGTTCCCCAAAATATTGTGTGTTCCCTGAAATAAACATATCTGGGGTCAGAGAACAGACAGCCACTAGAACAAAGCCAAAATTGGTGGCTAGAAAATGGGAAGAGTAAGCTATAGCAGAAATTGGGCGGTGGTGGTGCATGCCTTTAATCCCAGCACTTGGGAGGCAGAGCTAGCTGGATATCTGAGTTCAAGGCCACTTTAGAAACAGCTAAGCATGGTGACCCACACCTTTAATCCCAGAAACACAACCTTTAATCCCAGGGAGTGGGGGCAGGAAGAGAAAAGTATATAAGGTGTGAGGACCAGGAATTAGGGGAGAAAAAAGCATGTAGTGAGTAAAGCATTCAGCTGGTTAAGCATTCAGGCTTTCGAGCACAGTTCAGCTGAGAGCCATTGGGATGAGGATTCAGAAGCTTCCAGCCTGAGGAAAAAGGATCACCTGAGGAACTAGCAAGGTGAGATAGTCGTGGCTTGTTCTGCTTCTCTGATCTTCCAGCAATCACCCCAATAACTGGCCTCAGGTTTGGTTTCATTAATAAGAACTTTTAAGATTCCTGCCACAGTAAGATCACCATTTTTACTATGTTAATCCTGCCTATCCATGGGCATGGGAGGTCTTTCCATTTTCTGACATCTTATTCAATTTCTTTTTTCAGGGACTTAAAGTTCTTGTCATATACGTCCTTCACATGCTTAGTTAGCGTAACCCCAAGGTATTTTATATCATTTGTGGCTTTTGTAAAGGGTGATGTATCTCTGATTTCCTTCTCAGCCTGTTTGTCTACTGTATATAGGAGGGCTACTGATTTTTTGAGTTGATCTTGTATCCTGAAATGTTGCTGAAGGTTTTTATTAGCTGTATCAGATCCTTGGTTGAATTTTTGGGGTCACTCGTGTATACTAACATGTGATCTGCAAATAGGGAGAGCTTGACTTCTTCCTTTGCAATCTGTATCCCCTTAAACTCTTTATGTTGTCTTATACCTCTGGCTAGAACTTCAAGTGCTATATTGAATAAGTAGGGGGAGAGGGGGATAGCCTTGCCTTGTTCCTGATTTTAGTAGTATTGCTTTGAGGTTCTCTCCATTTAATTTGATGTTGGCTGTTGGCTTGCTGTACATTGCCTTTATTATGTTTAGGCATGTTCCCTGTATTCCTGATCACTCGAAGACCTTTATCATGAAGGGGTGTTGGATTTTGTCAAATGCCTTTTCTGCATCTAGTGAGATGATCATGTGGTTTTTTCCTTTGAGTTTGTTTATATGGTGTATTACAATGATGGACTTTCCTATGTTGAACCACCCTTGCATCCCTGGGATGAAGCCTACTTCATCATGGTGGATAATTGTTTTGATGTGTTCTTGGAGTCTGTTTGCCAGAATGTTATTGAGTATTTTTGCATCAATGTTCGTGAGGGAGATCGGTCTGTAGTTCTCTTTCTTTGTTGCATCTTTGTTTGGTTTAGGAATCAGGGTAATTGTAGCCTCATAGAAGGAGTTTGGTAATATACCTTCTGCTTCTGTTGTGTGGAACAATTTAAAGAGTATTGGTATTAAGTCTTCTTTGAAGATCTGGTAGAATTCTGCACTGAAACCGTCAGGTCCAGGGCTTTTTTTGGTTGGGAGACTTTTAATGACTGATTCTATTTCATTAGGGGTTATTGGACTATGTAAATGGTTTATCTGGTCTTGATTTAACTTAGGTATGTGGTACCTGTCCAGAAAATTATCCATTTCTTTTAGATTTTCCAGTTTTGTGGAGTAGAGGTTTTTGAAGTATGACCTGATGATTCTCTGGATTTCCTCATTGTCTGTTGTTATGTCCCCCTTTTCATTTCTGATTTTGTTAATTTGGATGCTCTCTCTCTGTCTTTTGGTTAGTTTGGATAAGGGCTTATCTATCTTGTTGATCTTCTCAAAGAACCAACTCTTTGTTTCATTAATCCTTTGTATTGTTCTCTTTATTTCTATTTTATTGATTTCTGCTCTCAATTTAATAATTTCCTGGCCTCTGTTCCTCCTGGGAGACTTTGCTTCTTCCTGTTCAAGGGCTTTCAGGTGTGCTGTCAAGTCACTAGCGTGAGATTTTTCCAGCTTCTTTATGTGGGCATTCAGTGCTATGAATTTCACTTTTGGCACTGCTTTCATAGTATCCCATAAGTTTGGGTATGTGGTGTATTCATTTTCATTGATCTCTAGGAAGTCTTTAATTTCTTTCTTTATTTCTTCCTTAACCCATTGGTGATTCAGTTGAGCATTATTCAGTTTCCATGAGATTGTAGGATTTCTGTAGTTTTTTTCTGTTGTTGAAATCTAACTTTAAACCATGGTGGTCTGATAGAGCACAGGAGGTTATTCCAATTGTTTTGTATCTCTTGAGATTTGCTTGGTGGCCTAGTATGTGGTCGATTTTAGAGAAGGTTCCATGAGGTGCTGAGAAGAAGGTATATTCTTTTTTGTTCTGATGGAATGTTCCATAGATATTGATTAAGTCCATTTGAGCCATAACATCAGTTAAATCTATTATGTCTCTGTTAAGTTTCAATTTGGCCGATCTGTCCTGAGGTGAAAGTGGGGTGTTGAAGTCTCCCACTATTAATGTGTGGGGTTTTATATGTGATTTAAGCTTTAATAATGTTTCTTTTACATATGTGGGTGCCCTTGTGTTTGGGGCATAAATGTTCGGAATTGAGACTTCATCTTGGTGGATCTTTCCTGCGATTGTATGTAATGTCCTTCATCATCTCTTTTGATTGATTTTAGTTTGAAGTCTATTTTGCTGGATATTAGGCTGGCTATACCAGCTTGCTTCTTAAGACCATTTGATTGGAAAGTCTTTTCCCAGCCTTTTATTCTTATGAGGTGACTGTCTTTGAATTTGAGGTGTATTTCTTGTATGCAGCAGAAAGATGGGTCCTGTTTTCGTATCCATCCTGTTAGTCTGTGTCTTTTTATAGGTGAATTAAGTCCATTGATATTAAGGGATATTAATGACCAGTGATTGTTCATTCCTGTTGTTATTTTTATTTTTTGGTGGTAGTGTGTGTGTACTTCTCTTCTTTGGGGTTTACTGCTGTGGTGTTATCTATTGCCTGTGTTTTCATGGGTGTATCTGCCTTCCTTAGGTTGGAATTTTCCTTCTAGTGCTTTCTGTAGGGCTGGGTTTGTGGATAAGTATTGTTTAAATCTGGTTTTGTCTTGGAAGGTCTTGTTCACTCCATCTGTGATGATTGAAAGTTTTGCTGGGTTTATTAGTCTAGGCTGGCATCCATGGTCTCTTAGTGTCTGCATTATATCTGTCCAGGTCCTTCTGGCTTTCAAAGTCTCCAACGAGAAATTGGGTGTTATTCTGATGGGTTTGCCTTTATAAGTCACTTGGCCTTTTTCCTTTGCTGCCCTTAATATTCTTTCTTTATTCTGTACGTTTAGTTGTTTAATTATTATGTGGCGAGGGGACTTTTTTGGGGTTCTAGTCTGTTTGGTGTTCTATAGTCTTCTTGTATCTTCATAGGCATTTCCTTCTTTAAGTTGGGAAAGTTTTCTTCTATGATCTTGCTAAATATATTTTCTTTGCCCTTGAGTTGGTATTCTTCTCCTTCCTCTATCCCTATTATTCGTAGGGTTTGGTCTTTTCATGGTGTCCCAAATTTCTTGGACATTTTGAGTCATGACTTTGTTGGTTTTAGTGTTTTCTTTGACTGATGAATCTATTTCTTCTACCGTATCTTCAACACCAGAGATCCTCTCTTCCATCTCTTGCATTCTGTTGGTTATACTTGCTTCTGAAGTTCCTGTTTGTTTACTCAGATTTTCTATTTCCAACATTCCTTCTGCTAGTGTCTTCTTCATTTTTTCTATTTCCCTCTTCTTGTCTTGGACTGTCTCCCTTGCTTTTTCATGATTTTCTTTCACGGACTTATTGTTTTCTTCTGCTTTAATTGTCCTGTCCTCTAGTTTTTGATAGTGTTCTTCCCATTTTTTGTTTATCTATTCCTCTATTTTTGATTTCTTCTATATAAGGCTCTAGCCTCTTCATGATGTTACTTATAATGTTGTTTTCTTCTTCTTCTTCTTCTTCTTCTTCTTCTTCTTCTTCTTCTTCTTCTTCTTCTTCTTCTTCTTCTTCTTCTTCTTCTTCTTCTTCTTCTTCTTCTTCCATTCTGTGGTGTTCCAGTCTAGCTCTGGACCAGATGGGAGTTCCAGGTTGGTCGGAAGCTGGGGGCTGGTCTCTGAGTCTCAGGAAGTGGCTGGGGTCTAGAGCAAATGGGTGTGGTCAGGGTGTGGAGACTGCAGTGTCTGCCTGCAGTCTTGGAAAGGGGGAGCCTTCCGGCAGGACCCGCCAATTGGCAGGAAACTGGGACCAAGTTGGTCAGGTCCTGCTGTGGTGACCTGTGTCCAGCAGTCAGACCCAGGAGCAGTTGCCTCTCTGCCTATAACCCAGGCACTCCTCTTTTTAGTAATCTTAATAGAGGAAACTCAGTTTCAAATCAGGTGATGAACCTAATGTCCCTTAGCTGTTGTGTGGTAAGAATAAGATATTAACTCTGCTGCACTGGAATGTGGAGCTCACGTTTTATACATTTGATTAGGTCTATGACTACTAAAATTTGTTTCCTCTTCAGGACAGTGCCTTTCATTTCTTCTGTGCTAGTTATCTACAAAGAAGTAGATGTTCACACTTTGGAATTGATGCTTGCCTTTGGGAATGTGGTACAGTATCTAGGAAAGTGAAGCATTCTGCTTTATCTGGATGGAAAATGAGAACAATCATGTATCCTGTGGAGGCATCTAAAGATGGGACTTCTGCAGTTAGAAAAGGAAAGGTTGATGTATGGGTTTGTTTTGACCGGGAAAAAGTAATACATTTCATGCTGAGGGTTGCTTGCTACCATTTAGTAATGTGGCTTTATGATCTAGAACAGGAAACAGATGTTTTCTCTTGAACTGATGAGTTTTAAAAACTGAATAAACCTAAATGTTATCTTTTTTCAGGGCTGCTGACCTTGATTCTTTTATCATGGCTATTTTTGGCTGAGGTTTAGAGCTACTAAGCTTTTAATCTATAGATTATTTTGTGTTTATCCCATGAGGCTTAATGTGAACATTTAAATCCTCAATTTTCAGAGCCATAACACAGATTCAGATCTAGGATTATTTGCCTCTTCTTTTTTTAAGCTCATGTAACTAATATACTATGATCCTTCCCCTGTGAACTACCTTGGTCTTAGATACAATTTTCACAAACACCCTGAATCAATGTTGTCCAAAATTCATTGGATTTATCCTTTCAGCAATGATGGGCTATAACACACTGTTATAGTATCCCTTCCCCTAAATATCATTGGCTTTGTACTAGGACAGTACTTTCTGATAATACATCAGTATCCCATGGTGGCAATAGGGCTATTTAGATCATCATAATGCACAATTGTGGTGGTTTGAAAGAAAATGGCCCCCAAAGGGAGTGGCACTATTAGGAGGTGTGGCCTCGTTGGAGGAAGTGTGCCATGGGGGAAGGGGGTAGTGAGGTCTCTTTTTCTCAAGCTTCTCTTAGTATGACAGTCAGTGGACTTCCTGTTGCCTCTGAGTCAATATGTAAGGACTGTCAGCTCCAGCACCATGTCTACCTGCATGTTGTCATGCTCCCTGTCATGATGATAATGGACTGAACTACTGAAACTGTAAGCTCACCACCCCAATTAAATGTTCCCTTTATAAGAGTTGCTGTGGTCATGGTGACTCTTCACAACAATAAAAAACCCTAACTAAGACACAGTGATCAGGTTTGATCAGAAGCTTCATATCAAATGGTACCATAGTTATTGGAAGGTAGTATCATGAATCCTTCAGTGGCTCATTGACCTAAACAAATCCCACAGACAACATCTACTTAAGACACAAAGTTCAGTCTTATGCTTAGAAGGAAGGGAAAACTAGAATGTATAGACCTATCCCTAAAGATCACCACACCCTCTGGGATGAGACTCATTATCCAATGCCTTGATACATCATTTATAAACCCCACCCCAAAGCACAAGTTCCTATTTCTATATTAAAAGGAGACTTATAGAGGCAAGCTAATTACTCAAGAACATATAGGCTTGAAACTGCATCTGTTATCTATGATATTCCAAATGTGTTCATGTTCTTCTATTATGCTGCCTGAAACAACTTAGGTTTTTATCTTCTTCTCCAACCTATGATCAATTTCTGTACTATAAATATCATTAAACACCATACACACACACACACACACACACACACACACACACACACACACACACACACAGATGGACAGTTCAAGTTTGAGTTCTTACTATGTAGTCTTGAATTTCCTGAAACTCATTATACACTAGGCTACCCTTGAATTTGCAGAAATCTTCCTACCTGTGCATTCCAAGTACCAAGAATACAGACATGGGCCACCACACCCACATACAACTTTTGTATCTTAAAAATGGCACATCTGGGTTAGTAGCACTGCCTGACTTTTCTTTAGGGAATATACATGCATCTCTATGGGCTCAGACTTTCAGAAATCCCCTGCTTCCTCTCAAGTATTTCTTTCATTTTTTTTATTATTAAGAAATTTTCTATTCACTTTACATACCAACCACAGATCCCCCTCCTCCCTCCTCCTACCCTCTAGCCTTCCTCCCCAACCGACCCCCCCCATTCCCACCTTTTCCAAGGCAAGGCCTCCCATAGGGAGTCAGCAGAGCCTGGTACATTCAGTTGAGGCAGGTCCATGTACCTCCTCCTGCACCAAGGCTGTGTAAGGTGTCCCACTATAGGCAGTGGGCTCTAGAAAGCCTGCTCATGCACTAGGAATAGATCCTGATCCCACTGCCAGGGAGTCCCTTAAGCAAGTCAAGCTACAAAACTGTCTTGCCTATGCAGAGGGCTAGTCCAGTCCCATGGAGACTCCACAGCTATTGGTCCACAGTTCAGGAATTCCCATTTCTTTTCTAGAGAGAATATATGGAGTCACACATTGTGTAAGAGGAAAATGGAGCTACAGTAGAGCTGAGTCTTACAAATAAGTTTTTATGGCCTCCCAAGTGTGGGAGACAGAGAAAACACAGAACAAGAAGACTATTTCTTTTGTTCCCAGTGTGGTTGTTTGACCTACTTAGGGACTGTGCTGTGATGTACATGATAATAGATGCTCACATTTGTGCAGAAAAATCACAGAACAAGCAGAGGGAAATTACTTATGTTCCTTACTAAACATTCACTTTTAAGGTCCCTTTAGGATATCATCTGTCAGTGACAAGCATCATTTTCTGCAGTGTTTATTTTAGAAATATAAAAATAGAGTTTTTAGGTTTCACCTATTTGGTGTAATACTATATGTGCTTATCTATCTCATACTCTGTAGCTTACTTTGGAAAATACATTTGCTTTTCTTATTTGGAAAATTCTGTCAGGTTGTTTTCTTGACTCAGGCCTTTTCTTAGTATGGTTACTAGTAATTTAGAAAGAATTTTTAGACTTGTCCTGGCACTTGCAGCCTCTCTGTGAGTTTGCTTATAGTATCAGAACAGGCAGTGTGTGGGAGGTGAAGCTGAGAGTAGAGGCTGATGCTGAAAACTGAAGTATTCTCCTGTGCCCTTGCATGCCCTCCTCATCTGGTTTTCTCACACATTGCCTTTTGTGCTCTTGAAGATACACTTTGCTTCACTTACTTGGCTTTGTTCAATGACATTCACACTCATTCAAATGGAAAAATCTAATGTAAATATAATTTCTTATAGCGATCAGTAAGAATAGGATACTAGACCTAATAAGATGCAAGTATGACCTGTCTCTTCTTTCTTCGCAATTTTTTTCACTTGTCTAGAAGATTCAGTTCTATGTATCTGGGTTGTTTGCTTAGGTTTCAGTTTGGTCAGAGGGTGGTAGACTCCATAGACTCCAGGAGAAACTGATATGTAGGTAAAGTCCCTGTGGCCATGGTTAGTGGTCTTAGGAAAAGTATGTGAACTAAATGGAACTTTGGCTCAAAGTATTTTGGTAACAATTTTTGAGTTTAGACATCTGTGATATCACAGAACTAGCATTCACTTACAGGACAGAGAGATGACTGGGTCAAATGGCAAAGAAAATCTCAATGTAAAATTTTCAGTAAATGCAAATACTGTGAGTTAAGTTTCCACTCAGTTCATATAGTTGTTATAAGTTCATCACCACTGGCCTTGGCCACAGGACCTCTTCATCCAGCCAGTACCAAACAGCTTCTCCTGTACATATGCAATTTGAATTTACCAAAGATTTGTTTAGCCCATTAATGAGAGAACTTGAAAGAAGGCAAAGCAAGTTCAACAAAACATAGTAAGCATACACACTACATGAAAGAGAAATGCTAACACAAGATGTATCAAGACATAGATTTGACAAATCTCAGCAATAAGGTGTTAAAACAATAAACTTTGAAACAGAAATTATTTTTAGCTCATGGAACTTCTACAAGTAAGCATCTAATTTCATATTATTTATCTTGAAGAGTAGTAAACATGAAGTCTAACTGAGCTTAAATTCTAAAGAATAAGGTGGCCCTTCTGTGGCTGTGCTCAAGGATGATTTATGTGACATTGGGATAACATTTAATCATCTTATGCCTGATTTTTAAAAGTTTGGATAATTTTTCTTAACAATACATGATGTGATTATTACAAGAACTGTTCTTACTAGCAACATCACAAGAACAAGTCTTCTGATTTCTTGTTTGATATTTATTCCTTTTATTAAAAAAAATTCATACGATATATTCTTGACTATTTACCTTCCCCAACTTTTCCTAGATGATCCTCACCAATCCAGCTCCATGATCCTTTTTCTCTCTTTAGAAACAAGCAGGCAAATAACAAACAAAACCATAATAAAAAATACACAAGAAACACACACACAAACCCAAATCTGCATAAACACAAAACTGGAAACCCTATGGGTTTGAGCCATTTAGGGTCACAGAACTGAGAGGAGGAAGAGGACAAGGGTGCCCATCTCTAACCAAGACGTTGTCTCCATTTGACATCTGCTTGCAAAGGGGAAATTGGTTCTCTCCAATGTCTCACTAGGTATATTAACTACCTTGAAGGCTACCATGCCCCACAGTAGATAGGCAACACAAAATGAATTCAATTGTACTTTTTATCTCCTATTGCTTTGTTTGGACTTTTTAATTTTATTTTTATTTACTATTATATATAAATATATTTGCCTTATACTGGCCTTTGAAGGATTAGTTATTTAAGAATGCCTGTAGCTTAGGAAATGTCTCCCTTTACCTCACCATTGTATCTTGCTAGTACAGTATGTTCTTTTTTCAGAGTTGTTGGCTCCTACGTAAACCATCCAGATCAATACATTTTTCTCTGTTTTAGCTGTGGAAAACTTAAACCCACCCCCAATACAATGGCATTTAGTTAAGATTGGAATATTTTTGGTATATAATAAACAATACATACTTACCTTTAAATGACATGGCGATTTTGGAAAAGGAAAAATTATAGTTTTTGTCTAGAACCAGAGCAGACAGAGTTTGAATGGATCATATGAATATAGAAAATGATTACTTTATAGCTAATTTTTCAAACAGTATTTTTAATTAATATATTCACATCTTTTCATTGCCACTTGAAGTAAAGGAGTTTTTTTCCTGAATGAGTTCATTTATTTTGTATATGACTTCATCATCCAACAAATCTTGTTCATTTAGATTAAAGAAAACAGTGATTAATCTATGCATATTAATACTTTTTTACTAAAGAGCTAAATGTAATGAAGCCCCTAAATCCTTTGTAATTCTTGCTGTGAGGAAAGTTTTATGTGTCAATTATTTTATTTAACTGAATTAATCCCAGTGGAACAGAACAACAAATAGAGTTAAAAATAGTGGATTCCTTACACTATTTCTTTCTTTTTGGAATTGTTTAATCTCAAAGAAGATGCTGAAAAGTCACAGAAGAAAGTGAGATTTTTAAGATGATGGAAAACTGGGTTGAGGACCAAGTGAGCTTGGGACAGTGAGAAGAAAGAATGCATGTGTGCAGTTTCCAGGGAGGCATTCTGGGAATTTCTTACACCTGTTTCTTGAATGTGTCTGTGACTCTCTTTCCCTGGAATTACATTCTGGGAACTTATCCTTTTTCTCAAGTCACATTCTAGATGTTTTTCTGCAGACAACCCATCCACTTCCTGCATATTAATAGTCTGAAAATCTCATTAAAATCAATGGAGCAAAGGGATGTTTAAAAGTAGTTTCATGAATTTACATTTAAGATTTACTGACTCAGGATCTAAGGATAAAGCAAAGAAACTTCCTTTGAAAGCCTTCCAGGACATCTTTAAAGAAAAATGAGAATCACTCAAATAGATGTTATGTTATTTCTGCACTCCTCTTATGTCCCCAATAAAAATATAGTAAAATGCGCCACAACAGATGCTTTCAATGAAATCATTTTGACTTCTTGTTAAGCTGTCTAGACAAAAATAATTCATCTGAAGCATAGATGGTTAAAAGATAGTCTTGCTGACAATAGTGTTCACAGGTCATGGTTTTAGGAAGGACTTTGTTGCCTCTATGAGGCTACAGTAAGGTTATTGTCAGTAGGAAGCTTTTGGCCCTTGGGCTTTCTCATCAACTATTTGGTTTGCAGTGGCCTCACACCTGACTTTAAAGAGGCACAGACTTGATTTGTACAGAGACTACTTGAATTCCTCAGATTCTGACATTTACAAACAGATTGAACCAAAAGTTTTCCAAGGTGGATTTTCATTTAGAAGATTACGAGGAATAACATGAAGTCCCTGTATGCATTGTTGTTTCTCTAATATCTCCTTGGGCAGCTACAGAATTGAGAAGTTCTGAATAAGCAATATTAGCTAAGAGATTCAGATGTTAACACCTCAACTGAATTATATTGCTCTGTTCAAAGGAAAAGCTGTAGACTGCTGACCATATTTTAGAGCTTATCTTCTCCCACACCAATCATTGTCCAAAAACTGTAGTTTGTAAAGTGGATTTATAAGAGGCAGTGTTTAGGTTAGGGAAAGATGGGGAAATGTTCAAGGTTATATACTATTTTACCCAAAACACCACAGTTCAATCGCTGTCTTTGACATCTTTGTCTTTCTCTTCTAACCTCTCATAGCCATCATTGCTAAGCACACAGACTTTTATGACATGGCTAAGAGTTACTTCTACCAAGTCCTTTATTAATATATTTCTTTCATGTAACACTCACTGGTTTTTTTATCCTTCTCCAATCTTTAAAAAATAAACATATTACAAATAAAAAGATTGCTTTCATATCAAACTTTATATTCTTGTTATATTGAACTTGCAAACAGTTATTTCACTAGGCTTTGAGTGGGTGTTCTCTGACCTTTGTTTTGAATATTTCTCTTACTGGCCTTTGAAAATTCCAGAGGGTTTGGAGTCATGGGCAGTACTTTCCATGGTATGGCTGTGGGTTTTACTGTAGTTCACATAGAAAAATCTTGGAATGTGAGGGGGCTTTGTAGGAGTATGGGCAGGCGGACTGTGGGGGAAGAAAGACATAAAAGATGCAGTCACATTCTTCTGGACCACTGAGTTAGCTTGGTGGATCCTTGCCATCTGTCAGCTCTTCAGTGTTAATCTCAAATAGATTCCTTGGTGCAGGGGTAACTCACTATCTGGGAAGATACAGAAGTAGCTTATCGAGCAGAAGATTGCACCAAATGTCTAACTTCAGCTCATTGTTCACAGCCAGTAGGTAAACTAGCCAGTTTCTAAAGGAGGAACTAGCATGACTGAGAAGTATTATCTGTGTGCTTTTTTTTCAAAAATATTACATTTATTTACTTGTTTGCTTGTTTATTTTATGTATCTGTACTACGGCACACATGTGGATGCAAGAGGACAACTTGTAGGAGACAGTTCTATCAACCATATGAGTCTTTTGAATTTAACTCAAGTCATCATACTAGGCAGCCTTTGCCTGTTGAGCCCTGTCACTAGCCCTACGTGTATTCTTTTTAATGCAATATTTTTGATGGCTCATTCATGTTAATCCTCATCAATTAAAGATCAATACAAACAGATTAAGTATAGAAAAAGAAGAAGACATAAAGTTTGAGTTTGTAGGACAATGGGGCTAGATGTAGGAGAAGTTGAGTTTAGTCAGCCTTGACTCAACTCAGTGGGTAACAAAACATAAAACCTGGGAAAAGGATTGGTGGGAAGGAGAGGGTGTGAGAGGAGTGGAAGAGATATTACAAAGGGGTGAGAGGGCAAAAGTAATCAGAATTCATTATATGTTTACATGAAATTCTAAATGAACAAAATAGGAAAAATGCTATGATTACTAAAATGGTGCAAATATATTAAAACTTAATCATTAAATGAACCAAGGACTAAATGTTTTATTTATAAAAGACATTGGGTCAACTTGGGTTTGAAATATGTCTAATGTGCCTAAGTTTGCTGAGCATGTGTGTAAATAAATGTACATATACATATAAAAGGTGATTTTTCATTCCCTTTATGAATGCTTGAATTATTTTAGTCTTATTTTATTATAAAATGCACTATTATATACTTTTGTCATGTATGTGATAAAGGTTATATATGCTCTGTGCTATTCTTTCTTTGGCTGCCTGTAGGGCATGGATACACTCATTAAATTCTTCAACTCTTCCAGGTCATGACAGATAGTTTTCTAAAGGCTTATATTCATTTGCCTTCCTATAAAACAGAACATGAGTTTTCAGTTTATCTAGATCCCATTACTACTTTGAAATGGTGAACTTTAAAGTTAAATGGCTGCCAGTATTATAGGTTAAAAAAAATGTATTTTGCTTTTTAGTTATTATCTTGATTACTGATTAGTTGAACATCTTTCCATATTTGTTAACCTTTAATTTTCTTTTTTTAATTCTTGTTAATGATTTTTGCCAATTTTCTCCAGTCATCTTTTTAAAGATATTAAATTATAGATATATTCATATCAGTATATACAATTTATGATGTTACTATATATATAGTATATGCTATATATACATGCATTGTCTCAGTTACTGTTCTATTTCTTTGAAGAGACATTATGACCAAAGCACTGTTTATAAAAGAAAGCATTTGGAGCTTGCTTACCATTTCAAAGGGTTGGTCCATCATCGTCATGGTGGGAAGCAGACAGGTGTGGCACTAGAACAGTAGCTGAGAGGTTTGCATCCTGACATGCTGGCAACAGGCAAAGAGAAAGATTAAGCATGGTATGGGCTTTAGAAAACTCAAAGGCTACCCCGCAACATCACACCTCTTCCAACAAGGTGCAGCTACTCCAACAAGGACACACCTAATCCTTCCAAACAGTTCTTGGACTGGGGACCAAGCATACAAACATATTAGCCTATGGCAGGGGTATTCTCACTTAAACCACCACATACATGTGTGTACATAACTACATATACTCACATGTGTGTATAGAATGACCTATATAAATTCATGTATACATATGTTTATGTATGATAATTTCAAGATCAGTTCATAATAACATTAACTGATAACTTTATTCTATGGACGAATCATGTTTCCTACATATTTTAAGACTGAATCTGAACCCAGTAGACACCTGCTGAAGTTTTCAAATTCTAGCATCTTAGAATAAAGAATTTGACGAAGGACACATGGTTAGTGAGCTGACTACTTTCTATGTCACCTTGACACCGGTGGGGTCATCTTGGAAAAGGTAACTTCATTTGAGAAAATGCCATTATCACATCAGTCTGTAGACAAGCATGTTGGATATTTTCTTGATTAATGATTGATTTGGACGGGCCCAGCTTACTATGGGCAATGCCTCCTTGGACACCTGGTCCTGGGTTATATAAAAAAGCAGGCTGAGCAACCCATGAGGAGAACTCCTGAGTTTTTTGTTTATATTTACTATTGCTACTTTGAAATTGTCTTCTTCATCATTTTATTTGCTTTTCTAGTGGAATATTACTATAAGCATTTTTGTTAGAGACTGAGCTTTCATGTTTCTGCATTTGTGATGGGACTAAGGCATCTGGAGTTAGGTCCTTGGTACTGTTTCTTGGTATGAAAATCTTGTCTCTGCTTCATTAAATGCGTTTTGAAGCTCTGTTTCCTGTTCCCCTTACCTGCCCAGCTATACTAAGGTTCAAGTCTTTGGGCAATTCAGTGTTGATGTTTCAGTAAGGTTTGAAAAATTGTTCCTGCTCATTTTGTACTAAGTGAGATTTCTAAGCCCAAAGCACATCTTCTGTAGAGTTGTATGCTTCTCAGAGTCAGTCTTCAGGAATCTGGGGAGAGGAATCTGGGGAGGTACTCTGGACTTCAGGTAAAGGGTGCTGGTGGTGTTGAAGTTATGAGTCTGTGATTCCTACCTAAAGAGAGCAAGGCCAGGGGAAGAAGAGAGTAAGATGTGTATGCCTCAGGAAATTTTCAGAGGGAGATGTGGTTGTCAGGGTTGGTCCCCAGCTAGAGGTGGAGGTCTGAGTACTTAGGCAACAAAGTGAATGGGAGGACAGAAAGACAGGCAGGAAATGAGATGGGCAGTCCTCATGTCAAATGGTGGATGTAATTGGAAGTAGGAGTCTAGTGTCTGACTAGAGAAGGGAACAGGGTTTGCATCTGAAATGAGTAGACTTGAGGTGGGGGAGCCTAGGCTCTCAAGGTAGAGATATGGAGAGGGCTCTTGGTAGGTTTGGATGGAGTTAGCAGTATGAGCTGGGTCCCTCTCTCTCTGTCAAAAGAAATCAGGAGTCTTTACATCTGTAGAGTTATGTCTGGGTCTTCAATTTGAGTCCATTGATTAATGTGTTTGATTTCATGCCAATACCAGGCTTTTTTTTATTACTGTAGCACTGTCATAGAACTTGAAATCTGTGGTGATAATACCTCCAGCAGTTCTTTTATTAATCAGGATAATTTTAGTTTGCCTGTGTGTATGTGAGTGTGTGTGTGTGTGTGTGTGTGTGTGTGTGTGTGTGTGTGTTCTGTATGAAGTTGAAGATTTTATATTTTCCATGAAGAATTGTGTTGGAACTTGGATTGGGAATTTCATTAAATATGTAGAATATTTTTGGTAAGGTGGCCACGTTCACAATATTAATCTTACAAATTTGTGAACAACAACAGGGATAATTCTATTTTCTGTTTCTTCCTCAGTGCCTTATAGATTTTGTTAGACAAGACTGTCACTTGCTTAGTTAGACTTATTTCATGAAAAATTTTTAAGGCTATTGTGAAAGGTCCTATTTGCCTGATTTCTTTCTTAGTATGTTTGTCATTTGTATATAAGAAGGCTACTGATTATGTGGTGTGTGTGTGTGTGTGTGTGTGTGTGTGTGTGTGTGTGTGTGTGTGTGTGAATTTTGTATCTTGTTACTTGGTTGAAAGTGTTTATCAGCTGTATAATTTTCCTAGCTAATTTTTTTGAGGTCTTTTCTTTATTATGTAATACTACCTGCCAAAAAGAATACTTTTACTTCTTTTCTTATTTGTATCCTCTTTGTCTCCTTCAGCTACCTTATTGCTCTGTGTAAGACTTCAAGCACTATCTCGAACAGGTATATAAACAGGGGAAATTCTGTCTTGTTCCTGATTAGAGTGGAAATTCGTGAGTTCTGTCCACTTAGGATGGTGGTGACTGTGGGTATACTGTATATTGCTTTTACTATATTAAGATGTATTTCTTGAATCTCTAATCTCTTCAGGACTTTTATCATGAAGGGATGTTTGATTTTTTTTTCAAAGGCCCTTTCTACATCTAATGAGTTGATCCTATAGTTTGTGTCTTTATTCTGTTCATGTGGTGTATTATATTTGTTGATTTATTTATGTTGAAGATAGTTAGGTTTCTGGAATGAAGCTAATTTGATGATAGTAGTTCATCTTTTTAAAAAAAAATATGTTCTTGCATTCAGTTTGAAAGTAATTTATTGAGAATTGTTGCAGCTATTATCATAACCAATATAATTTTCTCTTTTGTTGGGTTGTAGTGTGGTTTTGATGACAGGGTAAAACTGGCTTCATAAATAATAATTGGCAAATATTTCTTTAATTTTAATTTTTCAAAATAGTTTGAAGCACTTTTGTGTTAATTCTTCCTTAAGGATCTGGTAGAATTCTGTGCTGAATCCATCTGGCCTTGAGCTTTTTTACTGTTGTTGGGATGTTTTTAATTACTGCTTCTGTTTAACTAGAAGTTATGGGTCTACATGCATCATTCATTTAGTCTTGGTTTAAATTAGGCAAGTTGTACATACCAAATTTCACCCATTGCTTTTAGATTTCCCAGTTAGTGGAATACAGAATTTTCAATGTATATCCTTACGGCTTTCTGAATTTATTCATTGCCCATTGTGCCCATTGTTATGTCTTTTAGTAATTTGGTTCATATCTCTCTTTCTTTTGGTTTGGCTAAAGGTCTGAGATATAATTAAAAAAATGAAAAGCACTGTCAACTCACTGATTTTTTTTTTTCAAAGAACCAATTATTCATTTCATTGGTTATTTATATTGTTCTTTCTTTGCTTACTTGTTTCTTCCTTCCTGCCTGCCTTCCTTTCTCTCTATTAATTTCTCTCTTTAATTATTTCATCCCATATACACTTTTGGGGTATTATTTCACTTCTTTCTCAAAATCTTTCAAGTATATTATTAAATTATTAATATGAGATCTCCTCAGGTTTTTGATGTAGCACTTAATGCTACTAACTTACTCCTTCACAGGGAAACTTTGCTCAGCCTGGAAGGAGGGGACTGGACCTGCCTGTACTGAATCCACCAGGTTGAAATGAATCCCCAGGGGAGTCTTAGCCCTGGAGGAGATGGGAATGGAGGGGAGGGAATGGGGGGAAGGTGGGGGTGCGGTGGGAGGGGGGAGGACAGGGGAACCCATGGCTGATGTGTAAAATTAAAACACAAATACAAAAAAAAGTTAGAAAACATTTAAACATACAGATCTGGTTCAGTGGCACTTGGTAACCATAAAAAAAAAAAAAAGAACTGTCTTCACATGTCACATAGGTTTTATATGTTATGTTTTTATTTTCATTCAATTCTAAACATTTTTAGATTTCTTTCTTGATTTCAATCTTGATTCAATTTTTGTTCAATGAGAAGTTGTTCAGAGTTGACAAATTTGTATACTTTCTGTCCTATATATTGTTGGCATCCTGCTTTCATCCATGGTAATAAGATAGGGTGAAAGATGTTATTTAAATTTTCTTGTATATATTAAGACTTGCTTTGTGTCCTGTAATGTTTAATTGAAGAATGTTCCTTGGGCTTTGGAGATGGAAGATTTTTGTTTAATGTTTGGGTAGAATGTTCAGTAGGTGCCTTTACATCCATTTGATTTTTGATGTTATTTAACTCCAGAATTTTTCTGTTTAGTTTTTGTCTGGATGTTCTGTCTATTGGTGAGAGTGCATTAGAGAACACACTGACTATCACTGGGTTAAGGTCAAAATGTGATTTTATGTGTAATAGAGTTGCTTTTATGAAATTAGGTGACCTTTATTTTGGTGTATACATTTTCATAATTGTAATATCCTCTTGGGGAATTTTTTCTTTAATGAGGATCTAATGTTCTTCTTTATCTCTTCCAATTAGTTTTCACTTAAAGTCTTACACAGGTGGTGGTGTACACCTTTAATCCCAGCATTCAGGGAGACAGAGACAGTTGGATCTCTTTGAGTTCAAGCCCAGCCTGGTCAACCGAGTGAGTTCCAGGACAGCCAGAGCTACACAGAAAAACTCTGTCTCGAAAATAAACTAATAAAAACTAGCCAATCTTGATTATTTTTGCTTCCTTTTACTTGGAATATCTTTTTCTACCAATTTATCCTAAAGTAATGTTTGTCCTTGATGGTAAGATGTGTTTCTTGGAGCCAGCAGAAAAAATTATCTTGTTTACTACTACTATCTGTTAATATTTATCTATTTGTTTGGGAACTGACGCAGTTAATATTAAAAGTTACCAATGAGCAGTGGTGTTTTGTTTTTGTTTTTTCAGTTCCTGTTATTTTATGTGTTTTGTTTTGTTCTTTGCTGACCTCTTTTTTTTGTTTTTCTTTACTAAGAAATTTTCTATTCACTCCACAAACTATCCACAGACGCCCCCTCCTTCCACCTCCCACCCCCAGCCCTCTTTTCCAAGCCACCCTGCATCCCACATCCCCCAAATCAAGGTCGCCCATGGGGAGTCAGCAGAGCCTAGGCAGGCTCAAGACTTTTCCCACTGCACCAAGGCTGTGCAAGGTGTCACACCACAGGCACCAAATTCCAGAAGCCTGCCCATAGACCAGGGACAGATCCCCATTCCCCTGCCTGGGTGCCCTCCAAATGGTTCGAGACAAACAACCATCTTCTGTATCCAGAGGGCCTAGTCCAGTCCCATGGGGGCTCCACAGCCACCAGTCCACAGTTTATGGGCTTCTACGAGTAGGGCCAGTCATCTTTGCACGTCCTCCCATCATGATCTCCACTTCCCTCACCTGAAGTTATTTCTCCTCTCTCTCATCAATTGGATTCCTGGAGCTCAGCTTGGTGCTTGGCTATGGATCTCTGTATCTGCCTCCATCAGTCACTGGACAAAGGCTCTATGATGACAGCTAGGTTATTTGCTAGGGTGCTCACCAGAATAGACCAGCCCAGGCACCCTCTGGACCACTGCCAGCAGACCAAGGTGGGGTCAACCTTGTGGATTTGTGAGAGCCTCCCCAGAACCCTAAATGTTTTGTCTTTTTTTAAATTTTTTTTCTTTATTATTATGTGTTTTAAATTTTATACATCAGCCATGGGTTCCCGTGTCCTCCCCCCTCCCGCATCCACCCCCACTTTTCCAACAAGCCCTTCCCCTCCATTCCCATGTCCTCCAGGATCAAGGCACCCCTGGGGATTCATTTAAACCTGGTGGATTCAGTACAGGCAGGTACTGTCACCTCCTTCCAGACTGAGCAAAGTGTCCCTGTGTAAGCCCAAGGTTTCAAACAGCCAGCTCATTCACTAAGGACAGATCCTGGTCCCACAGACTGGGTGCCTCCCAAACAGACCAAGCTATTCAATTGTCTCACTTATCCAGAGGGCGTGATCCAGCTGGGGGCTCCACAGCCTTTGGTTCATAATTCATGTGCTTCCATTTATTTGGCTATTTGTCCCTGTGCTTTTTGCAATCTTGGATTCAACAATTCACGCTCTTGCAGACCCTCCTCTTTCTCAACAGTTGGACACCTGGAGCTCCACCTGGGGCCTGGCTGAGGATCTCTGCATCCACTTCCATCAGTTATTGGATGAGAGTTCCAGCACGACAGTTAGGGTGTTTAGTCATCTGATCACCAGAATAGGTCAGATCAGGCTTTCTCTCGATCATTGCCATCAGACTACAAAGGATATATCATTGTGGATTTCTGGGGACCTCTCCAGCACTCTGCCTATTCCTGTTTTTATGTGGTCTTCATTTATCATGGTCTGTTATTCCTCTTTCTCCTTTTCTGTTCTTCATCCAGCTGGGATCTCCTGCTCCCCTATGCTTTCTTTCCCTCAGATCTTGCCCTTCATTACTCCCACTGTCGTCCAGGTTGTTCATGTAGATCTCCTCCATTTCTCTGTCATTGGGTGATCCTTGGGTCTTTCCTAGGGTCCCGTTTTCTAGGTAGTCTCCCTGGAGTTGTGTAGCAGTCTAGTCATCTTTGTTTTACATCTAGTATCCTCCTATGAGTGAGTACACACCACGTTTGTCCTTCTGAGTCTGGGTTACCTCACTCAGGATGACTTTTTCTAGATCCATCCATTTGCGTGCAAACCTCATGATGTCATTGTTTTTCTCTGCTGAGTAGTACTCCATTGTGTATATGTACCATATTTTCTTGATCCATTCTTCAGTTGAAGGGCATCTAGGGTGTTTCTAGGTTCTGGCTATTACAAACAATGCTGATACGAACATAGCTAAGCAAATGCCCTTGTGGTATAATTGAGCATTCCTTGGGTATATGCCCAAGAGTGCTGTAGCTGGGTCTTGGGGGAGATGGATTCCCAATTTTCTAAGGAAGTGCCATATTGATTTCCAAAGTGGCTGTACAAGCTTGCAATCCCTACAGTGGAGGAGAGTTCCCCATGCTCCACATGCTCTCCAGCATAAGCTGTCTTCTATACTTTTGATCTTAGCCATTCTGACAGGTGTAAGGTGATATCTCAGACTCATTTTGATTTGCATTTCCCAGATAATTAGGGAAGTTGAGCAATTCCTTATATGTCTTTCACCATTTGAACTTCCTCTGTGGAGAATTCTCTGTTTAGTTTCTTAATTGGACTGTTGGGCATTTTGATGTCTAATTTCTTGAGCTCTTTATATATTCTGGATATCAGCCCTTTGTTAGATGTGGGGTTGGTGAAGACCTTTTCCCGTTCTCTAGGCTGTTGCTTTGTCTTGTTGACCATGTCCTTTGCTCTAAAATAGCTTCTCAGTTTCAACAGGTCCCATTGATTGATTGTTTCTCTCAGTGTCTGTGCTACTGGTGTTATATTTAGAAAGTGATCTCCGGTGCCAATGCGTTCAAGAGTACTTCCAACTTTCTCTACTATCAGGTTCAAAGTAGCTGGATTTATGTTGAGGTCTTTGATCCACTTGGATTTAAGTTTTGTACACGGTGACAGATATGGATCTATTTGCAGCCTTCTACACATTGACATCCAGTTATGCCAGCACCATTTGTTGTAGATGCTTTCTTTTTTCCATTGTACATTTTTGGCTTCTTTGTCAAAAATTACATGTTCATAGGTGTGCAGGTTAATGTCAGGGTCTTCAATTCGATTCCATTGGTCCACATGTCGGTTTTTATGCCAGTACCAAGCTGTTTTTATTACAGTAGCTCTATAGTAGAGCTTGAGGTCAGGGATTGTGATGCCTCCAGAGGTTGTTTTATTGAACGGGGTTCTTTTGGCTATCCTGGGGTTTTTGTTTTCCCATATGAAGTTGAGTATTATTCTTTCCAGATCTGTAAGGAATTGTGCTGGTAATTTGATGGGAATTGCATTGAATCTGTAGATTGCTTTTGGTAAGATCGCCATTTTTACTATGTTAATCCTGCCTGTCCATGAGCATGGGAGATCTTTCCATTTTCTGACATCTTATTCAATTTCTTTTTTCAGGGACTTAAAGTTCTTGTTATATATGTCCTTCACATGCATAGTTAGAGTAAGCCCAAGGTATTTTATATCATTTGTGGCTATTGTAAAGGGTGATGTATCTCTGATTTCCTTCTCAGCCTGTTTGTCTACTGTATATAGAAGGGCTTCTGATTTATTTGAGTTGATCTTGTATCCTGAAGTGTTGCTGAAATTGTTTATGAGCTGTATCAGTTTCTTGGTTGAATTTTTGGGGTCATTCATGTATACTAACATGTCATCTGCAAATAGGGAGAGCTTGACTTCTTCCTTTCCAATTTGTATCCCCTTAATCTCTTTATGTTGTCTTATAACTCTGGCTAGAACTTCAAGTACTATATTGAATAAGTAGGGGGAGAGGGGACAGCCTTGCCTTGTTCCTGATTTTAGTGGTATTGCTTTGAGTTTCTCTCCATTTAATTGGATGTTGGCTGTTGGCTTGCTGTAGATTGCCTTTGTTATGTTTAGGTATGTTTCCTGTATTGCTGATTGCTCTAAAACCTTTATCACGAACGGGTGTTGGATTTTGTCAAATGCCTTTTCTGCATCTAGTGAGATGATCATGTAGTTTTTTTCTTTGAGTTTGTTTATATGGTGTATTACATTGACGGACTTTCCTATGTTGAACCACCCTTGCATCCCTGGGATGAAGCCTACTTCATCATGGTGGATAATTGTTTTGATGTGTTCTTGGAGTCTGTTTGCCAGAATTTTATTGAGTATTTTTGCATCAATGTTCGTGAGGGAGATCGGTCTGTAGTTCTCTTTCTTTGTTGCATCTTTGTTTGGTTTAGGAATCAGGGTAATTGTATCCTCATAGAAGGAGTTTGGTAATATACCTTCTGCTTCTATTGTGTGGAACAATTTAAAGAGTATTGGTATTAAGTCTTCTTTAAAGATCTGGTAGAATTCTGCAGTGAAACTATCAGGTCCAGGTCTATTTTTGGTTGGGAGACTTTTAATGACTGATTCTATTTCATTAGGGGTTATTGGACTATGTAAATCGTTTATCTGGTCTTGATTTAACTTAGGTATGTGGTACCTATCCAGAAAGTTATCCATTTCTTTTAGATTTTCCAGTTTTGTGGAGTAGAGGTTTTTGAAGTATGACCTGATGATTCTCTGGATTTCCTCATTGTCTGTTGTTATGACCCCCTCTTCATTTCTGATTTTGTTAATTTGGATGCTCTCTCTCTGTCTTTTGGTTTGTTTGGATAAGGGCTTGTCTATCTTATTCATCTTCTCAAAGATCCAACTCTTTGTTTCATTTATCTTTTGTATTGTTCTCTTTATTTCTATTTTATTGATTTCAGCTCTCAATTTAATAATTTCCTGGCGTCTGTTCCTCCTGGGAGACTTTGCTTCTTCCTGTTCAAGGGCTTTCAGGTGTGCTGTCAAGTCACTAGCGTGAGATTTCTCCAGCTTCTTTATGTGGGCATTCAGTGCTATGAATTTCCCTCTTAGCACTGCTTTCATGGTATCCCATAAGTTTGGGTATGTGGTGTATTCATTTTCAGTGATCTCTAGGAAGTCTTTAATTTCTTTCTTTATTTCTTCCATAACCCATTGGTGATTCAGTTGAGCATTATTCAGTTTCCATGAGATTGTAGGATTTCTGTAGTTTTTTTCTGTTGTTGAAATCTAACTTTAAACCATGGTGGTCTGATAGAACACAGGAGGTTATTCCAATTGTTTTGTATCTGTTGAGATTTTCTTTGTGGCCAAGTATGTGGTCGATTTTAGAGAAGGTTCCATGAGGTGCTGAGAAGAAGGTATATTTTTTTTGTTCAGGTGTAATGTTCTGTAGATATCGATTAAGTCCATTTGAGCCATAACATCAGTTAAGTCCATTATGTCTCTGTTAAGTTTCAATTTGGCCGATCTGTCCTGAGGTGAAAGTGGGGTGTTGAAGTCTCCCACTATTAATGTGTGGGGTTTTGTATGGGATTTAAACTTTAGTAATGTTTTTTTTACATATGTAGGTGCCCTTGTGTTTGTGGCATAAATGTTCAGAATTGAGACTTCATCTTGGTGGATCTTTTCTGCGATGAGTATGTAATGTCCTTCATCATCTCTTTTGATAGATTTTAGTTTGACGTCTATTTTGCTGGATATTAGGATGGCTACACCAGCTTGCTTCTTAAGACCATTTTATTGGCAAGTCTTTTCCCAGCCTTTTATTCTTAGGAGGTGTCTGTGTTTGAATTTGAGATGTGTTTCTTGTATGCAGCAGAAAGATGGGTCCTGTTTTCATATCCATTCTCTTAGTCTGTGTCTTTTTATAGGTGAATAAAGTCCATTGATATTAAGGGATATTAATGACCAGTGATTGTTCATTCCTGTTGTTATTTTTATTTTTTGGTGGTAGTGTGTGTTTACTTCTCTTCTTTGGGGTTTACTGCTGTGGTGTTATCTATTGCCTGTGTTTCCATGGGTGTATCTGCCTTCTTTAGGTTGGAATTTTCCTTCTAGTGCTTTCTGTAGGGCTAGGTTTGTGGATAAGTATTGTTTAAATCTGGTTTTGTCTTGGAAGGTCTTGTTCACTCCATCTATGATGACTGAAAGTTTTGCTGGGTATATTAGTCTAGGCTGGCATCCCTGGTCTCTTAGTGTCTGCATTATATCTGTAAGGTCCTTCTGGCTTTCAAAGTCTCTATCGAGAAATTGGGTGTTATTCTGATGGGTTTGCCTTTATAAGTCACTTGGCCTTTTTCCTTTGCTGCCCTTAATATTCTTTCTTTGTTCTCTACGTTTAGTTGTTTAATTATTATGTGGCGAGGGGACTTCTTTTGGGGGGTCTAGTGTTTTTGGTGTTCTATAGGCTTCTTGTATCTTCATAGGCATTTCCTTCTTTAAGTTGGGAAAGTTTTCTTCTATGAACTTGTTAAATATATTTTCTTTGCCCTTGAGTTGGTATTCTTCTCCTTCCTCTATCCCTATTATTCGTAGGGTTTGGTCTTTTCATGGTGTCCCAAATTTCTTGGACATTTTGGGTCATGACTTTGTTGGCTTTAGTGTTTTCTTTGACTGATGAATCTATTTCTTCTACCGTATCTTCAACACCGGAGATCTTCTCTTCCTTCTCTTGCATTCTGTTGCTTGTACTTGCCTCTGAAGTTCCTGTTTGTTTACTCAGATTTCCTGTTTCCAACATTTCTTCTGCTAGTGTCTTCTTCATTTTTCCTATTTCCCTCTTCAGGTCTTGGATTGTCTCCCTTGCTTTTTCATGATTTTCTTTCAGGGATTTATGGTTTTCTTCTGCTTTAATTGTCGTTTCCTCTAGTTTTTTTATAGCATTCTTCCCTTTTTTTGTTTGTCTCTTCCTCTACTTTATTTTTGATTTCTTCTATATAAGGCTCTAGCCTCTTCATGATGTTACTTATAAGGTTGTTATCTTCTTCTTCTTCCATTCTCTGATATTCAGGTCTAGCTATTGGAGAAGGGCTAGGTTCTGTTGATGTTGTATTGCTCTTTATTTTGTAGTATGTACTTCTGCCTTGACATCTGCCCATCTCCTCTTGTGTTAGTTCTTGGTCTTATCAGTGTATTTGGTCCACAGAGAGTTGACAGATTTAGGGAGCCTCTCTCTGGTCCAGATGGAAGCTCTGGGTCAGATGGGAGCGCTGGTCCAGATGAGAGTGCTGGTCCAGATGAGAGTGCTGGTCCAGATGAGAGTGCTGGCCAGATAGGAGCTGGGGGGCTGGACTCTTGAGTCTCGGGAAGTCCTTGGGGTCTCCTTATTTTGTCCAGATGGGAGCTCCTCTTGTCCAGATGGGAGTTCCTCTGGTCTCTAGTCCAGATGGGAGTTCTCTGGCAGGATAGAAGCTTGGGGCTTGTCTCTGATTCTCAGGAAGTGGCTGGGGTCTCCAGCAGATGGGTGTGGGGGCAGGGTGTGGAGACTGCAGTGTCTGCCTACAGTCTTGGAAAAGGGGAGCCTTCCTGCAGGGCCAGCCAATTGGCAGGAAACTGGGGCCAAATTGGTCAGGTCCTCCTGCAGTGCCCTGTGTCCAGCAGTGGGACCCAAGGGCAGTTTCCTCTCTGTCTATAACCCCAGGCACTCACCTCTGGTCCAGATGGGAGTTCTGGGGTGGAGGGGAGCTGGGGGTTGGTCTTGGAGTCTCAGGAAGTGGCTGGGTCTCCAGCAGATGGGTGTGGGGGCAGGGTGTGGAGACTACAGTGTCTGCCTGCTGTCTTGGAAAAGGTGATTCTTCCCACAGGGCCCTCTGATTGGCAGGAAACTGGGGCCAAATTGGTCAGGTCCTCCTGCAGTGCCCTGTGTCCAGCAGTGGGACCCAAGGGCAGTTTCCTCTCTGTCTATAACCCCAGGCACTCACCTCTGGTCCAGATGGGAGTTCTGGGGTAGAGGGTAGCTGGGGGTTGGTCTTGGAGTCTCAGGAAGTGGCTGGGTCTCCAGCAGATGGGTGTGGGGGCAGGGTGTGGAGATTGCAGTGTCTGCCTGCTGTCTTGGAAAAGGGGATTCTTCCCACAGGGCCCTCTGATTGGCAGGAAACTGGGGGCCAAGTTGGTCAGGTCCTCCCGAGGTGGCCTGTGTCCAGCGGTGGGACCCAGGCGCAGTTGCATCTCTGACTATAACCCAGGCACTCAACTCTGGTCCAGATCTTGTCTTTTTTTTTTTTTTTTTTCAGAGCTGAGGACCAAACCCAGGGCCTTGTCCTTGCTAGGCAAGTTCTCTACCACTGAGCTAAATTCCCAACCCTCTTTGAAAACCACTTTTGGTTAAATGTTCTGGGATTATTTATTCTTCATGTCATCTTGGGTACAATTAGTCTCCTGTTCATATTGAAGGGGTTTTTGTTTTTTTGTTTATTTGCTTTTTAGTGCCTTTTGTAGAGCTAGATTGGTGGACAGAAGTTTCCTAAATTTGTTTTTAACGTAACATATTCTTATTTCTCCTTCAATTGTAATTGATATTTTTTCTGGTTATAGTAGTCTGGTCTGCCCTCTTCAGACTTTGAGAGTTTGTAGAACATGCTTCCAGTGCCTTCTGGTTTGTGTCTTCTTTGAAGTGTTAAGTGATATTATAATGGGCCTGCCTTTATAGGTGACTTGGTTTTTTCTTTTGCAGCTTTTAATACCTTTCCTTTGTTTTGTACATTTAGTGTTTTGATATTATGCTTCATAGGAGCCTTTTTATATTTCATCTATTTGGCACTCACTATGCCTCTTGCATCTTGAAAGGCACCACTTTCTTTAGATTTGGGGAATTTTTATATGATTTTTGTTAAAAGTAGTTTCTGTGCCTTTGATTTGTATTTCTTCTCCTTCCACTATATCAATTATTTGTATGCTTGGTCTTTTCATGGTGTCTCATATTTCCTGGATGACTTCTGCCTGAATATTATAGGTATAATATTTTGTTTGACATTGTGTTCATTTCTTCTAACTAGTCTTCAAAACCAGAAATTCTATTTTTCATGACTTTTAATTTACTGTTGATACTTACCTCTGACCTTTTTGTTTGACTTTCTGATTTTTTTAATTTTGTGTTTATTTCAGTTTAGGTTTTCTCTAATGATTCTATTTCTTTGTGAAATTTTACTTTCATGTCTTAAATTCTTTTCGTTATTTCATTACATTCAACTGAGTATTCTTAGTCTTCACTGAAGCATTTATTAATATCTTCCTTTAGATCCTTGGCTATATTCATAATGACTGTTTGGAATTTCTTTATCCTGTTCTGCTTTTCCTGTATGTATATTGCTTTGTAGTTTGTATCCAAGATTGAATGTCCCAGTTGCCTAACTCTTCTCTGCTAATTAGCAGTGAAATAAGGGAAGAAAGAAAGGAAGGAAGGAAGGAAGGAAGGAAGGAAGGAAGAAAATGTTCTACCCATGTCATGAGCCCCCCAAGAGACCACCAGGAGTCTGAGTTCATATGCAAAAGTGAAGAGCCTTTATTGCAAGCTCAAACTTGGGCTCTTGGGCTCTTCTGATACAGCAGTTGGATCAGGAGGAGTCTTGAGCTCAGTTGAAGCAAGGTTTCTAAGGAGTAAATGATGGGTGGGTTGGGGAATTCTGGATTCAGATAGGATTTGATCTCCTGATTGGGCAGGAGTGAAGCAACAGAAGTCTTGTCAAACAGAGATTGGTACTGGCGTTTCTGCAAGGAAATTGGCAACCTATATACAAGTAATGTAAGCTATCCTTTATGTTCTAGAGCATTTAGTACTTGTTTGTCTAAATTCTGATTGGTCCCCTACAGGATACAGTTTGTGGTTATTGTAATGGTCAGGCCTAGTCTCAGTATAGTTAGTCTGCAGCCTGTCATGGCTGTATTAATGTTAAGTTAGGCCTCTTCTGAAGGAAAGAAAGAAAGAAAGAAAGAAAGAAAGAAAGAAAGAAAGAAAGAAAGAAAGAAATGAAGGAAGAGAGAGAGAAAGAAAGGGAGAAAGGAAGGGAGAAAAAGGAAGGAAAGAAAGAAAGGAAGAAAGAAAGAAAATGCTGAGCTTTTACGAGGAAACATGATGTTTTCAGATAAGAAACAATAACTTTAGAGTTTTAATACCAATTTTTGTGATTAGGATTTTGTGACTAGGATTCTGTTAAGTTCCCTAAACCTAGGCTGAAGAGTCTGAAATTAAATTTTCTAAAATTTGACACAATTTCAATCATTGTCTTTTTCACCTATCTCTCCTGAACTTTCTTCCCTCTTAGGCATGTGGTGACATGGTTTCCTCCACATGCAAATGTGTACATACACACACACACAGAGAAGGCGGGTATGCATGCCCATCAGAATGATTTGTTACAAGTATTTAAAGTCTAGAAGGCTGGTCTCCCCAATTATACCTCCTCCTCATTTCAAGAGATTAGTCAAGGACAGTGAAAAACATCTTGATTATACTTGCATCTGTTCTGACAACATAGCAACTCATGCCAAAATCGTTTTGTTTTTAGGGAACTAAAAATATACAAAATGCCTTGTAGCAATTTAGTCACTGTTATCAGCTATTACAAACCTTTTTGTTGTTGTTGTTCATTAAGCCTCCTCTGCCTTTTTTACTCTGTGGCAGATGGGAGGTTCCTGGAAGAGGAAAATATCATATCCATTCTGCCAGCTCTTTATTCTTGAAGATCATGCTTGTCTGTGTTTCAGTGAGTCTCTAATGCACAGCCTGATCAGACTGCATGATCACAGAGAGCACTCTAGTTCTTTTGCCTGACACTAACTGAAGTTGTGTCAGTGAATTGGATGCAGGAAGGATTCAGTTCAGTGGTTGGCTTTGTGCACCCCTTGTTTTGAATCAGAAGATTTCCTATGGGCCACTTACCTTAAAACCAAATGTGTGAAGCTTCTGCTTTAGAAATATAGTTGTCTCAATTCAACGTTCATTATCTATGTTACTTTGAAGTTTGTGATGACTGAGTGTGGTGTGTGGAATATTCATGTATTTATTTCTGATTTTTTAGTTTTCTCTGAATCTGTGAAATTTCTTTATTCTTATAGGTCTGAGCTAATAAATCTTCAGCTGATATGTGCTCCCAAATATTTTTATTGTAAAGTAAAAGACCCCTTTCATGAGGATGTTTGAAGGGGCCTTAAAGTCTACACAGAATACACCAGACACCAAATTCTCAGCATAAAGGAGATTTTTACCCTAAAAGAGATGGGTGTGAAGAAAAGAAAAAAAAAAGAAAGATGGGTGTGGTGTGGGGTGGGGGATGGGGATTGAAGGAGTGATTTTTTTTTTAAAGGGAAAAAAGGAGAAGTCTGTGCTAGGATGAGTTGGTCAGTCCTGATTGGACAAGTTAGCCAGTGTATCCAGACAATGAATTTTGAATGCTGGACTTTGGTGTTTTGATAGTTGGACCTTGGAGTTTTAGTCAAGCATAAGGGAGTGGCCAAATAAAAAAATAGACCTTGGTGGTAACTTTAGGGATGAAATCTAATGGTGTAGTAGCAGAGAATGCAAGACCTGCCAGCACCATACCATGTTTGCAATGCTTGGATCTGTTAGAGAGCTCTTCAATGTTCACTGGTGAAAAAAGTAAAGATTTTCCTCTTGGGGTTTACTCTTAAAAGGGCATTCATGGGTAGATATCCAACGTGTATAAAAAATAGGTATAAAGAATCATCTTGTAAAACATGTGTTTCACATTTTTATATATTATATATACACACATAAAGAGATATAGACACAGAGAATAAAGCCGTATAGGTGACAGAGATAAATGTTGACAATGATACCAGTAGGAGATGACAGTCTATTCCTTGTTTCTGTGAGTTCATTTATATTTTTGAGTTTTTCTGTAAAGCAACAATCATTGAGTTATCAATATAATATACTTCTTTTTATCAATATAATGTACTCTTTGGAGGTAACATACAGACAATATTCTTTCAAACCACTGTAAAAATAAATCTCAAGCATTCTTTTTCCCCCCAACATAATATTTATACTAATTATTTGGGAATTTGGTATAATACACCCTAGTCACACTCAATTTGCATTCTCCCATTCCTCCCTGCCCACCCTCAACCCTAATGCCCTTCCTCAAAAAGAAAATAATCAAAGAAATCAAACCACCCAGTCCAATGTGTTGCCCATATACTCATTAGGGCCTGGTTGAACACTCGGTGGTCAGGCTCTTAAAGAAAATTGGCCCACCCCCAAATAGAAGTATCAGCTATGAAGAGCTATACTTCAGCATCTTGATCATAGTTTTAAAGAGTCTCTTCAATAGCTTCATGTCTAGACTGTTTCTTTTTAGGGGGACAGGTTATCACAGAAGTCTTCAGTATCTCTCATTCTCAATTATGAGTCAAGTCATGGATACCACTGCAAAAGAAGCTCGCTTGTCATAGTAGCACCAGCAGTATGCATCATGGACATCAACAAGTCTTCTTGCTGCAACATGGACCATGAACATCAACATGGCCTCTGCCAGCAAGGTGGACCATGAACATCAAGGTGGCTTCTGGTGGCAGCACAATCACAGACATGAACATGGCCTCTAGTGGCATTCTTAGGACCTGAAAACCAGAATTCCAGTTATCTTATTACCTAGAAACCATCACTTAGTTTTCATCCAAGAATTAAGAGATTAAGTGAAATGAGAACACCTCTGATCTTAATGTTTCATTACTTCCTGCCTCTACCAAACACTGATCTGGAAAATTATCATCATTTTGGGGGTTTCCAAGTGCCCCCACACAAACACAGCAATAAGCATGGATTGATGTTGGTGAAGGACCATCTCAGAACAAAACTATGTATCTGTAGATTTTTCTTGCGATCTGTTTAGATTTGGTGTTGTTCACTCATGTCTGAATGTAGTTAGCTGGCCTCTTTACAGGTTCATAAAGGAATTTGAGGAGTGGGCCTTGGGGATAAATAAAAATGGTTTTTGAAATGTGCATCATCCTTCCTCCACATAGAGTCTTTGGATAAAGGTAGGACCAGAGCCAGCAGAGATTGTTAGGTTGGCATGTTTGTTGGAATGGAGAAAATCTGGTTTTTGTTTCATATTTTTGGTTTTAATGAAGATGTTGTTACTCCATACAGATGAAATCCGATGCCAAATTATGTTCCACTTCACATTGGTAACTTCTTTTCTTTCCCAGTTCTATCACGTTCTTTGCTCATGCATACTTCCTTATGTAAACATGCTAAGAAGGTAACTTCAAGACTAACACAGAACAGCCTGGGCTATGCAGAAGAAAGCAGACCCATAGTATTGTTAGCTGACTGCCTCTTTAGGCTTTCTAGAACACACAAAATAGTTCACTGCCTCCTCTGCTATCAGTCCACACCTTCCCTGCCTCTTTCTCTCTACCGTCTAGATATGACCACTCCCTATAAAGGGCTTCCCAATCCTTGCTCTCAATCCAAAGTTGGAATATGAGTAGGAAACACATCAAAATCACCAAAACCAAAACTGCACCCTGTAGCAGGAATCTTAAAAGTTTTTATTAATAAAAATCAAACTTGGAGCTAGGTATTGGGGTGAATGCTGGAAGATCAGAGAAGCAGAACAAGCCAAACTACTGCACCTCGCCAGTTCCTCAGCTGATCCTGTTTCCTCAGGCTTGAAGCCTTTGTGTCCTCATCCAAATGGATCTCAGCTGAACTGCTGCTCCAAAGCCTAAAAGCTTAACCAGCCAAATGCTTCTAGTTTCTGGTCTTCACGCCTTATATACCTTTCTACTTTCTACCATCACTCCTTGGGATTAAAGGCTCACTTTCTAGAATTAAAGGCATGAGTCACCAAGCTTGGCTATATCCTTGAATGGGTGGATTTCTGCTTCTGCAATGCTAGGATTAAAGGCATGTGCTACCACTGCCTATCCTCTATGTTTAATATTGTGGCTGTTCTGACTCTGACCCCAGGTAAGTTTATTAGGGTGCACAATATTTCAGGGAATATAATAATACCACCACAGCACCCACATTTTGAAGTACACCTATATAAGAAATACTGCACTGCAGTTTATGCACACATGCATGCTTCATACAAATAAGAAGGGTCAGCATCAGATTCTCACCAGGTCTCACAGGTGGAAGGGACATCTGCATAGGTAACAAGCACTGACAGGCATTCCAGGGCTCAGAAAGGATTATGGCATCATCTCTTCCAACCTAAGACACAATCCTCATAGGTGTCTTCCCTCCAGCTTCAGTGCTGCTACCTTAAGTTAAATGCTGCTCATCTGAAATTTGGTTGCTTGGATTTTAAGACAATGACAAAGATTCTTCATATAGAGGTCAGCTTATGGTAACCAGTATCTGAAAGAACTCAGGCCACTGACTAAATCTCTTGCATAACTTGTTAGGTTTTATTTTATTATTTTTTGCTCTTCAGGTTGTGTTGTTGTTGGTTAGTTTTGTTTTGGGTTTACAGTTAATTTTGCTTTATTTTCCATGCTTCCAGTTACTTTCATCACTCAAAATACTCCGCAATTTCCCACCACCCTTTTTCTTCATCCACAACCTTCTGGGAACAAAGCCTCTTTCTTCCTGTCACAACTCTGCTATTAGTATATTAAGAATACACAACCACAACAGGACCTGTTCCCACAGCAGACTACCCATGCCATGGTGCTTCATCCTCTTGACTGGCAGTTGAAGATTGTGGCCAGCTTTCATATTGCACTGAAATGTTCTGATCTCTTGAATAAAGGCTCCCCTCTCTGTTTATTGCATATAATACAGCAAAAGTAGTGTGGAAAAGCAATTTGGAACATTTTATTTTATATTGCCAAGAGTCTCACAAAGGAAGAAATTGTTTTTCTGACCATGTTGACCTAGAATAGTACACAAAGCCACAATCACATGTCATCCATCCATCTATACCCATATTTTGTTCTCAACACTTTGAGAAGTGTTCATTTCAACACCTCACTGTTTCCAGCAAGTAGTCTTGCATCTAGTCATCTTAGGCATACCTAAGTTTTGATGAGTCAGGGGCATGAATGGGCCACAAAGAAAGAATAAGGAGCATGGGCATAAACTCAAACATCCAGCTTAACTTCTGAATTAACTTCATCAGGAATCCAAATCCTAGTAAGACTGACTTCATAGTTAGCCTTAAAGGTCAATTAATTCTGAACAAGATGAATACATAGAATGAAAACAGAATGAGTACATAGCCATAAATTTCACTGTAGGGTGGGGGAAAGTTTGAATTGTAAAGGTAAGATTCAAACAGTATTTCTTAGAAAAATCATTCCTATTGCCTAGGAGTATACATGTGAATATTGCTAAGGACACAAGAAATTAGGGACATGAAAGACAACAGGACCTGTGTGAATGTAGCATACCATAGCATTCACTCGATGCTGAACTCCTGCTGGCTTTTACAGTTAGTTTTTCCAACAGCAGCCAGCAGCCAGCACTCAGGTTGTGTTTTCCAACTCCAAACTGTCAAGGTGCTTTGTTGACGAAATTGAACATGTTGGTAGAAGAGCTGAACAATTCAGCTGGTCCAGTGGTCACCAATACCTGTGTGTTATACCCATATGGTTGGTTACTAGTAAATTGTACTTGGCCTGAGGTATTGGTTCATTGTTTGTCCCTCAGTGAAAAGTTTGAATACAACAAAGAGGAAGGCAAACTTGTACCAGCTTCCATAATAAGTGGACATCATGGACATCTCTTTACATTCATATTAATAGTTCAACAATTGGAAGACAAAGTCTTCCTTTCTCTGGATGTTAAGTTCTAACTAACTGGATTTCAAACTATGGAAGCAGTTATAGACTGCATGCCCTTGCTTATTACCTAGAGGGAAGAGAAAGCCTTTTCTTGAAATTCTTTCAGCAAAATAAAAAGAAACCACCCTAAAACCCCTAATAAATTGCTTCTTATGCTGTGTTCTATGTCCTTTCTACAACCAGCAAGACAAGAAAGGATGGATTATCTTTAGATCAACCCAGCCTGAGCCCTGGAGATGGGGTTGGGTAGCACAAATTGGTCTTAATAATAAAAACCCAGAGTTAAATATTAGGGGGTGAAAGCTAAAAGATCAGAGAAGCAGAGCAGCCAGCCACTAGAGAAAGACTTCTTACCATTAGGATCAGACTGAAAGCACCTGGGCTCCTGTCTCCACCCTGCCTTATCACTTCCTCACTCTGCCCAGCCATATCACTTCCTGTTTCCTCCTCCCAAGTACTGGGATCAAAGGCATGAGTTCCCAAGTGTCGAGATTAAAGGTGTGTGCTACCACTGCCTGGCCTCTACACTCTGATCTCCAGGCAAGCTTTATTTGTTAGAGCAGAAACAAATATCACCACAGGGGTGGGTCTTAGTTCCTTTAGACTCTCATGAGGGTTTGCATAGCAATATTAATGCACATAATTGCACTATTTGGCATGCCATTAGGAAAGATTTAGGACTATTAGGATACTAGGCAGTCATCCAATGACTTCACTATATATAATGTGCTTAGTATTTTCTGAAAACACAAGTCCCTCCTTTGCTAGATACTATATTCTGTTTTGTATCTCAGTGTCCCTTCCTATCCCTGTCCAAATTCTAATAGCTATCATGGGAAGAATATTAACTAAATAAGCAGTTTGTTAGAAGAGTAAAGGTGTAATCTGTGAAAGCAGTTCATGGCATCTCCTAAGAACTTAACTAAGTGATGTTTGCTGTCACTATGTTTTTACCTTCATTCCTGAAGGTATCTCTTCCAAACTCTAAGCTTTGGTTTAGAGTCATCCTTTTTGAGTGATGTCCTATATTAGACTTAACCAGTATTTAAAAGAGAGCAAAATGCCTTAGATTGGAGCTTTAGGAACCAAAGATTAAGGTTTTATGATTTTTTCATGTGAAAAAATTCTATGCTAATATAGGCCATATATTTCTTTGCACTTTTTAAAATCTCAAATATGTTATTGTTTTGACTTTGCCACTGATCCGGGAAATTAAAATAAAGTGCATTATTGGCAACTGAAAGAAATGTTGAACCCTTTTCTTCGTAAGGGCCAATTCTAGGAGGTGAATACTACTCTGAGCAATATCTTTGAATCAAAAATGACCCATGACACTTGAAATAATAAATTATATTAAATTTTATTCTTAAAGTTAGTTATGATGACTTATCTCTGTGCTTTGCCATTTTAAGAGGGTTCACAATTTCAAACTACTTTCAGTTTCTTCACTGTTTTTCTCTAGTTGCTATTAAGTGCATGACAGGTGTTTAACAAATATGTGAATGAACCTTAAAATAATCTGTTAGATGTAGATCTGCAAATTATTATAATTGCTACCCCTTTACTGAGATAAAACTCAGCCTCAAGGAGATTTCATGACTTGCTGAAGGCTACTCAGCAAGAATGTAGTAGAAACAGGATTTGAATGCAGTGGTTTGTTGTGTTTTCTGATGCCTTCTTTGGAGTGGTAAGGTGATAAAGAAGGTTTTAAAGAAGTGACCTAGTTTGTGTTCATAAAAATCAGGTTCTTTGAGGCATAAGTAAGTAAAACCCATCCCATGAGAGAATAACAAATTATGTATTCCATCTCTGTTTAGTAGGAAAATCCTGCTTATTTTAGTCCATGTGAAAGCGTTCAAGCAAGGAACTTACATCATAAGTAAAATGTCTTCCTGTTGTATTATACTGTAGATGTTTATTTCATTTGTTTTGAGACAGAATCTCATTGTGTAGCCCAGGCTGGCCTTGAATTTGTTCTCCATATGCTTCAGCCACCTGAGTCCTAGAATTACAGGCATCTGCCATCACAGTTGATTATAGTTTTCATTTATTGAACATCCACTAGTTGTCAGTCTTTAAATTTGTCTATTACTATTATTGTTGTTATTAGTATTTGCTTTTTGAATCAGAGTCTTTGTATATGTTGTCTAGCCTATAGCTATGTAGTTCACATGTTCCACTATGTAGCCCAGGCTAGCCTAGAACTTGCACTCCTCCTGCCTGAGCCTTTGTCATTCAACCACTGTGATTACAGGTTTGCCCACCATGTGTAACAATCATCTTTAAAATTTCCATAAAATACTGAATAACTTACCAAACAGACTACATAATAGAAAGTCAGAGAAACTAAATGATGTCTTTCCCTCTCAAAATGATTTCCAAAGGAATCCAACTGGAATATTGTTACCTTGTTAGAATGTGCTAGAAAACAGAGATAATTCACTGGTAGCAATTCTGTGGCAAGTGAGATGCCCTATTCCATATTGTTGGCCACAGAGCTGCTGTATCCACATGGATTTCCACGGACCTGCTTGATCCACCCTTGGACTGCTGAAAGAAATCCTATTTGGCACTCTGTTTAAAGGACAATAGAAGTAGGCCTTTTATTAACAAAAATTTCCCTCTGTTCAAACACATTGTCATTTTATACAAAGATTGGTGAAACAGTATCTTACCACCACACAGGTAAGACTTTGGTCCATTCAAATTTGTCTTTTAAGATACCCAAATTATGCCAAGTACTCCATCATATACAACAGACCATCATGTTACACTTCATGGGAGAGGACCCTCAGACAAGGTCTTTGCAGAAAGTTAGGAATCTGTACACACAGAGACAGTTGTCCTGCTAAACAAATAGAGAATATGGAGAAAGCACTAAATCCATTCACATTTTGAGGCCTCTGAGTTAAAGAAGTCCCCACATGAAGCCATATATGGTGCCACATTGGATCAGATGTGGATCTCTGGAATGGGTTCTAGGTTTGGTTTTCCCATCTGTTCTGAAGCAATCCTGGTAGAAAACACAAAGATCAATTTCTGTACTAATCTTACTGAAGAGAGTAATGAGCAGTCCATATTGCAACATAGTCAATGGGAAACCTTTATAAAAGAATTGCTTGAAGATTTTTAACACAGAATACTTATTTATATTAATATTGTTTTGATATACATTTGCACAATATAAATATAAATAAGTATTCTGTGTTAAAAATCTTCAAGCAATTACACACACACACACACACACATATATGTATTTTAGGGGCCTCCATTCCCATTGGACTGATCTGCTTTTATAGAAATTAATTACCCCTACTACAGTCACATTTACATAGTCTAGTCATTACAGTGTTTGCAGTAGTTATTTTATCTCAAGGTACTTGAATAGTGTTAAGGAGATGTTGATGAGAGCTATATACTAGTTACTGTGGTCATTCACTAAAAATAGTCTCAGAGGTTTTTTAAGTTGCTAAAAAATTCATAGAACATTTCAGGGATAGAATATGACCTATAAACAGAAATTTAGAAATTAGAGATATCAACAAACCAGGCACTCCCATTAGGAGGAAAAAAAATCCAAGTATATTATGCAAAAGCAAGGTATTTTTTATTCCTTGTAAAGAATCCTTGACCCACATAGCTTTTTAAAGTTTATCTCATGTGTGATAAGATGTAGTTGCTTATTCTGGAATCATGTCCAGAGAACTTGCAATCACAAATGATTATGTTCAGTTAGTGGATCAAGTTCAATTTCTTTAAACTCAAAGAAGTTTAGACTATTTTGGACATTGAATTCAGCTATCCAGAGGCAAAATTTGTCATTTCAGTGAGCAGATTTAGAAAACAATTACCAAATTTTATGACAAAATTTATTTTGATAATTTATCTTTGACTTCTTAGAAAGAAATAAAGCCTCACAACTCATACAAGCAACTGGGACTTGGTTTCAGGAAAACAATGGAAGCTTCAGATCATAGCACCACCTTATACGCCCCAGGATATTTTTAGTAAATTCAGGCCAAGGGCTGCCTTATTAATCATAACTTGCTCAGCTGCTAGTAATATCATTTTGTTAAATGTCATTATATAGAGCATAAAACAAAATAGTCTCCTTTTTAAAAACTACTTTTTTAGCTTTGGAGTTTATACTACAATTGCATAATATTCCTGTTGCTTTTCCACCCTCTTGTGTAGCCCTCCTTTCAAATCCATGACCTCTTTTCTTTAACTATTGTTATCTATCATCTATCATTTATCTACCTATCATCTATATGTCCATGTATCTATCATTTATCCATCTATCAATATCTATGTACCCTCCTATCTATCTACCTGTCTATATTCCTAAATATGTAATATAACTATCACTCAGTTTGTATAATAGTACTTGTATGTATATGTTTTCAGGACTAACCATTTGGTATTGAATAAAATTGATGTGCTCTTCCCTGGAGAAGACTACTTCTCCTATTCTCAGAATTCCTTAGTTGTCTGAAGTTTTTCCATAGACTTGAGGCCTCCTGGGATTTCAGACACTCCTGTTAGCATGTCTATTGGAAATATCTTTGTTCAGGTCATATTTACACAGTCATGTTGGTGAGACTTCATGGTTGTAGCTCCCATCACAAAACTCCCTATTCCTTCGGCTCTTACTGTCTTTCCACATCTTCCACTGTGATCCCTAACACTTGTGTGCAGGAGTTGTCTTGTACATGTATCAGTTTAGACTGGGCTCTATAATTCTCAATTGAGGTTAGTTGTAGTTTTATGTAATGGTCTCTTTCTATTGCAAAGTCAAGTTTCCATGATGAGGAATGAGAACTACACTTACCTGTGAGTATAAGGACAAATATTTAGATTGTAGTTAGAAGTTATGGCAGTTCAGTATAGTGGCAATTGTAGATTCTCCTCCAAGATCAATGGCTTCACTAGCCCTTGGTAGTTGTCAGGTTTCCAGTACCAGGCGTAGTTTCCTCTTGTAGAGGTGGCCCTCAGTCCAATTAGAGTGCTGTTGATTACTGCCAAAGTATGCATACCACTATAGCTCCCTTAGGGTTTTTGTGCTATTCTGCTCTTTGTTGTGAGGTACAATAGGACCGTTGGTAGCTTCCCTTCTTTGAAAGCTTGCACCTTTTGGTACATGAAAGAAGAGACATTCAGATCAGAATCACTTCAGTGTCTTCTGGGCCTGTGTTGTTTTGATAGTGAACAAACCTCACCTAACAATCAAATGAGGTCTCCTAAAGCCCAGTGGTGGTGTTTATTAGATGGTCTATTGTTCTTGGGGTGGGGGCATTGAAAACTCAGATGGAAAAACTTCATTTAAACTATGTATGTGTATTTAAAAATTAACCTCTGTGTATTGTATGTATTTCAGGTCATAATTAATATTATAGCTTATTATGAATTTTTCAGATATTCTTAATGTTTTTTATAGCTCTCCTTTCACCATTTTCTGTATTTATCTATCACCCTTTCCATAGTTAGAGCCCTCCCACCCAATTTTTCCCATTTCCCCCATCAGACCACTGTACCTTGCTATTCCCTTTTAGTGCTCCTTTATCTTCTCCCAACAGTGGTCCATTTTTACTTTACTGGTTTCTGTGTTTACTCCAGCATATGTATTCCCATGTGAAGATTTTGAATTCAAAATCTCAGATGAAAAGAACACAAAATATTTGTATTTTGGGGTCAGGATTATAACATTCAATATATCATTAGATAATTTCCTGATTTCAGTGGGATTGCTTCAAGTTTCCCTCCATTTGTGTTGATGTTGACTATTGGTTTTACCTGTATTGCCTTTATTGTGTTGAGGTATGTTAACTCTAGTCCTTTCTCAAGGACTTTTATCATGAAAGCAGATTGGTTCTCTCAAAGGCTTTTTCCTGCATCTGTTTAAATTCCTTTATGTAGGTTATTGATATATTCATGGTAACCCATTCCAGAATTTCAGGAATAAAGCCAACTGATTACAGTAAATAATCTTTTTATTTATGTCTGTATTTGGTTTGCCAATATTTTATTGAATAATCTATGTTCATCGGGGATACTGATTCTTTTTTCTGTATCTTAGTTTTTAAACAATGCAGTTGGGCAGAAATCCACATTCTACACCCAGATTCTGTGACTGAGATCCTACCTTGATTCATGCAAATTGTGTAATATCAGAGGCACTGTAAATTGTAAATTATGGGTCCTCACATAGTATTGAATGTGAAATGTTTTCTTGGTAATAAATATGGTAAAGAAAATTAAATGACCTGTAATATGAAACAGAACACACAAGACCACATGGTACTTATGTAAGATATTGCTGTGTATACCACTGATTTCATTTTTGGGTTTTCTTGTGATTTAAAGTGTGTATATGCTAATGTGTGTGTGTGTGTGTGTGTGTGTGTGTGTGTGTGTGTGTGTGTGTTGGCTCACTCTTGTGGTTTTAATGTCACATGTCACTGTAGGCTAAAGTGTTTTAACATTTTCTTCCAGATGGTGGTGCTATTAGAAGAGTTTGTGAAACCTTTAGGATCTGGGGCTTCACTGGAGGAAGTGGGCTTCTGTGGTAGAGTTTGAGGTTGTTTTTTTGTTGTTGTTGTTGTTTTGTTTTGTTTTGTTTTGTTTTTCTGTTTTGTTATTTCGATTGTTTTTGTTTTTCTTAGCTGTACTTTCTTTCACCCTTCTATTTCTCTGATCTAGATGTGCACACTCAGTCCCACATTCATTGCTGTGGTTTTCTTACTAGAATGGACTGTATCCCATTGAATCACAAATAAAAATAAAGCTTTCCTACTTTAAGTCACTTCTTGTCACTTACTTGGTTACAACAACCAGAAAATTACTAATCTGCTTACCTAGTAAAATCTTTTGCTTAACGAGATTGTAATTAAAAAATATTGGAAACCTTTATGCCAGTGTCTAAAGTGATCAAATCCATTGTTCTAAACACAGACACAGTTGGATAAGAAAGGCCTGCTGAGAATGGAGTAAGAATGGCCATGTGAGCTCTGGCTGTAATTTAAATGTACTTCTTTTACAGAGGGAGACCAAAGGGCAGTTTCTTATTGAACACATCTGCAACTACTACAGCTTGCTGGAGAAAGACTACTTCGGAATTCGCTATGTGGACCCAGAGAAGCAAAGGGTAAGAGCCTATCTTGATCTCCAAACTATGGGGTTAGGGGAAGGCTCAGAATGTCAGGCACTGTGGGATCCTTTCCAGAAGCCTTATGATACCTTTGTTCTCATGAATTTTTGGCATGAGAAGTAAAACAGCTAATGGATGTGTGGCTGGAATACTACCTGACCGGAAGGAATTGGAAGACAGAAAGGCCTTTCGGAAAACTGTTCTCACATGAAGAGAAGTAGAAGGCTCCTACGCTCTTTGAATTTAGACTTTACAAACCCCCTCAGAATAGTTCCATATAGTCTATTATGAAGAACCCTCCCCATGCACACACACCGTAAGAACCTATTGGCAGAGGTAGGGATGGACTTGGTAGAGAAAGGATTTCCTTATGGAATGATGGAAATGTTTGGAGTCTGACATAGGTGATTCTGACCCAAAGCCACTGAAATGTACTTTTAAAAAACATGGTTCATTTCACATTATTTGGAAGAGACTGTGGGGTAAAATGGTGAATCCCTACATGGAAACAGGCAGAGAAGCTTGCATGTTAACCATCAGCAACACATGGCTTTAGGGAGGTCACTGGAATCCACAGAGTGCTTCCCCTCACACACAGTGGCATTGTAGGAACAGTGAGCTTGATTGCTGAAGGCTGGGTACATAGCTGGAAATGACAAATAGCAGCAGAAGGCACTGAAATAGTGTAGGGATTGAATGTGTGTGTGTGTGTGTGTGTGTGTGTGTGTGTGTGTGTGTGTAAATAACACAAGGAAAATGTCAGTTTGACAGGGATTGAAGGGGCAGGAAACATTGGAAGGGGCTAGAGGAAGTAAAGGAAAGATGGGAAATTATGTAGTTGTATTTTAATTTAAAAAATAGGATTAATCAACTTGTTTCCAATAAATGTATATCACTATCAAAACTAATCCCAAATTTCAGATAGAAGAATGAAAAAGGTATATCCAGGAAATAAAACTAGAAAGGAAAAAGTAGCTGCTGTTCTGGTACCTGAAAAAGAATAGATTTCAAATTAAAATTAGTAAAAATACATAAAGAATATTTCTTGGTGACTTCATATGGATGAAGAAGACAATCTGCATTGCAGATTGCAATTCCAAACATAGATACCCTAAACACAGCTCTCAGAACAGAGTCAAGAAAATTTTGCACAGGAGGGAGATGTAGTCCCTGAGTAAAGAATGACATGAGTAAAAACATCAACATAGAGTATAGCCTGGCTAGGACCAGGGAGACAAAGCAATAGATCTACCAAGGAGATGAAAACAACATCAGTGAGTGATTTCATTTTCTCCTATCTCCGTCCACCCTGCTCTCCTTTCCCCTACCCCACAGCTGTTCAGTATCTGCCAGTGTTTTTATTTCCTTACATCTCCACTCAGCTCTTCTCCCCCTACCGGGTGTTTGTTTTTATTTAATAAAGCAGATCAATGTAACAGGCTGACATTGTACCCTATTGTTCATGCCTGTTATGCCTGTTATGGTTTTGTCCACACGCTCTTTTGGTCTCTTTTCTTTTTTGTTTTTACTTATTTTTTCTTTTTTCCCATATGCTTTCCTCTTACTGTAATATAGCCAAAACCCAGAGGCTGACCTTAGCGATATTGTAATACCTGAGTACATTTATTCATTCACTCCTTTTAATCTATCATCAACCAAAACCTCTACATCTCTCCCCACTTTTTGCCTCCTTATTCTCATTCTTTTATTCTTTCTCCCATCTAACAACAAAATACTAATCATTAGTCTCATTGATATAGCTTACTTCTGCTTCTCTTCACTTTTCCACACATATAAGTAATACTAAAATTTTAATGTATACAATACTATAATGGTCCCTTTACTTCTTAGATTAATTAGGATTTTACAAGTACTTGTGTAGCAGGAATATTAAACAGTTTTAATAACAAAATCAAACCTGAGGCCAGTTATTGAGGTGAATGCTGGAAGATCAGAGAAGCAGAACAAGCCACAGCTACCTCACCTTGCCAGTTCTTCAGCTGATCCTGTTTCCTCAGACTGGAAGCATCTCAGTCCTCATCCAGAATGGCTCTCAGCTGAACTGGTGCTAGAAGCCTAAAAGCTTAACCAGCAAAAAGCTTCTACTTTCTGGTCTTCACACCTTATATATCTTTCTGCATTCTGCTATCACTCCCTGGGATTAAAGGTGTGAGTCACCATGCTTAGCTCTATTCTTGAACAAATGGATTTCTGCCTCTGGAATGCTAGGATTAAAGGTGTACTAGCACTGCCTAACATCAATGTTTAATATTGTGGCTGTTCTTTTCTCTTACCTCAGATAATTTTATTAGGGTGCACAATATTTTAGGGAACACAATACCACCACATACTTGTTTTATAGTCACATTCTACTGTATTTTATTAGTAGGTTAACTACTGGATAGGAAATATTGTAGAAAATTGTTCTCAACCCATAGGGGACAGACTGGAGATAGAGCCTTTTGCCTGGAAAAGAAGACTGACAGATGAAAATATCACTACAACCATACTACAACTGTCTTAGGGTTTCATTGCTATGAAGAGACACTATGACCATGGATGGCACTCTAATAAAGGAAAAAAATTCATTGGGATTGGCTTATAGTTCAGAGGTTTAGTTCATTACTGTCATGGTAGGGAGCATGGTGGCATGCAGGTAGACATGGTGCTGGAGTAGCTGAGAGTTCTACATCTTGATCCATAGGCAACAGGAAGAGATTGTGACAAACTTCCTCCAACAAGGCTACATCTACTCCAACAAGGTCACAACTCCTAATAGTGCCACTCCCTATGGGCCTATGTGGGCTATATTTATTCAAACCACCACAACAACCATTTCTGTTTTTATCAGTATTTACTAGCTACTGTGACCTTGTATAGCTGCATCAGTTGCAGTGCTATTGCTGTTCAAAACTAAATAGATTCTTATTTTAATTTGAACCAGGGTCTCACATTAAATAACCTCACAAAAAACAGGTCTCACAAAAAACCTTAGGCTAGCCTCAGCTTCTTCTACATCCTCTGGCTTCAACTTTGTAGGCTCTAAAATTATAGGCATGTGGTTCTGGGGCACCATGCTTGCATAATTTTGATTTGGTTTGATGTTTCCATTTCTCAGAGCCTTTTACATGCTAGGCAAATATTTGACCACTGAGTTACAACCCAACCTCTTAAAACTGCATAGCTTGTACACTCAGAAAGATGTGACTTGGAAACCTTGCTTTTTCTGGTTAGTAAGCTGTTTGACCCACCAGGTTATTTTATTTCTGTGCTCTATCCCAATGGAAACAATAAATAGAATATTTGCTTTATGACTCTTAAGAGAATTAGAATATGACACATAGCATATATTGACTATGATATATGTTGTTCTCACTGTGATTTGATGCTATTGCTTTACAATTACTATGCTTTGGCCAGGTCCAGGTGAGTAATTAGAGGCATGTTTAGAGCCTGCAGAATATACACATGTTTGTAACTTCTTTTAAAGGGAAGAGAGATACTGTTAAGAGTCCTTGATGAGTTCCATTTGATTTGGGGACACCTTCTTACAAGGACCTCAATTTGCAGTAAGGCTCCTTAAAGAAGGGAATGACTCAGTTGCCTTTAGCCTACTGGCGCTATGGGTGGGTTAGGACTTCTGTTGGTCTTTTCTGTGTCGAACACACAGATTGCAAGCCCAGCACCACTTTGAGATCTTTGGCAGTAGTTAACTCTGCAGCTCACACACGATTGAGCCTGTATGATAATGAGTATTCATAGACCGGTAATGTCTGGGGGGCTCTCACCAACCTAAGGCAGAACACCTGTGTGGCCTGGGCAGGTGTCTCCATGATGGGTAAGGTGACCTGCTGACCTCCCACCCAACCTAAATCAGAAGCTCATTTTTTAGTAAAAGGGGGTACCTATAGGCCCCTGCCTCCCCTCCCCCGTTTTGGGTAACTTTTGCCTTGCTTGCTGATCTTGACCTTGATATCTTCCCTATGTTATTCCCTGCCAGGTTCCACCCTCGTGAATGCTTTAGGGAAGTTCCTGTCTGTGTATCCTGCATTTGGGCATTAACAGCTTAGATGCAAGATTGTAAAACATCTGTAAAGAGCTTCTGCCCTCTGGGGTTCTCCCATTGTGCTGTAAGCCTGTATTTAAGACCTCCTCCCTCCTTCAATTAATGGCATTCGGCATTCAGCATTCAAAAAAAAAAAAAAAGAGTGCACAAGAAAGAGTCAGAAAAATGGGGGGGAAAAAGAGCCCTTGATGACTTATTTGTTTATAAAAACTTAATCAATTAAGAAAACCAGGTGAAGGCAGGAGGATTGGGATCTGTCTCTGGTCTATGAGCAGGCTTCTGGAATCTGGTGCTTGTGGTGTGACACCTTGCACAGTCTTGGTGCAGTAGGAAGGGGCTTGGACCTGCCTAGGCTCAGTGTGCTGGGCTCTGCTGACTCCCCATGGCAGACCTCGATTTGGGGGATGTGGGGATGCACGGAGGCTTGGGAAAGAGGGCTGGCAGGTGGGAGAAGGAAGGAGGGGGTTCTGTGTATAGCATGTGGAGTGAGTAGAAAATTTCTTAATAAAGAAAAATGAAAAAAAGAAAGAAAACCAGGTAAACTAGAGGAACAAAGTGTAATTACCCACATTGTATAGGTAGTAGGTTACCTGTACCTCCTCTCATCCTCATTGATGGAAAAATCATTGTGGAATATTATTACTTTAAATCCACCATATTAATTCTACCATTTTCTACAGGTAATGAGGGTAAGTTCATGTTGGGAAACATTTTATATACAAGTAGCTGAATTTCATAACTCAAATTTCTATTATTACTAGATCTCCCTCCCTAGTTTTGTACCCTGTTGCAGGATATTTGTTTACACTGTGTAAAGATATGTCATTGTGATTGGTTTAATAAAGAGCTGAATGGTCAATAGCCAGACAGGAGAGACTAGGCAGGACTTCTGGGCAAATAGAGGAACTCAAGATGAATCTAGACACATGACAGAGATGCCAGCGAGGCACTGAAGAAGGCAAATGTAGGATAAGAAGGAGAGGTAACCAAGACACGTGGTAGAATGTATATTTTTTTTAAAAATATGAGTTAATTAAGTTATAAGAGTTAATTGAGAAAAAGCCTAAGCTAAGACTAAACTTTCATAATTAATAGTAAGTCTCCATGTCATTATTTGGGAGCTGATGTCCCAAAGGAAAGTCTGACTACAGTACCCCCTACCCTCTTCTCCAAATCTAAGCAAGGAAGGCAGACATTATTCATTAGAACTAAAACATACTCTAGCCACCAGCCCAATCAAAGAAGAATTAGGCCATCACTAAGCTGTAGGTGACTGGTGTATATTCTGGGGTACTTGGTATTAGTATATTCCCTTAATGTAAGTAAACATCTCCTTGAGTTTTTGTGTAGGAAATCAGATAATGAGCCTATTGCTGTCATATTAATAGTGGGGGAAAAATCTTGTGTGTAAGAACAGTTTATTTTTTCTACAAGCACCTTCAGGAGGACACAGAATGAAACAAACTATTGGGATGGTGGCAGAAAGCCAGATGGTATTATGTCCCACCACCTGCTCCTGCTATTGAAAGGCTGCTTCCTGCTGGTCTCCTCGGGGATAATTGCTTCTCAGATGTTCATCACTGAGAATCCAAAAGGAACCAAAGATGTAGGGCAGCCCTGAAATGCAACAGGATTTGCTGCAAGCAGAAGTCCCTGTTTATGCATTTTCCTGCTTAATGAACTTTATTTTGTTTTTAAAGATCAACAGGGTCAAATATCACAATTTCAAAAGCTGGAGAGATCACTCAGTGATTTACAATGCTTGTTGCTCTTTTTTGTTGTTGTTTGTTGTTTGTTTTTGTTTTTTGAGACAGGGTTTCTCTGTGTAGCTTTGCTCCTTTCCTAGAACTCACTCTGTAGCCCAGGCTGGCCTTGAACTCACAGAGATCCTCCTGGCTCTGCCTCCCGAGTGCTGGGATTAAAGGCATGCACCACCACCACCAGCAATGCTTGTTCCTCTTACAAAGGACTGGAGTTTGATTTTTAGTACTAACACTGAGCAGCTCACACCTGCACATATCTGCAACTTGAGGTCATCCTATGCCCTCTTGTTGCCTCTGCAGACACCTGGACTCATAAGCATGCACAGGGAGACAATATGCACATACACATAATTTAAAAATAAAAAGTATTTTTAAAACTACAACTTCTTCGGTGCCTCATGGGATATGAGCAGATGACTTGTTCTCCTAAGGAGAGGTCTTAGTCACTGAAGTCACATAGCACAGAGCCCTGTCTTCACCTCTTTAAAGCTGGATATGTTATTAAGAGGGCCGGTGGGGCTCAGAAAATTAACATTGCCATACTTGAGGATGTGATAAGAATACTTCAGCAGACAGCAGAACTTGGAGTTTAACCATAATTATTTTATTGCACACAACTGAAGTCCTCCAGAGAGGGGAGAGGAAGAACTGGAAGTTCTTCCTGATATCATTAATTTAACAGGGTAGGGGGTAAATACACAAAATAGTTGTTATGTTTGAAACAGAACACAATTAAAGGAATAAGGGATGTAGGTGGGAAATGTAATTTTAGCCCAATGGAGTCAGGAAAAAAAAAATACCTGAAATAGGGAATTTTCTCTCACTTTGTTGGAGAGGAACATGGAGAGGGATCAATTTAGAGAAATGAAGTTTACACAGTATCACTGGATAAAGAAGAAGCAGTTGGAGGTTTACAGCAGCCTGAACATAAGATCTCACTAGAAACCAGGGGCTTGGAAGTTTTGAATTGGCTTTCCAGTTAGATTTTAAGTCAAGCCAGGAAGAGGTTACCATTGCTATGATACACAGCTTGAAGAAATACAAACAGTGTAGTCAGGCAGTGAACATTTCAAGGGGATTTTTGTTTTGAGCTTAAGTCAGCCAATTATTTTCTAAATTGAATTGTAATTGTTTCACATGAGTGAAGTATGACACTGTGTGAGTTATCTTGCTGTGTAACAAGCTTCCCTATAATTTATTGACTTAGAACATCCAATATTAGATTTGTATATCCTAGAATATATACAAGCTCGGGGATTGAGCAGGGCTAAATTGGGCAGGTGTTCTGAAAGTGACTACTGTGGTCTGAAAAAAATCTAAGAAATTTTAATTTTTTTACCTTCATCTTCACAGGTTTTGGTGCCTTAGTTGAGGGAAGGAGTGAAAGGTGCAGGGGGACTCTCCTCTCTGAATTTAGTTTCAGGACATCTGAAGTCACAACATGGCTGGCTAGGGCTCCACATATAGATAGAGCCAATCACCTAATGAGCTTGTAAAAAGTAAGCAGCACCTGTGTGAACATGCTCAGTTTGGAAGGTCTGTTAGCATAATTAAAGCACTGAGACTCTGCAAATGTTTGAAAATTCTGAATCAGAAGCTAGATAAGGAGTTTTTGCCTCATGTATAATTGTTTGTAGCTAATAAAACATTTTATTTCTTCAAACCCTGGGATTTGGTTGTGGAGCTATGGAGGAGAATCAGAAAGCTAAGAGACACTCATATTTTAAGGTATGGCCTAGAAAAAGAAATCAGGAAGACCCAAATAGAGAAGACAGGAAAGAAGTGAGAGAAACAAGGTTAGCTCTAGACTTAGCACAGAGAAGACTTGTCAGTTTCAAGGGCTATGGCTAAAAAATTTGCCATACAACAGTAGAAAAACTGTCCATGCCATTTGCCTCTTGTACAGCCTTGAACAGATTCCTTATCATTCTGTCCCTCGGTTTCTTCATCTTCTGACACATAGTACCTACATTTTTTAAATGAGTCATACAAATTATCCATCTTATATAATTGATTTTATATGCCATGTTTTAAAGAGTACAAATAGACCCATGGGGAATATCTGACCTTATAACAGTTCAGTACTAATGTTATTGAATTTATATGGCATGATATCTAATGTTATGCATTAACAAATCATAAGTTTGAATGAATTCAACCAATTCTCTTATTTTTAATTTTTTTATTTATGTGTATGTATGTGTTCCTATATGTATGTATGTGAACCCTTACATACCTGATGCCCATGGAGACCTAAGGAAGTTTTCAGATTCTCTAGAATGGTAGTTATAAGCAGTTATGAGCCATCATGTGGAAGCTGGGAAATGAACCTGGGTCTACTGTGAGAGCAGCAAGTGCTCTTAGCCACTTAATCATCTCTTTACTCCCCATAATATCTTTTTTGATAGCTTGTTATTATCCCAATACAGTTTGCAATAATCACAGATAATTGTTTTTATAAGGTATTATATTCATATTATGTCTATTTAATTTTTTAGTGTATACTAAGGAGTTATAGACTGTAGAATATGAGCTGGCTTGAAAGAATATTTTCATAAGTTAAATTTTAATGAAATACAATTATGACTACATATTAGTGTATTACTTGTGGCTGATTCTATACTTGAAAAAGAGTTACTAGTGTAACAGAGGTCATATTGGCCACAAAGCCTAAAATACCTACTTCATCTCACCTACTAGGGTGTATTGCAAGGATGCAGGGATGTACAGAATCTTGAAAGCATTGTAGGGAGCAACATAAAGCTAGAATATGGAGTAGATGAATACTTGAATGGAGGTTTATGCTTTTTTAGCTTACCCACCACCACCTTTTCGTTTTGTACAACTGTTGCTCCTTTTTAAGCTACCCAAGATTCTAGAGTACAGGATCAATTTATGGCTACAAAAGTAAAAATCACTCCATCAAAGTCAGTTAAGTTTTTCTTCTGTGGAGGACTTCCAAACAAGTGGACAGTAAATTGTCATTATCCTTGCTATGTAACTTGTCATTTATTCTTATGTTGTATGCTCTACTGAAATGACCGCAGTACCTTTTACTGGTAGGTAAATGATGAGAAGCTCTCTATTTCTTTACCATCCAGAACTCTGGTAAGGCCATATTCATTCATAAGATATCACTTTTCTTTCCAGCAGAAACCACGGGGTCCATAAATGGCACAATTTATCCCTATAACACCAGGACTTGGTTACTTTGGGCTTTGTGTTGCTGAACATGAATCAGATGTTTTTCAGGGCTGTGGTGGAAATTATTTAGATATTTAGATCTTGTTACTATTAAGTGAAAATGTGTCTACTTTGAAAGATGCATTTATTGTTTTTTAAATAATCATGGATTATTGAATATATTTCTTTGGTTTATGCATTTTTGTACTTTATGGCACTAAGATTTTATAATTTAAGGAGTGTAACTTATTTTGTAATCATAAGCTATAAATAAACATAAATCCATGTCAATAGAAAACAAACATTTGAGGGTAAATAAGTTTTATATTATTTATCTTAGCCTTTTTAAGAATTTTGCAACTACCAAATTAAAAATCAGACCACTCATAAATTAGTTGCCCCTTCACAAACCATCTTCCCACTCATTAGCCCACATTAGAATGTGAAATAAGCGAAGAAATTATCTTGTTATGTACAATTGGTGCTAGAACGTTACAAAGAGAGAAATATAAGAAATACTTGATGATGTACTTACCCTACAGGTTCAGAGTGTGGACTTCAGGAGCAAAAGGAATCTGCTGCACCCAATCTCCCACCCCGACCCTGCATTCTTTCCTACCGTCGTTGCAGATAAGAAAATTACAGTGTAGAAGTCTGGGGACTCTCTCTGTATTTTCTTCCTCTGGCTTCCTTGTATTCTTCCTCTTTTTTCTTTATGCTGCTCTCAGTCAAAACAAATGTGTTCTAAGAAGGGACTTCTGATATAATCAGGCTAGATTTTGTCAATACTAAAAGCCCTTTTATATTGGGGCTTTGTGTGTGGCCAGGGTTTCAACTTAAGGTAAAAGGAATAAATCTGCAAGAGTAGGATACTAGGCACATGAAGGGAAAGGTAGAGAGGTCGTATTAGGTATGGTTCTCTAAATCAGGCCTTGAGTTAAAATTTTTTCCTATGTGATTTTAGGTAGTGTTTCCAGGAAAAGAGTTGTGGGAGACTAAGGATTGGAATATAGAAAGGAAGGAAACAAAGCAATATCTTATATTGGGCAAAGACCTTTCTTCCACCTCACAGGGGAGCTGAGGAATCAGAGACCATGCATTGTTTTAAAACAACCTTGGTTTGTGGAAGTTAAGATAATTATGGAAGTTATCCTACAGTAGATTCCAATAACTTAAGAAGCAACACTCCCAAAAAGACAAAGACTGTTGTCTTAGTTAGATTTCTATCACTGTGGTAAGAACTATGACCAAAAACTACTTGGTGTGAAAGGATTTATTTTTATTTATAGTTGTAGTCCAGTATGAATGGAATTTGGAGCAGGAACTCAAGGCAGTAACTTGGAAGCAGAAACTGAAGCAGAAGCCATGGAGGAGCACTGCTTTCTGGTTTGCTAAGTTCATGTTCTGCTACCTGGCGTATCCCTCTGAGGACCACCTCACCGGAAATGGCTGAGCCCTCCTACATCAATCATTAATGAAGTAATGTCAAACAGATGTGTCTACAGGTCAATCTAATGAAAGCATTTATCACTTGAGATTCCTCTTCCCAGTGTCTCTAGCTAGGGTCAATATGACGAAAGACTAGCAAGGACAACTCCTTAACTCTGATCTCATCTGCTTCTGATGCCCTCCTGGTACTTTCAAGTAACACTAATCAATATCCTCCTTTTTTGCTTTGTTCCTTCAGTTTATCTTATAGAACCAGCAATGGAAACTTAGCTTCCATACATTTCGAGACTTTTATTCTTCGAGAGAATTGAAGTGTTAGGCAATAGTACACTAGTCACAAAATTACATATTAGGTTGGCAGATTTTTCTTTCTGTCTTAAAGGCATACCAGGTTTTAGTTATAAAATAGAATTGTTTCTTTTTAAAATTAAAATACCATAGTTTCCAGGTAGCAAGTGAACTTAAATAAAATAGGAAAAGTATCTAAGCCTTAGATCTAACTTCTAAGTACATCACATAATGGTGTTATAGTTTTATAACACTAGATCTCTGGTAAAAATAGAAGTTGCTGACATGCTTCAGTGTTGACCGTATTGGCCACCTCTTAACTCTAATGGAAAGAATGAGCAAAGGAAGGAAACAAAAGAAGAAAATGGAGAGGCCAAGGGCTAAAAGCTGCCTGGCAAATGCATAAATAATGTCCTTATGTAGAGTAGAATGAAAAGCGAGACAGGAAGGGGAAGGAGATCAATAACAAACGAATTTACTGAAAGCTACCATTGTACCAGCCAAGGAGAAAGACTGTGACCCTGAGTGCTGGGCTGAGCTTCACATCTTCCTGTCATATGGAAAATTCTTCATGAAGAGTAAAAGCTACATGAAATTCACTTTCGTTCTCTAAGTAGACCTTAGTTTTCTGGGTTTTTTTAAATTTTTAATTATTCATGGAATTTACTAATACATGGAAAAACATTGAGGTTGAAATGTTTCAGATAAAATGCCATACTAAAGGCTGAAGTTCTAAATTCCTTTAGCCAACACCCATAAATTTGTACCCCTCATCCATACTAGGTCTACTGTATTCCTTCTAAACTTTAAAGAATAGTTTTAGATGCCCATATTTTGTTGTTCAAGTATTATTTTATGTACATATATGTAGTGCTTTGTACTTTTTATTTTCAAGACAAATCATGTTAATGATGATAGAGTATTTAAATTTTTCTAAAGTTTTCTCAATGTATGTTCACTTACTATCTTCGCCACTGTTCAACTGTTGCCTGGAGGCTGAAGAACAATTTAGAATAAGTCAGAGTCAAATCTGAAGACCGTAGTAACCATTTGTGCACTGACAACATGGTTGTACCTTGGAACAGTTTGCACATAAGTTTTAAGAAAAATACTATTTTCATTTAATTCTAAAATAAGTAAATTACTCCATAATGGCAGGCTTGTACTTCTTTGGTACTCTTAGGATCTTACCAAACATCACCAAGTTCTTTTTGTTCCTTGACTAATTTGGATATTATCTGCCTTTTGTCACAACATGCAAGCTAAATTTCCAGAAGAAAATGACATCAAAAGCAGTCAAGCACAAACTAATGCCGGAACTATGAACTCTCTGGAGTGGTGGCTGTGGTGTTGACAGGTCTTAGCTATGGCTATATTCCCCTGGGTTGCTAACTGCCACTACAGTTATAAATTTTTTTTTATAAAGTTTACTTTTTCATCCTGCATTGTATCTAAAACTATTGTATATGTCACACAGAAAACCTTATCTCATATAAAATACTCATTTTTAACCATCCAGAATATTAGCAAACTATAGTTTACTTACCTATTTTCCTAATGATGGCTGTTGGTGTTATTTGTAACCTTTTACTATTTCATATAAAATTGCAATGGAAATCCTTGCCATGTATTTCTTTATTTACATGCATGAATTACAGAATAAAAAAAAAAATTGCTTGGCCATTGTTGTAACTATTATCAATAGATTAAATTTAACCTTCTTTGAAAACAGGGTTTCCTATAATCCTTTGAAACATCATTATTACTAGGTTATTTTTCCTAGTTCTCTCTGCTTGGTGATTATCCCCTTGGGAAAGAATAGTTGCCCTAAAAAAGTAACTATTAGTCACATTGTATAAGTAAATGAGATACACAGAGCCTGAAAGGAAAGAAAATGGGAACTGATAAGAAACTGTGAGGTGTGTTTCTCAGAGCAATGAAGAATAAATAATTTATTTAGGGCGCAGATGGTAAGTACCTTGAAGGCATTCCTTAAATATTTCCTATCCCTCTCCTTGGCAGACATAGCCAATCCCAAATGACATTCTTTGATCCTTCATCCAGTACTAGCACCATCTTCACAGTGCATGAGATGCAACAGATTCATGGATTCCCTCAATCAGCGTGACTTTAGAGAAAATGGGTTCAAATTCAGCAAAGGAAGGGTAAGGACTTCAAAGGATGCTATGCAAGAAGAACTTCAAAATGTTATTTCTATTTCATGGTAGCAAAATGACTAATGATTATCTTCATGGAACAATAATGTTTGCAGGTCTCTGATTGCTCACACTTTTTTTTTTTTTACCCTGAATGTAATTTTAAATGAACCTGTTTATTTCTCCCACAATGATTTAATCCCAATGAGATCTGTTTATTATTCACCTCTGTGAAACCCACTGAAAGATGGGGCCCATCAACTAAATTATGCATACTAAATTAAAACCATGGCATCAGCAACAAACCTTTGTAGTTTTTACAGTACAGCTGTGAGATCCATATTTATTATCTGCATAATAACTTTGTCCCTAATGTTGGTGCTAGGTCAATTTTCACTTTATATTTTTGGATTCTGAGATGCAGGGAATATTTTTGCACAAGGTTTTGTAGCTACTAAGTGATAAGATGAATTATCTTTCTGATTTTTTTCTTATAATATTGTAAGGTTTTAAAAAACAACCTGGTATAATTTTGCCAAAAAGAAAAGAAATGTGCTCTTTAGAAGAAGTTTACCAATGCATGGTTTCTTGGTGGATTTTTCCATACTATTAAAGTAGTTAAAATGAGTCTCCTTACTGCTTGTGAACACTTTACGTATCAGACGTATTAGATTGGAAACTACTGATTCGGCCATTCAGTTTTTCCATTCATAAGAAAATAAAAAATATTCATCCACTTCCATCAGTTATTGGATGAAAGTTACAGCACGACAATTAGGGTGTTTGGCCATCTGATCACCATGCTTTCTCTCGACCATTGCCAGTAGTCTACAGTAGATGTATCATTGTGGATTTCTTCGACCTCTCTAGCACTTTGCTTCTTCCTGTTCTCATGTGGAAGTGGATGCAGAGATCCTCAGCCAGGCCCCAGGTGGAGCTCCAGGAGTCCAATTGTTGAGAAAGAGGAGGGTCTGTAAGAGTGTGAATTGTTGAGACCAAGATTGGAAAAGCACAAGGACAAATAGCCAAATTAGTGGAAACACATGAATTATGAACCAAAAGCTGTGGAGCCCTCAACTGGATCAGGCCCTCTGGATAAGTGAGACAACTGAATAGCATGAACTGTTTGGGAGGCACCCAGGCAGTGGTACCCGGACCTATCCTTAGTGCATGAGCTGGCTGTTTGGTACCTTGGGCTTATGCAGGGACACTTTGCTCAGCCTGGAAGGAGGGGACTGGACTTGCCTGTACTGAATCCACCAGGTTGAAATGAATCCCCAGGGGAGTCTTGGCCCTGGAGGAGATGGGAATGGATGGGAGGGGCTGAGGGGAAGGTGGAGGTGGGGGCGGGAGGGGGGAGGACAGGGGAACACATAGCTGATATGTAAAATTAAAATACAAATATAATAAAAAAAATTCATGAAAGAAAATATTGCATTGCCATGCAAACTGATCAATGGGAGGATGCATAGCTTGAATGCTAAAAAACCCTCTCTCTGGAATTCCATTACAGTTTAGCAAGGTAGCCCTAGGCAAATCTTTTCAGATTAAGAGCCCCGAGACTTCTGATGGGCAAATGAATAGCTGTGCAAACTAAATAAGCTACCCTGTAAAAGAAAAAACTTTTGAAGGGTACCTGGTATTCAGTAAGCAGTAAATGAATGATAACTTTTATCTAATTTTATGAACATAAATTTACATTAAACAGTAAGTATAATGCAAAGCCTTGAGTTTAATAGGAAGACAGACAATATTATGGAGGGCCCACCATAAATGTCCCCTCAGAGTGTGTAGCTAGCTGAAGTCTTTATTCCAGCCAGCTGTGACTACATTCAGATATTTGGGACCTAGCCCCAGGCATTTAGAGCAAGGGACTTTCAAAGGCAAAATCCACATCTTGGTGCAGCTGCAGGGGAGATTTTGAACTAGCAAGCAGTTTAGCAGAAGCTAAGAAAAGCAGTTAGCTGAAGGGGGAGGCTTGCAAAAGCAGGCAGTTTAACAGAGCTAAGTTAGCAGGGCCATCTTGACCTCAGGTTCCTAGAATAAAGTGAAGTAGTTTTCCACAGGATTCTTGATCAAGAAGATCAAATTCCAGTTGAACATGAAATGGCCTCAGCAAGAATACAAGATGGAGAATACAAGATGCACTGTCAAAAAAGGAGGTACAGTGAAGTATAAAGACTCTGATCTTTTCCTTTCTAGTATGGAGCAGGCAGGTGCACATGAAATAGACTTGCCTGAATTCATGATGCTGTTGACACAGAAACACAGCTCTCACCACAAAGGGGATAAGAGATAGTTTATTTTGAAGCCAAATATGAATGACTATGACCCAAGAACACAGATTTAGCTTACTCCAATGATGTGTTCCAACAACAAAGCAATTTCATTAAGTATTTTTAATAACAGAACAAAATAATTCAAAAATCAAAATGCTTTTCAATACTTTGATGGAAACATCAGAGAGGTTGCCTTACAGCAAAACAGGGAGAATTCTACTACAACCCTTAGATGCTTCCTGACAGCATTCTTAGTTGTTTGACTGATGGGATATAGGGTTTTGGGAAGCTAAAGCATTTATAAGTTGTTTTTGTTTTACCTATTAGTCACAGGATGTTAGATCAACAAAGAAATTGAATGGAATGGCCATTTAGAGGGCTAAAGATGGTCCTCGGTAAATTTTAATTAGACTCTGGACCTGTGTAGCTAGAGTTTTCCAGTCCTGCCTGGCCCACCATCAGGACAAATCTCTCTCACCCACCAGTCCCACAGATGCTCAGACCCAACCAAGTAAACACACAGAGACTAATATTGCTTACAAACTGTATGGCCATGGCAGGCTTCTTGTTATCTAATTCTTATATCTTAAATTAACCCATTTCTATTAATCTATAAGTTGCCACATGACTTGTAGCTTACTGGTATCTTTTACATGTTGCTTGTCATGGCAGTGGCTGGCAGTGTCTCTTTGCCTCAGCCTTCCACTACCCAGAATTCTCTTCTCTGCTTGCTGCCTGGCTACTGGCCAATCAGAATTTTATTTATTAACCAATCAGAGAAGCACATTTAACATACAGAACACCCCAAACTCTCCACAATCATTAAAGTTATAGTCCCCTAATCAGCCTGCCTGAAGGTTTAAGTTTGAAGGTACAGCTTTTTTTTTTTTTTTCTGGGACTTCCCCTCACAGTGTATACTGCTAATGCAAAAAATACAGCTCTCATCTTAAAGAGAATAAGAGATAGTTTATTTTGGAGCTATTTATGGCCTGGGAACACATAGTTAAGTTACCCCAAATTCCATGTTCCAAGGTGGAATCAGTTTCATGAAGCTTTTATAGTTTTATAGAACAAACAAGATCACAAATTAATGTAAGTTTAAAACTGTTACGTTGGAATTGATGGAAGTGACATGAAAATAGAAGGAAGGAGACAGGCATTTCCAGAAACAGAATTGTTCTTTGAGTCACAACAACTGAAAGATAATAGTACTTCTGCAGGAAGGGTGTCTGTGTGCATGTGGCAAAGTGTGGATCAGAGTTTCATAGGGTGGAAAGGGGCGATAGATTGGGAACGGACTGTGATGGCTGGGAAGGATAGGGGAGCACAACTCCAACCTAGACAAGCAGTCCATCCTGACATTAGAACAACTGAAGGGCAACAACCTCTCTGGGAATGGAGGGTGAGGCCTCAGGGTGATTTGGGCAGGCGTAAATCAGGGAGTTGAGGGTAGGGAAGTTTCAGGGGTTGAGTCTGAGCTCACTGCAGTTTTCCTGAGAACTCTGGAAAGCCTCTGAGCAAAAGCAATGTCACTGATTAGTATTTGGGAATTAGAGCTGAATATTTATGGATCAAACTATGATTACTCCAACATATCCCGAACCTGAGTGAATATAAAATTGGATGGAAGATGATTCAAGGCAGGGGATTCTACAGGCTGGTCTTTATTTGTGGATAGGTTTGTTTGTTTGTTTGTTTGTTTGTTTAGGGAAGAGGTGCTTCCTGCTGAGTTGGGGTTCAGGAGTGGAGGGGTTGAAGTGATCCATAGAGGTGGTCACTGTGTTAGTTAGTGGTTGATATCCTTCTGGCCTGAAGAACTCTTTGACTGTCTGGGTAATGAAAACTTGTAATTTCTGTTGAAGGAACTTGGTGAAGCAACTGAGAAGGTAGGATCAAATAATAAAATTATCAATATCATAGCTATTGGGTCCCTGGGTGAACCAAGTATCCTTCCTGAAGGATTTTTTTTCTAGTCAAATCTAGTTCTCTTTAATTTTCAGAGTACTGCAGCAGCCAAAGAATTGAGTTGATTCTGAAAGATGTTAACTGATCTTAAATTTCTTTAAAATTTTCTCAGAGCTGGTGCAACAGAGAGGTTAACTGACATAGAGAAGGCTTCAGGGCAGCTGTTTCTGTTTTGAGCTCTGGGTATTAAACAATACCCAGAGTGGCAAGATGAGTGGGGGAGTTGGGTAGTCCATTAGTTCCCTTTTTTTAAGTTAACTGATATGCTTTCAGAGGTTTGGGGCCACAGATCTCTCTTAATTGCTTTGAGCTGATAAAAGGGGCCATGTAGAAAGGGCAACAGTTAGTGTATATCAGAAAGAGGCAATAATAAACCTTGACAGATGGCAAATATCCAGAACATAAGACAGCAATGTGATGACATGTATTCTTGGAATGTATAGTGTGAGATAGGTAGAATCTATAACATACAAACAATAAGACTGTTAGGATATTATAATTCCTACTCAGATTATAGTGAAGAAAATAATATATATGTATGTATACATATGTATACATACATATATATTCAGGAAGAGGGCTATTTAGTGACAATTGGTTGTCCAAATCACATTTCATATGATTTAGTTAGTATAACATCTGAGGACTGTAGTCCCTTGAATTGTTAAAAAGCATATCGATCATTATAATCTTGGTTATACTTTCCTGGTTTTATTTCATTTCTTTTATTTATTTGTTTGTTTCTATTCCTGGTTCTCTTAGTTTATACTTTTTGTTTTTGCACTGTTAGGGTCAGCTGAGGCTCCAGTCCTTAGGAGCCACTTGGGCTTATGAGAAATCTCTGACTTCTCAAGCCTTTCTTACTAGTTGACCTAGTTGACCATCTATGTGAGGATATGTCAAAGGTTTGGCTTAGCCTGCCTATGGCTTCCCCTGGAAGCACTGAGGAAATCTTTCCTCTGTGTTGATCTTCCTCTTTGTAGAGTGAATGCTGGTTAGACTTCATTGAGTCAATTCTTTGTGAATAAAAGAATGGGTGAGAACATTTCTAGAAATGGTCCACAGTCCCCTAGGACCTTATTGACATTAGAGGTGAAAATATTCTTCCTTTTGTTTCCTCTGACCACAATAGACTATTCTCCAAGTATGGATATTAAACATGCACAAAGTCAGTTATACCAATCTGGACTTCTAACTACTGCTTAATGTTTTAATAGCTGAATATGTCTAAATTAACTTTGATTGATTTAATACACATTTTAGCCAGGTTTTTGTAACTGTTGATCTTAGAGCTTAGAAATATTGATACATATATGTTATATAACATTTATATTTGTTTCTTAATATCGTAAGACAATAGCATTTTAAAAATAAGTTACTATCTGTTGTGAGAATTTTCTCCCTGGGGGACAGAGAGACAAAACAATGTCTATTCCCACTTTATAAGGTTCAAATGACAAACCAACGTTTAATTTCATCAAAGTTAACCCTAGAGAATTTATGGGCCTACTTACAGGATCTGTGAATTTGTATTTCTTGGGCTGTTTTGTTCTCCTTTTACCTATCACAGAGTCAGGGGGCCAGTCTGACCCAGGACAAAGATTTGGAGGACATTCTAAGAAAAACATGCTGGAGTCTGAATGGGATGGCCAAATTCCTCCCACATTTCAGAGCCAGCTTCTCAGTTTAACCAGCACATGACAATTTAACAATAGTGGCGGCTCTACTGTTAGCATCCAAGAGAGTTTAGGGAATTGGGTTTAGAAGTTTAAGCTGGTAAAGTGCAGAAATGGAGGAACAAAGCAAAGGACCAGAGTAATGACAACATAGGTGAAGTGGGGAACATTTCTCACCTTCTGTCATTCTGTCATGTAAAGTTGTTTGAGTCAGTGAGACTCTGAAAGCCAAAAGTATTACCAAGTTGTCCTGAGTACAGACCTCAGTAGACAGGTATACTGACACCTTGAGTTTTGTTTTCAGGCAAGCCAACATGTGTGAGAATGGTAACGATCGTAAGCAAGATAAGTGTGAGTGTTCCTTCTGATAATAAGTTACTGTAACCAGAACAGAGCTGCAAATGAGTGAGTGGGGACTAGAATGGGCATTCCCAATTCTAGTAACCTGACAGCAAAATCAAAGGTGGAAGCTGAAAAAACCACTGGAATTAAAAATTCTACTGACCTGGAAGGCAAGGCTGAAAGACCACATAGGCTTAGGTGATGGTATCTAACCCTTGAGTCAATAAACTCCCCCAAACAGGGAAATGTTGCATCTCTGGGATTTGCACTGCTCAACAGGGCAGAGGCATTTTAGATCATAGTGAAGTTGGTTGGAGTGCTGAGGACTCACAAGGTGTGTAATAAAAGGAAAGATGGGAGAGAGGGAGAGAGTGAAGGGAAAGAAGAGGAAGAAAGCATTCAGCTGGGGGAGGAACCTCATTGAAATCCCTCACTGTCTTCCAAAGTGTTATATTGGGATGGACTGTGACATCTGGATAAGAAATGAGAGCACAGCTCCACCATCAACAGAAGCAGACTGTCCTTTCATTAGAACAATGAAGGACAACAACCACTCTGCTGGAATAGAGATTAAGCCCTGAAGTAGCCTTTGGGGCAGACTTATCTCAGGGAATTGAGGGTATGGAATTTGCAGATGTTGTAGGCTGTTCGTGGTTTTTCTGAGAATATTTAGGGGCTGGGAGTTCCAGTAATATCCAAGCAAGTAGAATGATGTCCCTGGCCAAGTTTTGAGGAATGAAACCTAACATCTCTGGGTATAACTAAGTTTATCCTGATTGGGAAACTTGTGGTATGGAAGATTCTATCTGTAGGTCAGTTCCCCTGCAGTCTCAGAGCTGCAGACACCAGCTAGGGGCTGGGGGATTAGACTGTTGATCTATCTCCTCAACAGAAACTCCCACAGATGTTATCAGTCAAGTCAGCATTCCTGTCCAGAGTTCTCAGTTCACCTGAGGGTTTTACATCATTTAACTCTTCAAAAATCTCTTTATGGGTACATCAGAGAGGCAGGTATAGTGAGATAAGCGAAGCTTTTCCATAGGCCCAGGATGCTGTCTGATGCCATTCTTAGCTTTTGAATCAGTGAAAGCTGGTTGTCTGCTAAGTTAATAAATTCTAAAATGTTTTTATCTATTACTCAGAAAATCTTAATTCAGACAAGGAATGGCTGTTCTGGAGGGCTAGAACTAGCCTAATGAAAGATAATTAGCCTCTGAACATGTAATGTTGCAATCTATCCACAGTACTGAGGTTCTGATCATTTAGTTTCCGCAGATAGTTTCTTTTTAGGAGTTTTCATTCACACCAACAATCTCTGTTTTGTTTTTGTTTTCTCCCTAGCACTGGCTAGAACCTAACAAGTCCATCTTCAAGCAAATGAAATGTAAGTTTCAAACTATGGTTTTACTTCTGCTACAAAATATTCAAAAATAAATTTTGTTTCCTAAGAAAGTGGCTTCTCTCAGAGATAAGGATAGAGTGAAAGATATATGGGGGGATGACAGCTCCTCTGTCTTCGAGAGCTATGAATCTTCTCCCTTTTTGCTCTGACCCTGGCTCCCCGCTCAGTTACCAGTTCAGTTGTCTGCAGTGCCACCTCTTCTTCCTGCCCTGTTTGCTCTCATATTTCTTGTTGGAATAAGAGCTTTGAAAGTCTATGGTCAAATATTCTTTAACCCCAAATACTTGCCACTGCATTTTAAGGGTTGGTAGTATGACTTACGGTGTTGTATGTAGTCTCAAGTGGGGATAAGAGAAGTGGATGTGTTTGGTGACTGAATTTACACTAACAGTTTCACTGGATAGTATTTTTTTTTTCTTTTGCCCCAACTCAAAAAAGTTTAGTAAAAATCTCTTTTTTCTAGTAATAACTTTAAAAGTCTGGTGTTCTGAACATGACTTCTCTCTAGAATTCCTTGCTATTCACTGTAGGCACTTCAGGGAGGGTATTGACTTATTCTTAAGTGATATGATTCTTTGTCTGAGTCACCTCTTCCAGAATGTATCCAACCTGCTTTTACATATTATTTCAATGAGCACTTCTAACAGGTACCACAGAAAACCACTGCCTTCTCTTAAAATCTACACCAACCTGTGCTGACTTTTTTTTTTTTCCTTTTCTTTTTTTGGTCAGCTTACCACAAGCTAGGATCATCTGGAAAAGGGAAACAGCAATTGGGGGAAATGCCTGTTATCAGATTGGGCCATAAGAAAATCTGTGGAACATTTTCTTGATGAATGATTGATAAGGGAGAACCCAGCCTACAGTGTAGGTCACCACCCTTGACAGATGGCCCTAAGTTGTATAAGAAAGCAAACAGAGCAAGCTATAAATGAATAAGTAGGGTTCCTCCATGGCCTCCACTTCAGTCCCTGCCTTGAGTTCTTGCCCTGACTTACCTTCAAGATGGACTATAAACTGTATGCTGAAATAAACTCCTCCCCAAGTTGCTTTTGATCATGATGTTATTTCATAGCAATGGAAACCCAACTAAACCAAAAACAAGTACAAGGATCATAAGAGTTTATTGCTTTGTAGAATTTGCCATGTTATTTTTGGTAGGTTTGCAGAAGTGTTTAAAAATTTGGGACACTGAGACTGCTATAGGAACTTAGAAGATAATGCCAAGAGCAATGAAAATGATGGCAGCCTGACTTTTTAAGTATTGTATGGTACATATACAGAATGGAGTACTACTCAGCAGAGAAAAACAATGACATCATGAGGTTTGCAGGCAAATGGATGGATCTAGAAAAAATCATCCTGAGTGAGGTAACCCATACTCAGAAGAACAAACACGGTATGTACTCACTCATAGGAGGATACTAGATGTAAAACAAAGATGACTAGACTGCTACACAACTCCAGGGAGGCTACCTAGAAAACGGGACCCTATGAAAGACCCAAGGATCACCCAATGACAGAGAAATGGATGAGATCTATATGAACAACCTGGATGACAGTGGGAGTAATAAAGGGCAAGATTTGAGGGAAAGAGAGCTTAGGGGATCAGGAGATCCCATCTGGATCAAGAACAGAAAGGGAGAATGAGGAATAATAGACCATGATAAATGAAGACCACATGAGACCAGGAATAGGCAGAGTGCTTGAGAGGTCCCCAGAAATCCACAATGATATATCCTCTGTAGTCTGCTGGCAGTGGTCGAGAGAAAGCCTGATCTGACCTAGTCTGGTGATCAGATGGCCAAACACCCTAACAGTCGTCTTGGAACTCTCATCCAATAACTGATGGAAGTGGATGCAGAGATCCTCAGCCAGGCCCCAGGTGGAGCTCCAGGTGTCCAACTTTCGAGAAAGAGGAGGGTCTGCAAGAGCGTGAATTGTTGAATCCAAGATTGCAAAAAGCACAGGGATAAATAGCCAAATGAATGGAAGCACATGAATTATGGACCAAAGGCTGTGGAGCCCCCAGCTGGATCAGGCCGTCTGGATAAGTGAGACCATTGAATAGCTTGATCTGTTTGGGAGGCATCCAGTTTGTGGGACCAGGATCTGTCCTTAGTGCATGAGCTGGCTGTTTGAAACCTTGGGCTTACACAGGGACACTTTGCTCAGTCTGGAAGGAGGTGACAGGACCTGCCTGTACTGAATCTACCAGGTTTAAATGAATCCCCAGGGGTGCCTTGATCCTGGAGGACATGGGAATGGAGGGGAGGGGCTGGGAGGAAGGTGGGGGTGGGGACGGGAGGGGGAGGACAGGGGAACCCATGGCTGATGTATAAAATTTAAAACACATAATAATAAAGAAAACAATTATTTATTTAAAAAAAATGATTTCATCTTAAAAAAAAAAAATTGGGCCACTGAGACTGCTATAGGAACTTAGAAGATAATGCCAAGAGTAATGAAAATGATGGCAGCCTGGCTTTTTAAGTTTCAGAAATAAGTTTGAGGGTCTCAAAAGACTCTATTAACACTATTTGTTTGATATTTTGAATGAAGAATATGTGCTTCTAGTCAGGTAGGGCTGAAAAATCAGTTTCGTTTAAGAAAAGACTAAGATCACTGATGTGAAATATTTGCTTTACTGGGGCACTAGAGGCTAGTTCAATGGGACTGAGAGAATTAGCTATGATGAATAAGAGACCAGAAACATTGAGATAAAATCTAGAGTATTTCCTCAGGATCAACACACAGACGTACGTTCCAGATGGTGTCATGGTTGAATCTCATGCCGGTAGGTGAACTTGGTAATGTGTAAGAGTCTCCTTTGTTTTATTGGTTTCAATGACTTGGGAACTGCTGGACTGAAGGGAAGTCATGGAGCATAACTGAGACTTGGTAACAGGAGAGGCCATTGGTGAAGGTACAGATATAATTCCAAGGGACACCTCAAGAATGACAGGATCATGGAGAATGACTGAGACATGGCACTGTGAGAGACCAGAAGAGGTCACTGGTAAATGTATAAGCCCTGGTTGCAATGGAAACCCAAATATTGAAGGGGGTCATGAAGAAGAATTGAGGCTTGGAACCATGGGGCAGGTCAGAATCTCTGATAAGGGGCCAGGAGGCCATTGGTGAAGGAACAGCTTGTGGAGATCCAGAATATCAATGATGCCAAATTGTAGGATGACCACTCAGGACAGTAGCAGGTGTGGAGTGGAGAGCCTGATCCTATGAAACAAGCTGTGTGTGCTATGTAAGCCAGAGCCAGAGAAGTAGAGCTGCTCAAGCCTTTTAAAGCCCCAATCAAGGCTAGATGATTGTTTTGCTTTTATTTGATAGTAACTGTGTTCTGTTTCTTCCTGATTAAAATGCAAAGTATATAACTCATTTTTTTTTATTTTACCAAAGCCCACAACTGAAACACTAGACTTTTAAATATAGAATATTTTAGAGACTGAAATTTTAAGTATTTGAATTTAAGAAGATGGTGGGACTTTTAAAATTATATTATGATTTGTATTGTGATATTAACACAAAATCTCAGAAAAACAAGAAAGTAAAGGTTATGGTTTAATAGTGATGTAGTTGTGTGTCAAGATGATAATCGGTCAATTGTGCCCATTGGTTTTTGTTAACTTGACACAGGCTACGGTCATCTAAGAAGAAAGAACTGAAAATGCCTCCATCAGGTTGATCTATAGATAAGTCTATAGGGCATTTTCTTGGTTAACGATTGATGTGGGAAAACCAAGCCCATTGTAGGAAGTGTCATACTGGGCAAGTGATCCTGAGTTTTTGTTTTGTTTTGTTTTTGTTTTTGTTTTTTTGTCATGGAAAAAAAGGTTTATTGGAAATTAAATGTATTATTTTGTTCTCCAGGACAAGAATATTAAACTTTTAGAAAGACATCAATTTAAGGCAGTCAAATATAAACACAAGTATTTCATTTCAGATGCTTAATCCTGAGTTTTTTAAGAAAGATAACTGAACAAACCACGGAGAGCATGCCAATAAGAAGCATTCTTCCAAGGCTTCTGCCTCAGTTCCTTCATTCAGGTTTCTGCCTTGAGTTTCTGATGTGACTCCCCTCTCTGATGGACTGTGATCCAGAATTGTAAGATGAAGTAATTCTTTCATGCCCAAGTTGGTTTTGGTCAGCATTTTACCACAATAATAGAAGACAAACTAGGACATCCCCATATCAAGTTTCCCAGGGCTTGATAACAAAATTGATAAATAATTTTGTTACCAGAGATCTGATTTATGTGTGTCAAACCACTTGACATTATTGAAGAAAGCAGTCATTTTCTTTCTCAAATATGAATTTTTCTGGATAGGGTTTTGTTTTTTGTTTTTTTTAAGTGAGAAGAGAGGAAATGAATATATGTTGCAGACTAATGATTAGCATGTAAACTATTTAACTTTCCATTTACTCTCTCTCTCTCTCTCTCTCTCTCTCTCTCTCTCTCTCTCTCTCTCACACACACACACACACACACACACACACACACACACACACACACACACACACACACACCATGCATCCTTCAGGGCCAAGTCTGGCCAATGTAGGAAGTGTAAGCTGAAAACATGCCCTTGTTTGCTTTCTGTTGCTGTAATAAATACTATGACCAAAAGCAACTTGGGTGGAAGGGCTCATTTAGCTTAAAGTTGTACACCATAGTCCACCATTGAGTGAAAGTCAGGCCAGTAACTCAAGGCAAAAACCTTGAGGCATTCACTGAATCACAAGAAGGAAAGCTGTTTACTGGTTTGCTCCCCATGGCTTATTCAGCCTGCTTTCTTATACAATCCAGGATCACCTTCCAGGGGTGACATCTCTCACAGTGGGTTTTTCTGTATCAATATTTAATCAAGAATGTGCCTTACAGTCCTGCCTATAGGCAGTTTACAGGAGGTGTTTCTCAATTGAGGTTCTTCTTCTTATATGACTCTAGCTTGTGCCAAGTTGACAAAAAACTAATTGGAAGTATTGGCCCCTTTTGTCAACTTGACACACCAATACAACACTATTAGACAATGTCTTTTCCTTTCTTATTTATCTCCAGGATCTCATATTAACATCAATATCACACTATACAACACTCACACTTTAAAAGAGTCTCTGTAAAATATCTAAAGTCTCTTTAGTGTGACCTCCTGTAAAATCAAAAAAAAGTTAATAATTTCTTTTTGGGAGGCGGGGAGGTTCGAGACAGAGTTTCTCTGTAGCTTTGGAGGCTGTCCTGGAACTAGCTTTGTAGACCAGGCTGGCCTCGAACTCACAGAGATCCACCTGCCTCTGCCTATCAGGTGCTGGGATTAAAGGCGTGAGCCACCACCGCCCGGTTTAATAATTTCTTACTCTCAGAGTAAAGTTCCAGAACACAGTCAAAACCAGATCAAAGCAAAGCCGAACTCCAACAGTGTACATACTCAGTGTCCAATTTCTGGGATCTAGTCACCATCTTTCTGGACTCCAAATGGCTTGAGCAGCTTCAGTTCTCTTGTTCTGCTGTCTGCAGCACACATGGCTTGTTTACAGTGCTTACTTAGGCTGGCTGTACTCCATAACTGTCCTAGGTAGTCATCTCATGGTCCAGCATCTGCAATATGCTGGGTCTCCACAGGCTGCACCTTCACAAATGACCTCCTGACCTCTCTTCAGGGACTCTCACCTTGCCACATAGTTCCAAGCAAGCCTCTGCTTCTTTCCATTACACCTTCGACTCTGGTGTTTCCACTGCAACTGAGCTGCCCCTTCACCAGTTGTTTCCCCTGACCTTTTCCATTGTCAAGCTTCAGCTTCTGTCCATAACCCATGATTTCACAATCCTACAAGCTCTCACACCACCAGAACTAGTAACATGTAAGAGACTTTTCTGTATTTGTTGAGACTTGTTTTGTGGTCTATTTTTTTTAAAGACAATTCAATGGGCTACTGAGCAGAATGTATACTCTTTGATGTATGAGTAGAATATTCTATAGATATCTGTTAGATCCACTTGATAGGTGATGTCATTTAATTCTTATGTTTCTATTTGGTTTTGTTTCCATTAGAAAAAGTGTGGTATTGAAATCACCTAGTACTATTGGGTTACTGTTCACCTGTATCTGTAATTTTAGTAGGATACTGTTTAGACAAATGGGAGAATCAGAATTTGGTACATATATGTTTTGTGTTGTCTTCTTGGTTAATTGTTTCCTTGATTTAAATGTAGTGCCCTTCATTATCTCTTCTGATTAGTTTTATCTATTATTTCAGATACTAGGATAGCTATATATGCTTACTTCTTGATTCCATTTACTTGGAATAATTGTTTCCATTCCTTTGTTCTAAAGTGGTATCTCTCTTTAAAGCCCATTTTCCTGTAAACAGCAGAAAGATGGATTTTGTTTCAAGGTCAGACTACTCAAGAGACTGTACTGTATGTAGTAAAGGATGCTCAGGCTGAGGTTTGCCCAGAGTATGGATCTTGTACAAGCAGCCTCAGAGAAACCAGATTAAGGAACTTATGCCAGAGATTATACATTGGTTACCCGTGTCTCTGTGCTACATGGGCCAGTTATAGGGTCCCTTGTGAGAATGAGTCTGTGATTTGATAAGTCTCAAAGAATGGGAAAGAGGCTGGGGTGGAGGTCCCAACCCCTGGCAAGCAGTACCCAGGTAATCAGAGTATATCAGGTGGCTAGGGGTAACTAATGGGAAGGAGTCTATGATCTTTCATATATTGGGGAGACTTTATACTGATTTTGTTGAAAATATTTAATGTGCTATTGACCTGGGACTCTTGTCTTTATTTTACACCTTATATTAGTATGCTTGGTCTTTTTTATTTAGTTTTAAGAATTCCTGAGTGATTTTTATTTGTTTTGATGTAACATTTTCTTTTACTGAGTAGTCCAGTTCTTCCAGTTTGTGATTTCAGAGATGACCACTTGATTCAGAGAACCATTTAGTGATTCATCACAAGGGCAGGCTAAATCTCCCTTTCTCAGCATTTCTTATTTCCCTTTATTTCTTTCTAGGTATGGTGCCCCAAGAGATTTTCCCCTTTCATATTAGTATGCTTACTGGCTCATTATTCGGGTCTTATTTACAGAGTCATATTGCTGAGGTCTCATGGGTGTACCTTTCCAATCATTTCTAAAACACTAATTTCATAGCAGAGTTCCTGGTCCCCTGGTTCCTACAGTCTTTCTGAACCCTCTTCTATGACATTCCCTGAGTCATGCATGCAGGAGTTGTATCCACTGGAGCTGAGCACCCCAATATTAGTTATCCTTTGTTTTTTGACCAGATGGTTTTGTTGTTGTTGTTACTGTTTTTGTTTTGTTTTGTTTCTTGGTAATAGTCTCTATCTGCTGCAAAGTAAAATTTACTTGATCAGGGGTAGGGGCTGTTCTTGTCTGTGGGTATAGACAAGTATTTGGATGTAGTTAGGAAGCATACTGGTTTAGAAAAGTGGCAGTAGTATCTTCCCTTCTAAGATCCTTAACTTTACTAACTCCAGCTAGTTGACTAGTTTTCCGGTAGCAAACATGACTGTCCTCCTATTAAGTGGGTCTTATATCCAATTAAAGAGCTGTTGGTTACCACCAAAATAAAAATGATGCTATTACATTTTCAGGGTTGTCTTTCTGTGGTCATCATTGTTGTGATTCATAGGCATCACAGTGAGGTAAGAATATTGATTGCTTTTCTCCCATAGTAACTTGCATTGTACCTTCCAGTACTATGAAAGCTAGTCTTCAGAGAGTTGTTATTCTGGTCAGATTCAACTTGAGTGCTCCCAGATCTCTATCCAAAGTGCCTGCTGTCTTTAGCCATAACCTATAAATACTGCCTCTATCCTGTTATTCCCTTTGAAATATTCCTTCTTACTCTCTAAGGTTCCTTTTCACTTTCTTGGTTACTCCACATTCCATACACGCATCTGAAGATTTGGAGATAAAAATACAGATGAGAGAGAAAAGATGGAGTTTGCTTTCCTGGGTCTCAGTTTATAGTTGTCTTACATAATATATTTTCTAGTTCCATCCACTTACATGAAAATTCCATGATTTTCTTTTCTTTTCTTTTCTTTTTTTTTTTGAGAGAAAATATTTGTTTTGGTTTTTTTAATTAAATTTTTTTCCATTCATTTTACACACCAATCAAAGATCCCACTCTTCCCTCCTCCTGCCCCCCCCAACTTCCCCCTCCAAATCCACCACCCACTCCCCCACACACAAAAGAAGGCAAGGCCTCCCATGAGGAGGCACATCCAGTAGAGGCAAGTCCAAGCCTCTAATCCTGCCTCAAGGCTGCACGAGGTGTCCTGTCATAGGTAGTGGGCTCCAAAAAACCCACTCATCTACCAAGGATGGATTCTTATCCTACCGCCATCCCCCCACCCCCACCAGGCAGATCAGGCTACACAATTGTCTCGACATGCAGTCTCCACAGCTATTGATCCAACTTTCATGAGTTGAATCCACTAGTTTGGTTTGGACTTCTCTGCAGGTTTCCACATTATGATCTTGATGCACTTGCTCATAGACTCCTTCTTCTCTCTCCCTGACTAGACTCCTGGAGCTCTGCCTGGTGCCTGGCTGCATTGCTGGAGAAAAGCTCTGTGATGACAAGTTAGAGTATTCACTGATCTGTTCTCTGGGGAAAGCCAGTTCAGTTCAGGCATCCTCTCCACTATTTCTAGTAGTCCAAGTTGGGGTCATCCCTGGGGATTCCTGGGATCTTCCCTAGCACCCAGTTTCTCTCTATCCCCGTGATGTCTCCCTCTATCATGGTGTCTGTTTCACTGCTTTCCCACTCCATCCCTTTTCCACCTCAACCATCCCATTTCCATATGTTCTCATCCTCCATCCCCTACCCTCCCTTGCCCCCCATTCATCTCCAGTTTACTCATGAAGATGTCATCTATTTCCTCTTCCCAGGGTGATCCATGTGTCCCACTTTGGGTCTTCATTGTTAGCTAGGTTCTCTAGAGTTGTAGGTTATAATCTGGGTATCCTTTGCTTTACATCTAGTATCCACTTATGAGTGAGAACATAACTGTGTTTGTCCTTCTGAGTCTGTGTTACCTCACTCAGGATGATATTTTCTAGTTCCATCCATTTGCTTGCAAATTTCACAATGTCATTGTTTTTCTCTGCTGAGTAGTACTTCATTGTGTATATGTACCACATTTTCTTAATCCATTCTTCCACCTAGATTTCATTTTCTTTACAGTTGAATACTATTCAGTTGTGTATATGTACCACATTTTCATTATCAATTTATAAGTTTAAGGACATCCTGGTTATTTTCATTACATAGTTATTGTGAATAGAGCAGCAATGGGCATAGACAAGCAAGTATCTACAGGGTATGATGTCAAGTCTTTTGGGCATTTGCCAAGGAAAGGTATAGGTGGATTATACAATATATTTATCCTTAGCTTTCTGAGGATTTTCCCCAGTTTTCCAGAGTGGCCACACTAGTCTGCAATCCCATTAACAGAAAATGGGAGTTCCCTTTCCCCACAATTTCAGCATTTGTGGTTGTTTGGTCTAGAGGTGAGTAAGATGACATCTCAAGTATTTGTATTTGCATTGCTCTAATTCCTAACCATGACTAATACGTTTTGACATATTTCTTATCCATTTTTATGTTTTGTTTTGAAGACTTTCTGTTCAGATCTATAGCCTATTTATTTGAACAGGTCATTTTTTTTTTACTGTTGGTTTATTTACTCTTTATATAACCTGGATATTAACCCTATATCAGATATATACATGGCAAAGAAATTCTCCTTCTCTGTGGCTTTCTCTTCACTGAATTGATGATTTCCTTAGCTGTACAATAACTTCTTAGTATTATGAGGTCTCACTTTTCAATTGCTGTCCTTATTTCCTTGGGTAAATGGCATTCTCTTCTGAACATCTGTTCCTGTACCTATATGTTTTCTTCTAGTAGTTTTCTTCCAGTAGTTCCTGTGTTTTAGCTTTTACCACGAGGTCTTTGGCATATCTGAAGTTAGCTTTTGTGGGAGGTTAAGACATGGACTTTGGTACATTCCTCCACATGTTGACATCCAGTTTTCCCACATCATTTGTTTGTCACTGTCATTTCTCCAGTGTATGTTTTTGCCTTATTTGTGAGATCTGATGTGGCTTCAGTTATGTGTACCTGCATGTTTCTTTTTGTGTCAAATTGTTTTATTAAAATGGCTCTATAAGCTATCCTAAGATCTGGAATGGTAATCCCTCTAGCAATGTTTTTATCCCCAGTCAGGATTGCGTTGGCTCTGTCAGATCGTTTGTGATTCTGTGTTAATTTTATGATTTTTTTTTTCTATTCCTGTGAAGAAATGTCATGGGCGTTTGCATTAGCAGTCCATTGAATCTATGAACAACTTTTGATAGACTGGTCATGGAATGATATAGGCTGTGGGTTTCTCACATGTGGCCTTCACTAGATGCAGTATATTCCATATAGTACTATATTCTGTGGGACTTTTATCATGAAGTCATGTTGGGTATCGTCAAAGGATTTTTCTGCATTTATTGAGATTATTATGTAACTTTTATCTTTAAGTCCATATCTGTGATTCATTACAACTTTTGACTGTTACATGTTGAAACATGCCTGCTTCAGGGAAAAGAAGCCAATTTGATCATGTAGGATAATCTTTCTTACATATACCCATTTTCAGTTTGTGAATATTGTTTTGAGGAATTTTACATCTATGTTCATCAGGAATATTGGACTGTACTTTTCTTTGTTGGTTGTATGTTTACTGATTTTGATATTAGAGTCATATAGTCTTTATAGAAGGAGATTAGGATTATTCTTTCTGCTTCTATTCTTCTTTGTTTCTTTAATTTATAAGGATTGGTTGCTAATCTTCTGTGAAACACCAATAGAATTCAGCTGTAAATCCATCTGCAAATGGAATTTTTATTTTTTGTCAGGAGGGTTTTTATTACTATCTTTTTCCTAATCGTATGGCACTTCTCATCACCTCTTCTTCAATGTTCCCTGAGTCTTAGGTCCATCTGTTGTTTTGTAGATATATCCATTAGGACTGGGATCCACAAATTGGCAATTTCATCAATTATGGTTTTTTGTAATGGGCTCCATTTGTTTCAAAGAAACATTTCATTGATGATAGACAAGGAACTACCCTTATCTGTGGGTATTAGGACAAATACTTAGAATGTATTTAGTGATTATGCTTGTTTAGTACATTAGCAGTTCTAAGTTCTCTGGGATCCATGCTTCCAATAGCACTTAATGGTTGGCAAGGTTTCCAGTACCAGGCATGATTTCTCTCTTGCTGGTCACTTCTTAAGTCCAATTAGAGAGTCTTGGTTACCATCAAAATATGCTTTTCAGTACTGCACCCTTGAGGTTATTTTGCCATGTTGGTTGTTGTTATGGTTCATAGGCATCGTATCTGGGTTGTACTGTTGATTGCTTTCCACCTAATGGAAGGTTCCATAATGCCTTCAGTACCATGAAATTAGTCCTGAGGGAGGAGGCTTTGAAGTCAGTTTTAGTTGAGGGGTTTCTTAAGTGCATAGTATCTTCAGCAGTACATATTTACACCTCTGGCAGAAGGGAGCAGCCAAAAGCAATACCAATATCTGAAATATGTTGGGAGACTCTTGGACAACACTGACCAATAACTCAAAAGAGCACTTGTCTTGCTTGGTGTTGGGGTCTTCGTTAGGTGGTCTTCGGCTTTTGGAAGCTGCACTGTTAGCCCAGATGGGAAAATTTCATGAAACTACAACTATATGTTTATACTGAGACTTGCATTTAAAAAATTTAGGTAGGTTATAGCTAACTCTAGCTACAGTAGGTAGCTAATATTATGTTTCCTTATTACTTTTTTAAATATACTTACTGATATTTTACCCTCCTCCTTCCTTCTTCTGTATTTGTGTCCCTTTCCCATCTTCAATAGACTGTCCCTGTTTTTCCCATTTACCACTCATACCCTTCTATTTCCTCTTTATTGTATCTCAAGTCTTCTCCTCCACAGTGATCTCGTTTTTACTGTCCTGGTTTCTGCAATTATTCCATAATTCACACTCAAATCTGAAAATTTTCAGCTAGGAGCCTTCAATGAGAGAGACAATGAGATGTTGGTCTTCCTGAGTCTGAGTCTTTGCCTCACTCAGTATGATCTTCTCTACAGCTGTCAATTTATCTGCAAAGTTCATGCTTCATTTTTCTTTACAGTTTAATAGTATTTTGAAATGTTTACTTACTTATTTTCATTATCCATTCATCAGGTAAAGAACATTTAGATCATTTCCTTTTCCTCCCTATTGCAAACAGAGCAGCAATAAACATGGCTGAGCAAGTATCTGTGGTGTAGGATGTCAAATCCTTTGGAAATATCTCAAGGAGCAGTACAGCTGGGTCCTATGGTAGGTTTTTATTTAGTTGCTTATTTTTTAGTATTCTCCATGCTGATTAGACTCTAGAATGATTGGACCAGTTTGTAATACTATAGTATCTAGGGATTCCCTTTTCCCTTCAACCTGTTCAGCAATTGTTGTTGGTTGTTTTGTTCTTAGTCATTCTGACAGAAGTAAAATTAATTCCGAAGTTGCTTTGATTTGCATTTCCCTAATTGCAAGTTCTGAACATTACTTTTCAATTGGCACAAGTCCTCAGAAAACCTTGTTGGTTTCTCCTTCCATTGCTGAAGGCTCAGAACTGAAATGAAGATAAGGTCTCTAATGATTCCTGATAGCCCAAATGTTTGAATCTGTCACTTTCATTCTATCTCCCTGCCACACACTATATTAGGATGCAAGTACCTGCCATCAGCATCTCTAAGGTTTTGTTTTGTTTTGTTTTTTGTAACCTCAGTGAAACAACACTCCCCAAGAAGCTCTAAAAATCAATCAATCAATTAATGAGTAAATCAATTGTTAAGTGCTGGAGAGATAGCTAAGCAGGTAAGAGCACCTATTGTTCTTCCAAGGAACTCAAATTTGGTTCTGAGCACCAGTGTCTGGTTGGTAACAACTAACTATAACTCAAGTTCCAGGGTACTCAATACCCTCTTTTGGCTTCTATAGTACCCCACATACACATAAGTAAGTAAACTTGAATGAAAAGAAAAATTCATGCTGGAGTGCTACTATGATTTGTTTGCATGGGTGTCTCTGGCTTTTGTTTTAGATTGTCATTTAAGTTAAAAATGAAAAATTTTTATTGTTTTCTTCTGACTTCATCCTCAAGTAAATGCCTTCTTTCCTTGGAGAATAAAACCTTGCTGTAAGCAGCAGGACATGGAAGTTCCCTAAATTGAGCATTTTGTCTAGACAATTTATTCAAGTAAAAATTTGAGATGAGAAATGTTGAACCCCAAGGTCTCATTCAGAGCCTAGGTAGAGGTGGTTTGAGAACTCAGGGCCTAAATGTTTAGATGGCAACTCCTCAGCAGCCCTGTTTCTTCTAAGAGAGTTTGTAGAGTGACCAGCCAGGGCATACATGTCTATGACTGTGCCTGTGTTTGATAGACACCTAAGAGAGAACCAGAACTGGAAGAAAACAACTTCAACATGATTTAAGTTGCCCAAACCAAGCAACCACCACACAAACAAAACAGAAAAAGTGAACATCATCTCTGATTTCAAAGAAGAAAGAATGCAGTAGTTATTTCAATAGCAGTGATAAGGGATCACTGCTGTTGAAAATGTCAATAATAATGATAATAACATTTCTAACAAGAAGCAAACAAGCATTGATTAAGCCTGTTTTCTGTATGATTGGCTTATCCCCATATACTCTAGGAATTCCTCTTTGCTGGATGAGTAAATGACTTTCTGCCCTGTTGGTGCTCATGGTACCATGCACATGTGCAAATATTTGTACATTCATGACATTTCTTTATGGCATCCATCATGAATGCATTCTGCCACTGTTCATGTCAGAGGCACAGCAGGCAGGAACAGTCACTCTGAAGTTTCTCATAAAAATACAATGCAGAGAATGTCATTTGTCCAGGGTAAAAAGCATTGGTTGTACAGAAAAGTTTGGGAGCGCTCAGCACTTGCCCTGGGCTCTCTTAGAAAGCAAGTGTCACATTTTCAGGCATTAGAGGTTTGTAACACTGAGCCCTATGTAATGTTTCTGTAGGGCCTGATGAATCTATGACAGTTCTTTTTCTTTCTTTGAAGAGTTACATATTAGAGCAGTACAAGGCCTATTCTCTGTACAAGAATTGTCCTACAAGCCGTCCGAGCCTTTGAGCTCTAAGCATTGTCTTTGTTTATAGGAAATTGTAGGAGGGATTTTTTTTTCTCTAACTATAAGTCAAAATTATGTGATAATGATCCTCACTTTATATGTATGTTCCTGAAGTGATACTTTTCACTTTTCTATGACTTATTGGGGTGACTACAGGAAATTTTCATCCTTTTAAGTATTAAGGAACTATAGTAAGTGATGTTTGTTTCTATCTCAAAAAAAAGGTAGTATTTGCACTATTCTCTACCAGGAACCCACAGCCACTCACTTGTCTGGGATCCATGTGCCTTCCTTCCAGTGATCCACTCTGGTCTCTCTAGAGTACTCAGACCTGCCACTTGTACCTGCCTCAGCCCCTCCTCTCAGCCTACCCCCATCCACATCAGACTCACTGATGTCTGGGGCCAGAGTCAGAGTACCCCTCTGTTACTTTTTGTAGAGCTGGACACCAAGTGCTATTTAAGAGAATTTCAGAGTCAGCCCTCCCAGTGCCTGCAAACCTAAATTAACCCTACCCACTGCAATGATCTGAGACTTCATGGAGTCTAAACCCTAGAACACGGAGTGTCCCCATGACTGAAAACCAAGCATTATTCTTCTAATCAACAACCTGTGTGATTGAGACAACAGCAGTCAAAGAAACAAACACTCATTCAGTAATGGCAAGACCAGATTGGTACATGAAAACCCACTACAGACATCATAACTCCAGATGATGATCCCAGCAAGAAAACACAAACAGGAAAAGCAAGGCAATGCACCTTCTCTAGAAAGCAACACCCCTATTGTAATATGCTGAAGCACAAGAAAAGGATTTCAAAGTAGCACTTGTGACTATGTTTGGGAATTTTAAAATGTGTACGAATAAAAAATGCCTTATTGGAGACTATGAAAATACACTTGAATGAAGTGACAAAAACCATTCAAGATACCAAAGCAGAATTAACAAAGAAATAAAATAGATATGGAAAAGCTAAACTGAAATAAAACTGCAATTGAAAATATCAGGAAGAAAAATAATAATGTTTGGAAGTAAGCCTCAATAATAGATTAAAAGAAGTAGAAAAGAAAGTATCAGGTCTTAAAGGCAAGGTAGAAGAAATGTATAGCTAAGTCAAAATGTTTAAAAAAAAAACTGGCACAAAACATGCAGAGAATAGGGGACACTATGAAAAGACCAAATGTATGAATAATAGGCTTAGAGAGAAGAGAAGAAACCCAGGTGAAAGGCACAGAGAATATTTGTAACAAAATCATTGAATCAAGTTTCCTAATCTAATGAAAGGTGCCTATCAATGTGCAAGAGGAAACAGAAGGCCAAGTAGACTGCACCAGCAAAGAAACTTCCTACAACACAAAATAACTAAAAACTCTGAAAGTTTTGAATAAGAAAACATTAAAAATTGCAAGTGAAAAACACCACGTCACATATGAAGATGAGACCACTAGAATGACACCTGACTTTTCAACAGAGACTATGAAAAGCCAGAATGTCAAGAATGGAAGTCCTACTAACTCTGAAAGACCAAAAATAGCTTTCTTGATTTGTTTCCCATTTCCCCCATCAGCTTACTTGCACCCTTGCTATGCAACAAATGAAAGCAGAAATGGAAACAGTAAAGAAAAGCAAAATTGAGGTATAACAGTATTTCCCTGATAGTCCCCTCTATTGTCCTGGTTTCTGTAGTTATTCCAGGGTATTTACTTAAATGTGAAGGTTTGGACCAAGGAGCTTCAGATGAGAGAGAGCATGTGACATTTGTCTTCCTGAGTATGGATTACCTCACTCAATATGATCTTCTCTGGTCTATTGATTACCTGCCAAGATCATTATTTCATTTTTCTTTACAGCTGAATAGTGCATATGTACCACTTTTTCACCAGGCATTCATCAATTGATGGACATTTATGTTCTTTTCATTTCCTAGCTAATATAAATAGAGCAGGAATGAATATGGCTGAACAAGTATCTGAGGAGTAGGATGTCAAGTTCTTTGGGCTCATTCCAATGAAAAATATAGCTGGGTTATGCAGTGGATTTATTTTGATTTTTTTGAGGATTGTCCATACTGATAACTAGAGTGGATGGAGTAGTTTGCAATCCTGCAAACAATGAATGAGGATTTCCTTTTCCTACCTCCCATTCAGCATTTGTTGTCAATTGGTTTGCTGATCTTTACCATTCTGATTGGGACAAGATGAAATCTCAAAGTTCTTTTGGTTTGTTTTTTTCCTAATTTCTAGGGACAGTGAACATCTTAGGCACTTTTTTTTCCTTTTTGAAAACGCTCTATTCTATTACCAGTCTTATTTTTTGAACAGGCTGTTTTGTTTTGTTTGACTCATTATTTTTTGAGTTCTTTATATATTGTGGGTATAATCCTGAGATGTATAGAAGGCAAAGATTACAATTCTATGGAACTTCTCTTCACCCACTTCACCCATTTGATTGTTTCTTTAGTTATGCAGCTTTTTAATGTTACAAAATTCCACTTGTCAGTGGGTAACTTTAAATGTTGGGCATAAAGTCCTCATTCAGAAAGTCCTTTCCTATGCCTGTATCCTGAAGGGGCTGCCTATGTTTCTTCCCAGTAGTTTCAGGTCTCACATTTACGTCCTTGTTTCACTTGAAGTTAGTTTTTGTACAAAATAATAGATTATGATTTAATTTCATTCCTCTCTCTGTGGGCATCTAGTTTTCCAAGCACTATTTGTTAAAGATGCTCTCATTTCTCCAGTATAGCCTTTTGTCATCTTTGTCACATATTAAGTGGCTGAAGTTATGTGTTCTTGTGACATGGGCTTCAATTTTTTCCTGTTGACATACATGTCTCTTTTGGGGCCAGTATAATTTTTCTTATTGCTCCTTACTTGAGACTTGGAATGGTTCCTTCTAGCATTGTTCTTTTTGCTCAGGATTGTTTTGGCCGTTTGCCAACTTCTGTGGTTTCATATGAAGTTTAGGAAATGATAATTATGACAATGATGATTTCTGTAAAGAATCAGATGGGAATTTTATTTGGGATTGTGTTAAATTTGTCAATAACTTTAGTAAAATCATCATTTTCTCAATATCAGGTCTACCAACCATGAACATGGGATGTTTTTCCATTTTCTAGTGTCTTTCTCTATGTCTTTCTTTAGAGCTTTAAAATGTTCATCTCTTTGATTAGTTTTATTTCTAGATGATTTTTGAGTGGAAGTGTCTGTGACTTCTTTCTCTGTATGTTTGTTATTGTGTGGAAAAACTACTCATTTGTGTGAGTTCAATCTTGACACATTGCTGAATTTGTTAATCATTGTCTACATATTTTCTCATAGAATTTTTGAGATCTCTGATGTAACATTTCCTATCACCTGCAAATAGGAACAGCTTAACTTACTCTTTCCCTGTCTGTTTCCCTTTAAATTCCATCTTGCCTTATTGTTTCACACAGTACATTAAGCCCAATATTGAAAAGGAATAGGGAGAGTGGGGAGTCCTGTCTCATTCCTGAATTCAGTGGGACGGCTTCAAGAATGTGATCAAAATGCATTGTATGAATTTTTTAAGAAACAAATAAATGCATTAAAAATCCTATTCATTTCTGAAAAGAATGACTACCAAAAGAAGGGGAGTTAGGGATCTGCTGGTGCAAAGAGGGCCACTGATATTCCCTTAGAGAGACACTTGGACATGTGTCAGGGATTGGTTTCTCAGCCGGTAGATACTCCTGTGTTTTCCATGGCAGTTGCATGATCCTAGTCTTTAAAACGGGTTTTGCATAATCTTTAAAATGGGTTTTGCATAATCTTCCCTTTGCTGCTATTTCTGGGTGGTAATGACCATCCCCATTCCCCAAAACACACACTATTTATATGGCTTAGTACATGTTTTTCAGCTTTTGAACTGAGCTCAATTTACTCATCCCTTTCTCTTCCCTCAATTTCTAACTCCTGATAGGAGTATGTTCCCTAATAAGAAATCTTACATTTATCTAATGCCTCATGTAAATGCCAAAAGCCCAATTGATCCATCCAAATGCCTCTTTCAAAACAGAAAGAAGAAAAGTTAGGTGGCTTGCTCAAGAACACTCCTAGAAGTTCCCTCTAAAGCTTGAGGCCTTCTTTTGAAAGGGATATGTGCCAGGTGGTGGTGGTGCACGCCTTTAACCCCAGCACTCGGGAGGCAGAGCCAGGCGGATCTTGTGAGTTCGAGGCCAGCCTGGTCTACAGTGCAAGATCCAGGAAAAGAGCAAAGCTACACAGAGAAACCCTGTCTCAAAAAACCAAAAAAAGAAAGGGATATGCTAGCGGCACAACCATCCTGTGTGCCCTGCCATGGTTGCTGAAGCTGAGTGCCAAAGCAGAGATGCACAACTGTGGGGTGACAATGTTATCTGGCATAAAAACTATTCCCATTGGCTTTTCATGATGGTACTGTTAGGATTGGGTGCTGGTTCTCTGTTCTGGTTCTGCCTGCTTTGGCATAAATAAGAATTATCCTTTTCTCATGTCATTTCCTTGAAGTGAAAGAATAAAAAGATATGGGTGCAGGATCGGGCAGAGATACTTATTATCTCTTTAGAAGGAGAAGCATTCATCTTGAGGGAAATTGAAGTCCTTGGACATATTCCAAATAGTAAGTGCCAGATGTTACTTAGAACTTAGAAGGGCTCCTTTTCAGCAGTAATATGGGTAGTATGGGTAGATGTCAGGGCTCAGCAGTACCTTCTCACCCTAAGGCAGTGCCCCTGAGGAAGCATAAATGGCTCCCCTTTTTCTCCATGTTGAATGAAAAAAACATATAGTTATATTTTTCACTGTTTACTTATCTAGTAAGGAGAGTTGCAAAAACTATTTTATTGTCTGCATGGGATCAATGATGTTGGTCTAATATTAGTAAGACATGATAATAGAAGAAAAATGACCTTGAAAAGTAGCTCTCCTTTTTTCCTATTGCCATCTGCCATTCCTTCTCTGATAATGGATCTAGTAATAATGTATCATCAATACATTTTTTTTCTGTTTTTTTTTTCTTCAGTTTTGTCTGTGATCATAACCACAAAAAAGTAGGGCAATGTAGAGTCTTTTTTGTTTGTGACAAGCCACAACACATATGAAAATAATTAAGATTTACATTCGCTGGCCTGGCGGTGGTGGTGCAAGCCTTTATTCCCAGCACTCGGGAGGCAGAGGCAGGATCTCTGTGAGTTTGAGGCCAACCTGGGCTACAGAGTGAGTTCCAGAAAAGGCGCAAAGCTACACAGAGAAACCCTGTCTCAAAAAAACAAAAAAACAAAACAAAACAAAAAAAAAAGGTTTACATGTGTTTAGTACTAAGGAGGCATCAGGACCCCAGATTTAAGAGAGCACAGAGCCACAATGGAAAGACTTAATCTGTGACAGTTGCAACATATGTTAGGAGAAGAGAGAAGAATTGTGGGTATTTGTTTCAGAGAAGCCTGGAGTTAGGACTGATGCCTCAGTGGTTAAGATCATCTGTTGCTTGCAGAGGACCTGGGTTAGTTTCCCAGGGTAGTTAGAGTTTTCCTGCCTGGTCCACAGTCAGGACAAATCTCTCTCACCCGCCAGACCCATAGATGCTCAGAACCAACCAAGTAAACACACAGAAACTTATATTGCTTACAAACTGTATGGCTGTGGCAGGCTTCTTGTTATCTACTTCTTCTATCTTAAGTTAATCCATTTCTATTAATCTATATTTTGCCACATGGCTTGTGGCTTACCAGTGTCATCTTTACATGTTGCTTCTCATGGTGGCGGCTAGAGGTACCTCCCCCTCAGCCTTCCACTTCCCAGCCTTCTCCTCTTCCTTGTCCTGCCTACCCTATTCTTCCTGCCTGGCTACTGGCCAATCAGCACTCTATTTATTTTAACCAATCAGAGCAACACATTTGACATACAGAACATCCCACAGCACTTCCCCTTTTCTTTTTTTTAAAAAGCAAGGTTTTAACTTTTATATAGTAAAATTTTAGATAATAAAACAATTATCAAGCAAGAATTACAGTTACAATATTAAAGAAGATATCCTATTTATCTTATATTTGTGAGTCTAAGGTTTTATATCTAACTTATCTTTTATCATAACAGAGGAAATTATTACTATCTAGTCTTTAGCCATATCAAAGGCCTCAGAAGGATATAATATTACCTGAGAACTGGGAGAAGGATGCAAGCATTTTTCGGGAGTCTTGCAAGAGTAGACTGAGACAGCTGGCAGCTTGCACAGTCACCTAATGTTCCTTTGTAAAGTTGGGGCATTTGTCTTCAGCCCATAGGGCAAGAGTCTCTCAGTCACTTCTCTCAGTGTCCTGTAGAGTGTCTGGCAGTTTTCTCTGCAAAGCAGGAACCTGAAGGACCATTTTGTCAAGCAAAGTTTAGTGGTAACCTTTTTATGGGTCCTGCATGTCCAGTCAAGCAGTCCTGCATGTCCATCAAGCAGTCCAGGCAAGAACAGTTTCTTCCCCAAATGGCTATTTTTGTCAAGGTGAAGATAAATTCCATATGAAGTGTCTTCAATGCCCATCCTCCTCTCTGAAGAAAATGACAGTGCTGCCAGGAGCAGACATGACTCACTGTCCAGAAAGTTTAAATTTTAAAAATATTTTAAATGCCATATTCTGTAGGTCTTTGAAGTGTTTGAAGATTACCTGTCTATCTGAAATATATCTATGTATACCTAGAAAACTTAACATGACTTTAAGTTTGACTATCATAGAAGGCTAATTGATCTGTATTTCTTAATTATCCATTACAATCTAAATGAGTTGCATAAACATAATACCTCAAACGAGAGTAGAAATATATATACAGTATAACAAAATTAACTTTAAGTTTGTATCAATAGACTAAAATCTATACCAATGTAAGACATTTTAAACAAGTTGTTGTTCTTTAAAAGTTCATTAATCTACTCTTTCATCCTATTATATCTATATCATATGCACTTCTTTAGAAAGAGATCGCATTTATAATCAACCCAATTTAAAGAAAAATATTGGTTTTTCTCTGTCCCACACCAGAGGGCTCTTCTGATTTGGGACATAAGAATCTCTTAACCTTTTCTTTTAGCAATATGCCTGGGTTTATAGAAGGAGTGAGCCAATTCCATCTCCAAAGCCACCTTGATATATTTGGGAATTTGGGCATAGTTTTTCTTACTACTTCCTGCTGAAGGGGGGGTGCTGTATCTTATAGGGACACAGAGAAAATTTTAGGATTATGGAGGAGTCCGTGAGGGTAAACCTCTGAGCCAGTTGCCTTAAAACCATTCTGGATGTTGGATCATCTGGGCCATGATGTCATCGGAGAACTTTCAGGTGTCTTGGCTGATCAAAACTGATGTATCTTAATCTGGAACAAATCCATAGCCTCTAGGTTTCTGTGGAAACAAAAGCAGAGACTCTTTTCCAAAGCAACATATCCTTATATCCAAATTTTGAAGTCAAGGTACCTTTAAAATTTACATATTTGTTTAACTCAACAGCTTTTATGATGAAATCTTTTTCTGTAGTTAAAAATCCCAAAGACAAGACAAACCAGATTCTCTATGTAATATTCATCTTTGTAAGATTGAAATGCTGCTGTGGCTGCTGACTCTGCCCACCTCAGCTTCCCAACACGGCGGTGGTACAGTTTAATGTCAGCTCTGGGTCTGGAGCTTTGTGTACCATCAACTATCAGAAGCAGTTCTATTAAAGCAGTGCATAGCCCAGAAACTTTTTTTTTAAACTAGCAAAGGCTAAATCCACCATGCAGCAGAGTAAAATGCCACTTGTAGATTCCTCATTCCCGCCACACTGTAGGTCAGACACACACCAGGAACCCGCCATAGTAGCTCAAACGGGCAGGCTGCCGCTAACTTGAGAGAGACAAGTAGAAAGCTGTTTTTAGTTCTGTTTTAGAATCGTTTTTGTCAGGTTTTAGGTGGAAACTCTAGCCAACACGTAGGGTGCCATTTGTAGTTAGAGTTTTCCTGCCTGGCCCACAGTCAGGACAAATCTCTCTCATCCACCAGGCCCATAGACACTCAGAACCAACCAAGTAAACACACAGAAACTTATATTGCTTACAAACTGTATGGCCGTGGCAGGCTTCTTGTTATCTACTTCTTCTATCTTAAATTAACCCATTTCTATTAATCTATACTTTGCCACATGGCTTGTGGCTTACCAGTGTCTTTACATGTTGCTTCTCATGGTGGCAGCTGGCCGTGCCTCCCCCTCAGCCTTCCACTTCCCAGCCTTCTCCTCTTCCTTGTCCCGCCTACCCTATCTTTCCTGCCTGGCTACTGGCCAATCAGCAATCTATTTATTTTAACCAATCAGAGCAACACATTTAACATACAGAGCATCCCACAGCATCCCAGCATCCACATACCAGCAACAACAGTCTGTAACTCCAAGTCCAGGGATCCTCTGTTCTCTTCTGGCCTCTGCAAGCATCAACACAGAAGAGATGCACATACATACATGAAGGCCAAATAGTTATACGCACAAATTGAATAAATATTTTTAATATTTAAAAAGAGAACAGACTAAGGTACTGTGAGTACTGTTTTCTGATAAGGTGAAATTCTCACGACAGACACAACATTTGGGTTAGAGTAAGGGTGATTGGGTGGAGGTGTTCCTCCACCCAGACGTACTCAAACATGGTGACTGTGAAGCTGTGTCTTTGTAAGATCTCTAGACTTGATTTGTGTGTAATGAAATTAGCTGTGTGCTAACCAACTGTAGGGAATAATAAGTTCAAGTCATAGGAGATTATAGCCCTACCTAGAGGAAACATTTTGTTATCACCTTTTTTGTACTTTGCCTCCAGTGAGGAAATTCAGCTTTCTATACCTTTGAAAACATTTTCCAGTACATATTGGCCCAACCATTCTAGCTTTGGATTGTATCATAACTTATATAAAATAATGCATACCACATCATATTTTGACTGTAATTTTTGAAAATAACCTGAATGAGAATTGAAGGCAAATATGTGAATAAATTTGGATTTTCATATAATATTAGCTATTATAGTTTATGGAAAGTGAGTTGTATAAATATTATATCTACCCTAATGAAGGAAAGGGCAGGTACAGCTTTACATGAGAGAAATAAAAGAAACAGTTATGGTTTTATTTAATTTTGAGAGAATAATTAAAGATGCCTCCACATATGTAAGCATATGGAAATATATATACATGAAATCACAGAAGTTACAGAAGGATATAAAGAAATTTGTTAATAGTGAGAGGAGAGATTGCATTTGATAAGATCTTGAACAGCGAAAGGTCAGGAGCAGAGATAAACTGAAGGAGAATGGCCTACCTATGATTCTATTTATTGGGCATCTATGTATTTATCTATCTGGCTCTATATTGATCACTTATGTTGAGACTACACTAAATCAGAAAATTTTAATAAAAGATAAAGGAGGAAGAAATACAGAAAATAGAGAAAGTTATCCTCTTCGATCTTTGGTTCAATTGTTCTTCTCTTGTTAAAATAGTTTTCTGGGAGACTTTGCTTCTTCCTGTTCAAGGGCTTTCAGGTGTGCTGTCAAGTCACTAGCGTGAGATTTCTCCAGCTTCTTTATGTGGGCATTCAGTGCTATGAATTTCCCTCTTAGCACTGCTTTCATAGTATCCCATAAGTTTGGGTATGTGGTGTATTCATTTTCAGTGATCTCTAGGAAGTCTTTAATTTCTTTCTTTATTTCTTCCTTAACCCATTGGTGATTCAGTTGAGCATCATTCGGTTTCCATGAGATTGTAGGATTTCTGTAGTTTTTTCTGTTGTTGAAATCTAACTTTAAACCATAGTGGTCTGATAGAACACAGGAAGTTATTCCAATTGTTTTGTATCTGTTGAGATTTGTTTTGTGGCCAAGTATGTGGTCAATTTTAGATAAGGTTCCATGAGGTGCTGAGAAGAAGGTATATTCTTTTTCTTTTTGGATGAGATCTACATGAACAACCTGGACGACAGTGGGAGTAATGAAGGGCAAGATTTGAGGGAAAGAAAGCTTAGAGGAGCAGGAGATCCCAGTTGGATCAAGAACAGAAAGGGAGAACCCAGAATAACAGACCATGATAAATGAAGACCACATGAGAACAGGAATAGACAGAGTGTTCAAGAGGTCCCCAGAAATCCACAATGATATATCCTCTGTAGACTGCTGGCAATGGTCAAGAGAAAGCCTGATCTCACCTAGTCTGGTGATCAGATGACTAAACACCCTAACAGTCGTCTTGGAACTCTCATCCAATAACTGATGGAAGTGGATGCAGAGATCCTCAGCCAGGCCCCAGGTGGAGATCCAGGTGTCCAACTGTCAAGAAAGAGAAGGGACTGCAAGAACAAGAATTGTTGAATCCAAGATTGCAAAAAGCACAGGGACAAATAGCCAAACGAATGGAAGCACATGAATTATGAACCAAAGGCTGTGGAGCCCCCAGCTGGATCAGGCCCTCTGGATAAGTGAGACAATTGAATAGCTTGAAGTCTTTGGGAGACACCCAGGCTGTGGGACCAGGACCTGTCCTTAGTGAATGAGCTGGCTGTTTGGAACCTTGGGCTTACACAGGGACACATGCTCAGCCAGCAAGGAGGGGACAGGACCTGCCTGTACTGAATCCACCAAGTTTAAATGAATCCCCAGGGGTTTCTTGGTCCTGGAGGACATGGGAATGGAGGGGAGGGGCTGGAGGAAAGGTGGGGGTGGGTGTGGGAGTGGGGAGGACAGGGGAACCCATGGCTGATGTATAAAATTAAAACACCCAATAATAAAGAAAAAAAACAGTTTTCTGATAAAAGCATGTGTGGCTGGAAGAATGGGAAGGGAGAAATGATAATCTGAAAAATAAAAGAAAAATAATAGAAAAGTATAAATGTTTTATAATGAATATCAAAATCCATTAGTTTCATAATTTAAAGATGTTTTTCAGAAAATCAGATAAATTCTAAGTAATGTCCAGTGATAATATATCTTACATTCTAGCTATGAAGGATGAATGACTTGAGACTCCCTGTATTTTTCTAAGTTGCATTATTGCCATTTTAAAAGTGTCCATTTTTTCCTAGTACTTAAGAAAATATACTACTTTTCATTGTATTTATTTGTGTGTATGGTTGTACAGTATATGTACTTGGATGTGTGTATGCATGCACTGTGCACATGCATTTGGAAGACAGAGGAAGACACTGTTGTCTTCTTTCAATATTTTCTACCTTTTGGGGGGAGCAGTGGGAGTCAGGCATGCTGGCTGAACCTGAAGCATACCGCTTGGCTAAGCTGACTAGCCAGCAAACTCAACAGCCACCAGGGTTGCAGGGTTGCAGGGTTGCATGGTTGCACAGCCATGCTGACTGTCATGCGTGTGTTAGGAACTTGAGCTCTGGTCCTCTTGCTTACATAGTAAATGCTCTTCACACTGAGTCATATACTCAGTCACCCTTTCTTTGACTAGAATTTATTACTTTTTTTTTAAAAGATAGGGTCTCATAGAACACTTGTGTAGACTAGTCTGGCTTCAAACTCATGGAGATTTTCCTGCCTCTGCTTCCTGAGTAATGGAATCAAGACCTTCCTTTCTGAAATCTAGGAACACAGGCCCTTGTTGGTAGCAATAACTTGGGAAAATTGCTGGTGAAAATAGCATACTGACTCTTGTGTGATTTTGAGTGTGTACTCATTTGTGTGTGTGTGTGTGTGTGTGTGTGTGTGTGTGTGTGTGTTCAGATTTTCTTCACTATCATAAAAGTGCTGTTCTTATGATGGGTGTATTTTCTATTAGATTGTTTTTAACTATGTTTTTTTGTTTTTTTTTTTTATTGAGGGCAGGGCATGTTAAGGTCAGAGGACAACTTGCAGGAGGAGTTGGTTCTCCACCATGCAGGTCTCAGGGACTGAACTCAGGTCATCAGGCTCAGGGATCAGCTTCTTCACATGCCAAGCTATCTCACCAGCTCAACTGTAAAGTCACTGTGACAATTATTTTCCATTTAAATTCTCCTCATTATACAGTCAGACTAAAAACTGGTGGTTCTTTTGATGAAACAAATTTAATTACATCCAGAGTAGTTCAAATACTGTGTCCTGTCTGGTGATGATTTAATCTCTGCTTATCTTGAAAGAACAATTAGAGAATAAGATTCCACTTTTATTATTATATATAATAACAACCTACAAATGTGTACATGGTTAACTTCTCTAAAATCTCAATTATCCTTCAAAGACACCACCTTTTTGTTTTAAGAACACCTATATAATAGCAATTTATACACTAAAAATTCTTTCATGCATCCAAAACCTAAAGGGTGCTTTTTGGCAGTTTGCCTTTCAAATGAGGGTGGGAAATATCAGAGGGTGAAATGTTCTTTTGGAGCTGTGATCTGGAGAGGGATGAAGGTGAGTTGTGATGTGGAAAGACGGGCTTCCTCCTTGGTTGCTTGTATTCTGCATTTGCTCTGGCTATCCTGTTAAGCTCTTTCTTTGTTTGTGCCATAGTCATGTAACATTCTATCAGTTTCTTCCTTACCACACCCCTCCCTTCCCTGCCAGTTGATGAGGCTTCATGGCTGACGTTCCTGTGTGTGTTTGAGTCTGTGATCTGTTACTGCTTATCTCATGCCTTTTCTTTATGACGTTTCAGCTCATCCACCATACACCATGTGCTTTAGAGTGAAATTCTACCCACATGAACCCTTGAAGATTAAAGAAGAGCTCACAAGGTATTTTTCTTTTTCTGCATATTTACTCTACCACTTGTATCCAGTCAGAGCGTCTGCTACCTTAAAGGCTAGACATTCCTATTATCTCCATTGGAACACCTCCAGGAAGCAGACTCTGGAGTCAGCATGGTGCTCCTCTTACTCTTGATGGTCTTGAGACATTTTATAGAGAACTGTTGTCATTGAGAAAGTATTTTCTGTACAAGAAAGCAATGGTTATGAGAGGGAAGCTCTCAGAGAATATTTGACAGTGGAGTGCTAACAGTAAGCAGAAGACGTGGGCAAATGCAGAGGGCAGACCTAGACTGTCCTTTGAGTCTAAGCTTTTCTGGAAGGAGAGACTTCTGGACAGAGTGGACAGTTAACTGTTCTGTTTCCACTTGCTAAACGACAATTGCCAGGTAGACTTCCCTTCATTTGTACACTCTTCTCAGCCCAATTCTGAACTGTCCACAACTTGGACTTTTCTTTCATCTCTCTTTGCTGGGTTTAATGCAGTTAATCTTGGGGACTTTATTTCCCTGAAAAACTTGGTGAAAGTTGCTGAGCAAGACTCTAAGATGGCCACCTTCTGGATGGATATGTCAAAGAGCTGTTATGCATTTAGTTCTTGATGAGGCTCTACTCCTGTGACATCAAAATTGCCATATGTAATTACAGCTAACAATAACCTGCATAGGTCCAGATCCAACAGAAAGGCAAGTCCATGTTGTTCTGATTATTGGCAAGTAGAAGGTGAAGATCTTGGCAGATTTTGCTTTTCTCTTATCTGTAGCCTGTGGTGATACTTGGACAGAAGGAGTGAGGGGAGCAGATAGTTGTTTTATTTGATTAACTTGCCCACAGTTATTTCATGAGATATGTGCTGGGAGTTCAGGAGCAGAGAATGAGAGTATATATGTGGTGTGAGTGTGTGTGTGTGTGTGTGTGTGTGTGTGTGTGTGTGTATACAAGTGTATATGGTGTATATGTGTGCATATTTGTGTGTGCATGTGTACACATATGTATATGTATATATGTACATATATGTATATATGTGTGTATATGGGTATGAGTACCTCTGTGTGTTTGTGTGTGTGAATATGAATGTGTGTGTATGTGTTTATACATGTGTATGAATATATATGAGTGTGTATGTGTGTGTGTGTATATCTATGTGTGTGTGTGTGTGTGTGTGTGTGAAATGTGAAGGAGAAAAATATGTAACATTATAGGTAATGTTATTTTGCAATCCTTTTTATTTTTATTTTCACTGGTCTAAATTGATAAACACATTAATTTCAAAAGCACATTTATAATATTAAAAAAAACTATTACCACTATTGAATTCCAGAATATTTTCACTACCCCATTAGAAAAACAAAAACAAAAGCACACATTATTTAACAGCAGTTATGATCCATATCTCCATTCAAGCCCCAGATAAACACTAAACTATTTTCTATGTCTTTAGTTTCATCTATTCCAGATACTTCGTGTCAGTGAAATCATGGAATATGTAGATTTGACTTGATTTAGCCTGACTTTTTAAACTTTTTGTAATTTATTGATTAATTTTTCTGCAGTTCTAAGTATCTACCCTGGTGGAAGAGTACAATGAGTTGGAAAAAATAAGTAAATAACATACAACACAACACAAAATCTTTGACAAATATGCACAAAATAACAAATGACACACCTAAGGCCACACCAATACTCCAAGACAATTTCTTTAATTGAAAGAGTCCTGGAATGTACTAACAGCATAATTATTAAAATATATACATACATATGTTTTTATATGTGTGTAATAACATAATACATATATTATTATGTACAAATATGTACACTATATATACACAAACATACATATACCTATATAGAGATTATATATTGTATTATATATATATATTATCCACATGTATGTATATTATGTTATATATTATATACAAATATGTGTATGTATGTATATTATCCACATGTATGTATATATGTATATTATGTTATATATGCATTATATACAAATATGTGTATTATGTATATTATCCACATGTATGTATATGTGTATATTATGTTATATATACATTATATACAAATATGTGTATGTATGTATGTAATTATCAAAGAAAAAAGATGATCATAGTGAGAGAGAGGTTAGAGGGGTAGTATCTGGGAAGGGCCAGAGGATGGAAATGGAAAGGGGAAAGTGATATAATTCTATTTTAATTAAAACATATAAAATAATTATTCATTTCTGTCCTTTATTTCTCTTTAAATCTCTTTTCTTTTATATTTTTTACTTCTGAGATTGTACATAAATTACATTTCCCCCTTCTCCTTCCTCCCTCTAACCCTTTCATATAGCTGCCCTTCAGATTCATGGCTTCTTATTTTACTAATGGTTATTGCATGCATATACATCTAGGTATGTACATATATACTCCTAAATATAATTTGTCCAAACCATATAATGTTAATTGTACATATGTTTTTAAGGCTGGCCATTTGGTACTGGACGAACAATTGGTGAAGAATCTTTGAACACACATCACAATCTAATATAAAGAATGAGTCACTTGTTAACAAAAGTCTCATTCAATAATCAAATTCATATAAAATTACGGTTAGTAACTAATATTTATCAGTATTTTATTATACACTTAAATATTTTATTATATATATATCACATTTTATCCACTTATTAGTGAATATTTGAACTGTTAATACTTTTTAGTTATAATTAATAATGAACATTAATGTACAAATTTTGATCAGAGCCCAGATGCTGATTTAGTTGAGTCTAGGGTACCACTTAAAATATATAGAATTGGTATTTTTTCATTAATTTTATTTTTTAAATAGTTCTTTAACAAATTTGTAATTAAATTTTGATCATTTTCAACCTTCCTTCTCTGACTATACCCATATCTGTTCCACTACACTTCCCACCCAATTTTGTGGGGTTTTTCCCCAAATCAAGACCAATTTGTATTGCCCAAATATTCTTGGATGTGTAGCCTTCCACTAGAGCACAGTGAGTTATCAGGGACTGCCTTCTTAGGAAAATAAATAAATAACTGTCTCCCGGCAGCCAACAATTGTCAGTAGCTCCTTGCCTGGTGGTTGGTCTTCATACCCAATTCCCCTTTCCATGCTGGAATTTACTCTTAACAAGTCTTCTGGACCCTGTCACAACAGCTTTGAGTTCACAAGTACAGTTTCCCTTCTGTGTCCAAAAGACAATGTTTCTTTGTAGTCATCCACAGTATCTGGGGATCTTACACTCTTTCTGTCATCTTTGGAAGAGGGAGAGGTGATATATATGTTCCATTTAGTGTTGACTATTCTGCAGTCTCTCATTCCTTGCACCTTGGCCAGATGTGGGTCATTATTCTGACTATCTAGTGCAAACAGAAATATCTTCTCTGATGAAGGTTGAGAGGTACCTTAATCTATGGGTGTAATGATAAATTATCAAGATTTGGTTTAGTATATGTTTAGCAGATAAGAGTAGTAGGTTCTCTCCTAGGGCCTAAAACCTGCCTAGTCAGAATTTCTCAGTTTCTTAATGGTGCCAAGTATGGGTTTCATCTTGTGGAGCAGACCTTAAATCCAATCAGAAAATGGTTAGTTACTTGAATGTTGTTCAAACCACTATTGGTCCAGTGGGCATGTCTTGCTAGGCCAGGCATTGTGTCTTGTATGGTGCACTGCTGGCTATCATTAATGTTTATTCTGACCTCAGGCAGATTACACAGCTCTTCCTAGCATTATGAAAGCTAGCCAGTAGAAAAGTTTCCAGGTCCCTTTAAACCAGTGGGTTTTTTTTATCACTACTCTCTTGAAAGCCCCTGTCTATGAACACTTTAATTTCCTAACTTCTATGGATTACTCCCATTAAGTAAAGAAAACATATATCTAAAGATTCTAGGCTAATGTGTACAATTATTAGGGAAAATGTGATGTTTGTACTTTCTGGGTAAGCTCCATCCATTTACTTGTGAATTTCATAATAAGTGATTAATATTCCATCATATAAATATATCATTTTTGGGGGTTTTCAAGACAAGGTTTCTGTGTAGCTTTGGAGCCTATCCTGGAGCTGGCTGGACTCGAACTCACAAAGATTCGCCTGGCTCTGCCTCCCAAGTGCTGGGGTTAAAGGCAAGCCACCACCGCCTGACTAATATATCATATTTTCATTGTCCATTCATCTGTTCATAGACATCTAGGCTGTTTCCATTTCGAGCTATTGTGAAGTGTAGCAACAGACATATTTGAGGCAGTATCTCTGTAGTAGGATGTGCAGTCTTTGGGGTATCTGCCCAAGAGAGGAATAGTGCCATATACCAGATGTGTTTACTATTTTTTGAGGAACCTCCACACTGACTTCCATAGTGGCTGTGACAATTTGCACTCCCATCAGCTGTGAATAAGGGCTCCCCATTTCCCATATCAAAGCCAGCATCTGTCATCATTTGTTTTTTGTATCTTATCCATTCTGACTGGGGTAAAATGAAATCTCAAAGTACCTTGAATTTGCATTCGTCGGGTGGTTAAGGATAAGAGCCACCTCCCTTAGTGATTCTCATGTTCACTTATTATTCAAAGTGTGGTTCATGACACCAAATCACCAGGTAGCTATTGAATACATGAATATCCTTTCCACCTACTGAATCAGAGTAACATTTAACAATAAATGTGCTCATTAAGGTTGGCAGGCTTCAGTGCAGGAAGCTAGTCTAGATTGTCAGTTCAAACTGAGTAATAAAGTTGTTAGCTGCTTTATCTCTTTAATGCAATTATGAATAAAATGGAAATAGGTTGTCTTTTGAACCTGTCATGTGTCACTAATACCTTGATGGCTAAAACAATGCATAGTGTAAAGTATGTGCTATACAGATCCAGGAGATGAAAACATCAGTAAGCCAATGAATCCTTCATTGTTCCCAATGTGATTTCAGTGAAGTAGCCCCCAGAACTGGCAACTCCCATGCCCTGGACCAAGAAAAAGCTTTATGCTATTAGTGCACAGTTCTCCCGCTCCATTTTCCATTTCTTTGACTTATCTTTAAAGTGGAATTATGCTTTGGCTCATTATAAGACTGAGTAAAGAGCAAATTAGTAAGTAGTAGAGATATTTAGTCAGGGTTTTTCCAAAGAAACATACAAGAGAGTGTGTTTGTGTGTGTGTGTGTGTGTGTGTGTGTGTGTGTGTGTGTGTGTACATGGGTGGCTGTGTATGTATGATCATATAAAGTCTATTATAATGAATTAACTTGCATCTTTATGGAGGTTGAAAAGCCCTGCAGTCTTCAGGTGAGAGGCTTCAGAGGGCCAATGGATTTCATCCAGGTCTAAAGCCCTAAGGATAAGGAGTACAAAAGTGAGAATACTCTAGTTCACATTGTCAGATAGAGTAAATTCACCCTCCCTCTACAACACAAAATAGGGTAGTCATCTGCTATGCTGTTTCACCTGCTCAGCTACAAATCATGCACATAAACAAGCTTAAAGGAACCCAGCAATCATAGTCCACTTCATACCTGGGTATCCCATGGCCCAGTTAAGCAGATGTCCAAAATTAACCATCTCAAAGTTGTAATCTACTGACTGAAAAGTGTTTTTAAGAGTTCCCCTAAGACTATACAATGGTGGAGGATATCCTGTAGGTAAATGTTAAAATTGGCATGAATGGAATATGTTACTTTGATTTAAAAAACAAAACAGGCATGAGCCTGTAAAGGAAGATTCAATTTGGTTTAAAAAAAAAAAAAAGATTCTGAAAAGAATTTGGTCAACATGGATAAACCCAAAAGATAGTAACAAGAGAATGGAAGCCAGTGTCTACAGACAGTTCCCTCTGGATTTTAACTATAATGTTCTTTTAATAGTATTGTGATAACACTTATCAATGCAAAGGTTTCCCTTGTAAATACAATCTCCTGAATTTTCATATGAAATGGACACATCTCTTCAGCTTTCCTACAAGACAACCCAGGCAGAGTTTCATAGTAGTTGACCCTGCCATAATATAGCCCACTTTTCATTCTGCTTCTCCGGCCCACCTTACCAGCCACATTTGTGCTTCTACATGTGTCTGAGTTTGTCTGCAGAGAAGCAGAAACCAGAAACAATGACACAAGAGCCCAATCCAAATGTCAGTCAACTAGATTTGGACTCATAAGCAGATTTGTTGTTGTTGGGTTTTTATTGAATAGTTACTATGATGCTGTCCCTTCTTGAGGAATAATGCATGTATACTGATTGAACTCGGCCCCTGATTAAAAGTACATATAAAGTTTTTTTTTAAAAAAAAATTCACAAGATACTTGGGATATGGTTAAGTTGTGGTTTTCTTTATCTGGCAGTGGTGACTACTAGACCATGTGTTTCTTGATTATTCTTGAGTTTCTTAGAAAGGCTGAGCCCCTTCACCTTTGGAAGCTCACATAAACTTTGGGTTTCTAAATTCTGAAATCTCAACTTCTTTCTGCATATGCTCATCTAAAGGAAGTTTGACATGTCTAAGCTACTGCCTAGAGCTAGGTGTGGCTCAGGTAAACAGAGCATAAAAATTTCTACTTCCATGCTTCAGCTAAAACTTAAGATGATTATTTCTCCTTTTTTGTTGCAGATACCTTTTATACTTGCAGATTAAAAGAGACATTTTTCATGGTCGACTGTTGTGCTCCTTTTCTGATGCTGCCTATCTGGGTGCTTGTATTGTTCAAGGTGAGTCCAGCCCCTACACAGTCATCCCCACCACTGCAATGAGCTATGGAACTTTACTCTGTTCCTCTCTTCTGTGCTACCTGTTACCATCCTGGCTTTGTCTATGGGGAAATCTAGATATACCTATGTAGTTTGTCACAGATTCATCTATTCACTTTCCCTTCCCAGTCATTGGTTGGTCCTGGCAGAAAGCTGAGCTCCAATGTTTGCCGTGCTTTGCTCACATTTGAAGACTTCCAAACCCCAAAGATTAGAATATAGAGTCTCTTTTTTCTTCAAGGAGTTAGACCATCATTTTATAAGACTTTCTATATTTATATGGATATCCTATGTTATGATTCTACCTATCAAATGTGAGGCCTAATAGACATATCGGGCGTAAAGCCATATCAAGGAAATGGATTTCAAACAAGTAGGTCACTCTTTAATCATATTTCATGTGTGCATGTATTTCTATAAATTCCTCAGATTTTTCTAGATATATAAGAAGATGAAGAGACCACTACATTCATAAATCTGTTCAATAAATCTTGTCTCCCTTTTCCTAGTAATTTTGTCAAACATGAATTGAGTTCTTTAAGCTTTGGTATTTCCCTGTATAAGATGGGGTAGTCATAAGTTCATCTACACATGGAATTTCATTATACTACTGTGAATTAAGTCAAAGAAAGTTAGGGAATGTAAGAAGTGGATACTGACTGGGCAATGGTGGTGCTCGCCTTTAATCCCAGCACTTGGGAGGCAGAGGCAAATGGCCACAAAGTTCAAGGCCAGCCTGGTCCACAAAGTAAGTTACAGGACAGCCAGGACTGTTACACAGAGAAACCCTGTCTCAAAAAAAAGAAAGAAAGAAAGAGAGAGAGAGAGAGAGAGAGAGAGAGAGAGAGAGAGAGAAAGAGAGAAAGAGAGAAAGGAAGAAAGAAAAAAGATGGCTGCTGTTCATTTTAGAGATGAGCATAGCCCTAGTGTGTCAGAAAGACTGAACTTGGAGTCTAGATGCTTGTATCCTTTTGCTATAATGCTGGCTTAAAAAAAATTCCTTTGAGTTGGTATGGTTTCTCATTTTGTAATTAGTTCTTTTGGTTTTTGAGATTATAATATAATTATATCATCTCCACCTTTCCTTTCCTCTATCCAAATCTTCCCATATACCCCACCTTGACCATTTTCAAATTCATGACCTTTATTCACTAATACATATTATATATGAACCTGCTCAGTTTGTATAATACTATGCATGTTTTCAGGGCTGTCAGTTTGGTGTTAGGTGACCAACTGGGGTGCTTTTCCGGGAGACTCGTACTTCTCCCATCCTCAGCATTTCTTAGTTGCCTGGAGTACTTTTGTATGGGGTTCGGGCCTCTTAAGCTTTCCTCTGTCCAGATCTATTGTTGATGTCCTTATTCAGCAATGTTCAAGCAGTCAGGCTGGTGAGAACTCGTGGAGAGTAGCTTCTAACAATCTGAAACGACACAATCTTAGGGCAAACCCCTGATCCTCTGGCTCTTACCCTCTTTCCACTGCCTCTTCCACAATATTACCTGAGCCTTGTGTGTGGGGATTGTTTTGTAGATATACCTATTAGGAACAGGCCATGTAACTCTGCATTTTGATTGGTTTTGGTTTTCTGAGTGGTCTGTCTCTGTTGCAAAGAGAAGTTTCCATGATGAAAAATGAGGGCAACACTTACTGTGGACATAAGGACAAATGTTTAGAATGTAGTAAGGGATTATGCTGTCTTAGTAAATTAGCAATTGTAGGTTCTTCTCCAAGATCCATGGCTTCACTAGCCCTAGTTAGTTGGTAGGTTTCTAGTACCAAACATTACTTTTCTCTAATTGAGAAGGACTAACGTTGATTGGAGAGCTGTTGGTTATCACCAAGGTACAACTCACTACTTCACCCTTAGAGTTATTTCACTATGTTGGTCATTGTTGTGGTTAATAGACATCATAGCTGGGTAGGCTTGTTGATTGCGTTTCTTCTTTGGAAGGTTACATGATGCCTTATAGTGCTAGTCCTCAAGGCTGAAGCTTTCAAGTCAGTTCCAGCTCAGGGGCCTCTGGTCCCTGTTTCTCAAGTGCATGGTGTCTTCAGCCATAGAGATTTGCCTTTCTCCTCTGAGAGGTAAACAAAGGCAAAAACAATAGTCTGTAATATTTTGTGAGTTTCTTGAACAGCCCTACCAATGTTTAAAAGATGGTTTCTCATGCCTGCTCTTGGGGTTGTTATAAGGTAGTCTTTGGCTCTTGGATGGAACATGGAAATTTTTATTTTAACTATACATGTAATACACAGATTTATATTTATTATAGGTTTTAAGGTTAATGGTTGATAGTATAATTCCTTATCACTCTTTCAGAAATTCTGACAGCTATTTTACCCTCTGCTGTAGCTGAAGGTTTTCCTGTGCTCGCCCGGCATCAAGGACATTAGCTCAGACTTATTACTGTCTAGCTCTTACACTTAAATTAACCCATAATTCTATTTTATGTTTAGCCATGTGGCTTGGTACCTTTTTCCAGTTTTGCCTTCACATCTTGCTTCCTCTGTGTCTGGCTAGACTCCTAACTCAGCCTTTCTCTTCCCAGAATTCTCTTGTTTGTTTGTCCCACCTATACTTCCTGCCTGGCTACTGGACAATCAGCACTTCATTTATTAAACAATAAGAGCAGTACATTCACAGCATAGAGAACAATATCTACAACCTCTTCTCTCATTCTGTATTTATCTCCCTGTCCCATTTTTAATCAGAGCACCCCCTTTTTTTCCCTTTTCCCATTTCCACATCAGATCACTTAAAACTCTTCTATTCCCATCTTTATTGTGCCCCTAGCCTTGCATTTCTTCAATGATCCCTTTTTACTTTCTTTATTTTTGCACTTAGTCTATGATACATACTCATATCTGATAATTTGAAGCTATGAGCCTCAGATGAGAAAGAACATAGGATGTTTGTTTGTCTTTTGTAGATTGGATTACCTTATTCAATATGATCTTTTTTTTTTTAGATCCACACATTTACTTTCAGAGACCATTTCATATTTCTTTACAGCTGAATAGTATTCCATGGTATATATGTACCATATTTTTCATTATTCATTAATCAGTTGAAAGACATTTAGGTTGTTTCCATTTCATAGCTCTTATAACTAGAGCAGCAAAGACCATGGATGAGCAAGTGTCTGGGGAATAGGATATTGAGTTATTTGGGATTATGACAAGAGATATAGATTTGGGATTAATTTTTTAAGCATTCGCTATACTGATTTCTAGATTGGCTAAATCAGTTTACAAGCCTGCCAACAATGAATGAAGGTTCCACTTTTCGCACATCCTACCCAGCATTAGTTGTTGGTTGTTGATCTTGGCCATTTTGATATAAGTAGATGAAATCTCAAAGTTGTTTAAATTTGCATTTCCCTTATTACTAGGGATAATAAATTTTTAAGCTCTTCTTCTTCTTCTTCCTCCTCCTCTTCTTTTTCTTGAGAACTCTCTGTTTATAGCCCAGTTCAACTTTTTGAATGGATTGGATTTTTGTTGGTGGCAGTGGTGGTTTTATTTACTTAATTATTTTTGAATCTTTGAGTTTTTTTAGTTCTTTATATATTCTGGCTATTAATCCTGTATCAGATATGTAGCTCTGGAAGATTCTTTCCCATTCTGTGGCCTTCTCTTCTTTAGCTATACAGAAGTTTTTTTAGTTTTATGAAGCCCCACTTGAAAGCTGATGGTCTTAATTCCTGGGCAAATGAAGTCCTATTCAGGAAGTTTTCTACAATGAGATCTGGGCCTGTAGCTTTCTTTTGTTAGATCCATGTCTGATAAGGAGGAAGCAGGTTTGGGCAGAAAGAAGAATGAGTAGGTAGGTTGGTCCTAGAATTAGGAACTAGCTTAGGTGGAATTATGTCATGTGAACAAAAAGTACTGGGCTGGTATGCATTCTGGTCCATTTCTGGAATGTGAGTGTAGACCTGGCTGGGTGGAGAGGCTGAATGTGGCATGGGAGAAGCCTGTGATTTAGAGAACAAGAGTGAAGGTCCTAGAAGAAGCCTAGAGGTTAGTTGTGGTCTAGCCAAGAGTGGCCAGACTAGGATAGGACACTGGATATGGGACCCAGGCTAGACCTGGAGAGTTAGTGAGGGATGTGGAGAGCAGACTCGCAGAGTCACCTAGCTAAACCCTGGAGAAGGATGTGCACAGTCTGGCCGGGTGAAGGTTCAGTGTGACATGGAAAGAGCCTGTGGATTGGAAGGCAGGCGGGTCAAGTTCTAGAGAAAGCCTAGAGGTTAGTTGTGATACAAGTAAGGATGTTAGACAATGTGCAATCTGGGATAGCTCTGGCATGTCAGGGCAGGTGCCTGGAGAAGAACATCAGGCAAATTTTCCAGGCCAGACATTGGAGAATGATCTATTGTTAAAATAGATTTTGAAGGAAGGTGGCCTGAGGGAAAGAGGCAAAGATGGGCCCAATACCTAAATGAAGAATTCATTCTGTTCTCCTGGACATGTTGGAAGACAGCTGGCCACAGGGATTCCTCATGGAAATCTAGTGTTCTGGCAAGTTTTGGAATAAATTCTTTTGGGTTTAATTTATTACATTTATTTATTATTATATGTGCGTGTATGTGTCTATAGATGTATCTGGGTAGGTGTGTACATACTATGGCGTGCATTTGGAAGTCAGAGGACAAATTACCATACACAGAACTTGTTTTATCCTTCCACAATGTGGGTCCTGGGAATCTACCTCAAGTCAGTTGGCAGCAATTACCTTAACTTCTCAGCCATCTCCCTAGCCCTATATTATGAACTCTAATGACCTATTTATGGGAAGAAAAGATGGGGGAGAAAGAGGAAGACAGTAAGGCAAGGACAGGGTGGTAAATCACTGTGAGTTTTACTGTAACTCTACAGGAAGTACCAAAAGAAAACACACAAGAAACAAAAAAGAAAGAAAGAAAGAAAGAAATCAAAGCAAACAAAAAATAAAACCCAATGTGGCAAAATAGTGCTGAAACAAAATAAAACTTGGCTTATGGAGCATATTCTCATTTAAACCATCAGTTTCCTCTGTGTTATCACTTTTCTCATTGTATGTTCTACACTGCACAATCTTTTCCCAGCAGCTCGAGACAGAGTATTCTTGGTTTAAGAAACTATTGACTGGGAATATGACCTTCAGGAAACATTCTGATAGTAACTTGTCCTAGAAATATTGAGAGTTTGTGTTGGCTGACTACTCCTGGGTGTGGGGCCAGCTCTAGAGTATTCTTGATATAGTAAGTATCATATTTCTAAAGGAAACTTAGTTTCCTTCTTCTAACAGCAACCAAATGTCAATGTCTCCTTAGCTAAGAGTCTGAAGTGGTGTCGACATCTCCTACTCCATGCTGGGATTTTGTCTGACTTGAGTTTGTGCAGGTCTTGTGTATGTTGTTGCAATTGCTGTGAGTTCTTATGTGTTTCTTTTGCCTTGTTCAATCTAGAAAATACTGTTTCATTAGAGGCTTTCATCACCACCACCAATGTTTTTGGAATTTTTTTTTCATTTTTATTATTATTATTATTATTATTATTATTATTATTATTATTATATTTGTGTTTTAATTTTACACATCAGCCATGGGTTTCCCTGTCCTCCCCCTCCCACCTCTGCCCCCACTTTCCCCCCAGCCCCTCCCCTCCATTCCCATCTCCTCCAGGGCCAAGACTCCCCTGGGGATTCATTTAAACCTGGTGGATTCAGTACAGGCAGGTCCTGTCCCCTCCTTCCAGGCTGAGCAAAGTGTCCCTGTGTAAGCCCAAGGTTCCAAACAGCCAGCTCATGCTCTAAGGACAGGTCCCGGTCCCACAGCCTGGATGCCTCCCAAAGAGTTCAAGCTATTCAATTGTCTCACTTATCCAGAGGGCCTGATCTAGCTAGGAAAGAAAGCACATGAATTATGAACCAACGGCTGTGGAGCCCCTAGCTAGAAAAAAAATCTTTTTTTATAAAGCCAGTATTATCTCAATACCCATAGCAAACAAACACGAATAAAAAATGGAAGATTATAGGCCAACATCTCTGATGAGCATAGCACCAGAATTCCCAATAAAACACTTCCAAATTAAATTAAAAAACGTATCAGAAAGATTATCCACTAAGATCAAGTTAACTTTATCCAAGAGCTGCAAGAATGGTTCAACATAGTAAATAGTTGTTGTTTTTTAAACTAGGAGACAGTTTCTTGAAGTTACCCACTGCCCCGAATCTTTCAATATTTCCATTCATTTTCCACATTGATCCCTGAGCCTTGAGAAGAGACATATGATATACACATGCCATGTAGGGCTGAGAAGTCTGAAGTTTCTTTTCTCTGAATATTCTCCAGTTATATGTCTCTGTATTAATTGTTTCTTTGATGAGGGTTGACCTATATTCATTTACGAAAATGACAGGAGTAGGTTTTACACTAGGTTTTACTAGTGCCCTATCCAGTCACACATTCTTAACCATACTGACAATGTAAGGTATGGGTTCCACCTCTTGCAGTGGTCCTTAAATCCATTTTAAAAAAAAAGAAAAGAGGTTGTTATCATAACATTTGTGCTGCTATTGCGTCATTTGGCATATCTTGCCAGACAGGTTATTATCTAGGCTTATAGAGTTCAGAACTTGATGATATTAATGATTGTCTCCTCCAGAAGCATTCACAGCAAACTCCAGCAGTATAAAAGCTAGTCAGCAGGAATGAAACTTCCAGTTGATTACCAGCTAGATTTCTCCATGTTCTGTAACTCAAGCATGTGATATCTTCATCAGTAGGTTCTTATTGTCCACTTCTAGAGAATAACCAATAGCATTGGAAATAGCTTATAATGCCTGGGGAGAGGTCTATGAGAACTCATTGGCCAATAACTCAAAAAGAGGCAGCCCAATCCTGGTACTAGGAGTTTTATTTCCTAGCACATGGCATCTAGTTTTGATCTACCCCACTATATAGTAAATCATAATGATTTTACTGTTAGTTGTTCCTTCCCCAAGGCTTCTCTATTCTCCTTTCCACACCCCAATCCAACTTCATCTTTCTTGTTTTGCCCATTGCACCTTTGTAACATTATATTCTATTTTATCTGTCTTGAAAAACCCCCTCCTCCACATGGGCTCCTTATTATTTGTCTAACTTCTATGAATGATCCCAATGAAACATATATAGTTAAAATTTAATAGCTAAGTTCCATATGTAAGAGAAAACATTAAGTATTTGTCTTTATGAATTTTGATTGTTATACTCAAAAGAACTGTTCCCAGTTCCATTCCCTAATGTGTAAATTTTATATCTTAATAGCTTGAATAATCTTCTCTTGTTTATTTGAAACATTGTTATCATTCATTAGTTGATGGAGATCTAGGCTGTTTCCATTTGATGAATATTGTGAATAAAGCAGCAATGAGCCAGGCTGTGGTGGTGCACACCTTTAATCCCAGCACTCGGGAGGCAGAGGCAGGTAGATCTCTGTGAATTTGAGGCCAGCCTGGACTACAGAGTGAGATCCAGGAAAGATGCAAAGCTACACAGGGAAGCCCTGTCTTGGAAAAAAATAAAAGCAATGAACATAAATGAATAAGCATCTCTGCAGTAACAAAATCTACTAGATATATGTTCAAGAGTGGTATAGACAGAATTCAAAGAAGAGCTGATAATAGCACTCCTCAAAATATTCTGCAAAACAAAAACTTGAAAGAAAACTTAAAAAAATCTTTCTTTTCTTTTCTTTTTTTAATTTTTTATTATGTGTTTTAATTCTATACATCAGCCATGGGTTCCCCTGTCCTCCCCCCTCCCGCCTCCACCACCACCTTCCCCCCAACCCCACCCCTCCATTCCCATGTCCTCCAGGACCAAGACACCCCTGGGGATTCATTTAAACCTGGTGGATTCAGTACAGGCAGGTCCTGTCCCCTCCTTCCAGGCTGAGCAAAGTGTCCCTGTGTAAGCCCAAGGTTCCAAACAGCCAGCTCATGCACTAAGGGCAGGTCCTGGTCCCACAACCTGGGTGTCTCCCAAACAGATCAAGCTATTCAATTGTCTCACTGATCCAGAGGGCCTGATCTAGCTAGGAAAGAAAGCACATGAATTATGAACCAACGGCTGTGGAGCCCCTAGCTAGAAAAAAAATCTTTTTTTATAAAGCCACTATTATCTCAATACCCATAGCAAACAAACACGAATAAAAAATGGAAGATTATAGGCCAACATCTCTGATGAGCATAGCACCAGAATTCCCAATAAAACACTTCCAAATTAAATTAAAAAACGTATCAGAAAGATTATCCACTAAGATCAAGTTAACTTTATCCAAGAGCTGCAAGAATGGTTCAACATAGTAAATAGTTGTTGTTTTTTTAAACAATCCAAAAAAAAAAAAAAAAATACACCAAGTGCCATTTCATTAGATACAGAAAAGGACTTTAACAGAAAGAAATATTTCTTCATGACAAAGTCCTGATGAAAATAAGGAAACAAGGAGCACATCTTAACATTATGAAGGCAATTTACCACAAGCTCAGGACCAACATCATTCTAACTGGAAAAAACTTAAACCATTTCCACTAAAACCAGAAACAAGACAAGGATATCTACTGGCTCCATTCCTATTCAACATGCTTCAGCCCTATCTGAAGCAGTGAGAGAAGTGAAGGAGATCCAAAGGGTACAAATAGGAAAGAAGTCAAAGTATCCTTATTTGCAAATGATATGATTGTATGCATAAAGATTCCATCAGGAAGCTTCTACAGCTCATATATATGTTCAGCAAAGTAGCAGATTACAATATTAAGACAAAAAAATCAGTAGCCGTCTTATATACAAACAACAAACAGACCAGGAAAGATATAAGGAAAATAATACCACTCACAATGGGCTGAATAAAAAATAAAATACATTGGAACAAACCTAACAAAAGAAGTGAAAGATTTATCTAATAGAAACATAAATGAATTGAAGGAGACACCTGAAAATGAGATCTCTCACATTCATGGCTTGCTAGGATTAGCATTTTGAAAATGACCATCCAATTGAAAGCAATTTACAGTTTACAATCCCATTCAAAATTCAAACTTAATTTTTTGAAAAAATTTTTAAATCTTAAATTTAATATGAAAACACAAAAATCTCAGGATATCAATAACAACACTGAAAAAAACTTTAGATATCACCATTTCTGGTTTTTAATTATACTGCACAGTTATAGTAATAAAGAAATTATGTTAATAGAATAAAGACAGATACATTGATCAATGGAATAATATTAAGGACCCAGACACGTTCACATACCTTGAGACACCTGATATTTTACAGGTTTGAAAGATATGCACTAAAGAAAATGTAACATTTTTTAAAAATATTACTCATGAAACTGGATAGCGATATGTAAATGAAGAAAACTGGATGTATATCTTTTGCTCTGCATAAAACTAAACTCCATATAGATTAAGGACCTCAACATAAGAACTGATAATTTGACACAGATCTTCTCCTTCATACTTCCTAACCCCCAACCCTTTGTCTCATACACCAATCCCCATTGGTATTCTATGGGAACCTGCTAGCCAAGCCAACCAGAGGAGGTGGCAGGTAGGTGAGCATATAAGCAGGTACACAATCCTCATATCTCCTCCACTTCCTTATCTATAAATCCAGTCCCACAGTCACATCCTCAGATCAGTAGCACACCACCTGCTGTTGCCTTGCCTCCCTCTTTGCTCCCATTCTAAAGGGACTAAGCAAATCCTGGTGGCATAACTTGCTTTCCTACTTCCTATGGTACACTTGGCCCCCTTTCCATCCCATCCCCTTTTCTAAGTGTCAGCACTCTGTACCTACAAACACATTCTACCCAGAACCTCAGTGGCCACACCTGGCAGGATCTAAGAAGCATTCCCTTACCAGGAAACACACACAGCTACTATAATTTCCTACTAACCAGCAAGGGCAACAGAAACCAAAGAAGAGAATGCCCACCAACAAAGATAAGACTAAACATTAGCAACTAGTATTATAAACATCCCAAATCCTGGTGCTTAGATGCCAGTGTAAAAACACAATCAATAACGATCAGGACAATGCATCTCCAGTAGAGTCCAGCAACCCTACTATAGTAGGCCTTGAAAAAAGAAATATAGCTGAAGTAAAGGAAAGGAACTTCAAAATTGCATTTATGAATATGTTATAGATGTCATTAAAGAGAAAATTAATAAACCCCTTAAAGAAATTCAGGCAAACACAGACAAATAATGAAGAAAATGAACAAAACTGTTCAAGACCTGAAAATGGGGATAGAATCAATAAGGAAAATCCAGACTGAGGGAATTCTGTAAATGAAAACTTTAGGAATTCAAGCAAGAACTATAGAGACAAGTTCCACCAACAGAATACAGGACATGAAAGAAAGACTCTCAGGAATTTAAGATACAATAGAAGAAATGGATACATCAGTCAAAGAAAATGTTGTATCTGAAATCTCCTGACATAAAACATCCAGGAATTGTCAGATATAGTGAAAACATCAAATGTAAGAATAACAAGAATCGAGGAAGGAGAATCCCATCTTAAAGACACAGAAAAAAATTATTATTATATTTGTGTTTTAATTTTACACATCAGCCATGGGTTCCCCTGTCCTCCCTCCCGCCCTCACCCCCACCTTACCCCCATCCCCTCTCCTCTATTCCCATCTCCTCCAGGGACAAGACTCCCCTGGGGATTCATTTAAACCTGATGGATTCAGTACAGGCAGGTCCAATCCCCTCCTTCCAGGCTGAGCAAAGTGTCCCTGTGTAAGCCCAAGGTTCCAAACAGCCAGCTCATGCTCTAAGGACAGGTCCCGGTCCCACAGCCTGGATGCCTCCCAAAGAGTTCAAGCTATTCAATTGTCTCACTTATCCAGAGGGCCTGATCCAGCTGGGGCCTCCACAGCCTTTGGTTCATAATTCATGTGCTTCCATTCGTTTGGCTATTTGTCCCTGTGCTTTTTGCAATCTTGGGCTCAACAATTCATGCTCTTACAGTCCCTCCTCTTTCTTGACAATTGGACACCTGGATCTCCACCTGGGGCCTGGCCGAGGATCTCTGCATCCACTTCCATCAGTTATTGGATGAGAGTTCCAGCACGACAGTTAGGGTGTTTGGCCATCTGATCACCAGACTAGGTCAGATCAGGCTTTCTCTTGACCACTGCCAGCAGTCTACAGAGGATGTATCACTGTGGATTTCTGGGGACCTCTCCAGCACTCTGCCTAGTCCTGTTCTCATGTGGTCTTCATTTATCATGGTCTGTTATTCCTGGGTTCTCCCTTTCTGTTCTTGATCCAGCTGGGATCTCCTGCTCCCCTAAGCTCTCTTTTCCTCAAACCTTGCCCTTCATTACTCCCACTGTCGTCCAGGTTGCTCATGTAGATCTCATCCATTTCTCTGTCATTGAGCAATCCCTGTGTCTTTCCTAGGGTCTCGTTTTCTAGGTAGCCTCCCTGGAGTTGTGTAGCAGTCTAATCATCTTTGTTTTACATCTAGTATCCTCCTATGAGCGAGTACATACCATGTTTGTCCTTCTGAGTCTGGGTTACCTCACTCAGGATGATTTTTTCTAGATCCATCCATTTGCCTGCAAACCTCATGATGTCATTGTTTTTCTCTGTTGAGTAGTACTCCATTGTGTATATGTACCATATTTTCTTTATCCATTCTTCAGTTGAAGGGCATCTAAGTTGTTTCCAGGTTCTGGCTATTACAAACAATGCTGATATGAACATAGCTGAGCAAATGCCCTTGTGCTATGATTGAGCATTCCTTAGGTATATGCCCAAGATTGCTACAGCTGGGTCTTGGGGGAGATGGATTCCCAGTTTTCTAAGGAAGTGCCAAAATCATAGAAGAAAAATTTCCTAACCTAAAGAAAGAAATGCCTAGAAAGATACAAGAAGCATATAGAACACTAAGTAGACTGGACAAGAAAAGAAAGTCTCCTAGGCACATAATAATCAAAACATTAAATGTGATGAACAAAGAAAGAATGTTAACATCTGCAAAGGGAAAAGACCAAGTAATGTATGAAGATAGAACTATTAGAATTAATCCTTACTGCTCAGTAGAGATTGTAAAAGCCAAAAGGGTCTATCTATAAATGCAACCCTACAGAAGGTGTTAGAAGGAAAACTTCAACCTGAAGGGGTTAAACACACCTAAGAAAACGTAAGAAATAGATAACAATAGAACCCCAAATCAAAAGGGGGAATACCATAACAACAAAATAATGGGAATCAACAAATGCTGCTCATTGATAACTCTCAAATCAATGGTCATAACTGCCCAATAAAAAAGACATAGACTAACAGAGAAGATTAGAAAACAGGATACATCCTTCTGCTGCATCTAGGAAATACAGCTCAACATTAAGGATGGACATCACCTCAAGTTAAATGGATAGAAAAAGGTATTCCAAGAAAATGGGCATGAGACAAGCCAGTGTAGCTGTTTTAATATCCAACAAAATAGACTTCAAACCAAAACTAATCAGAAGAGATAGAGAGGGATACTAATTTTCACCAAAGGAAAAAATCCCCCAACAGGATATTGCAGTACTTAACATCTATGCATCAAACACAAGGGCATCCAAGTTCATAAAAGAAATACTACTACCATTTAAATGACATATTGAGCCTCACACAGTGATAGTGAGTGACTTCAGTACCCCATTCTAATCAACAGACAGGTCATCTAGACAAAAACTAAACAGAGATATGCTATGTCATGAAACAATGGACCTAACAGATATTTATAGAACATTTCACTTAAACACAAAAGAATATACCTTCATATCAGAAATTCCTAGAATATTCTCCAAAACTGACCACGTACTTGAACACAAAGCAAGTCTCAACAGATACAAGAAAATTGGAATAACACCCTGCATCCTATCTGATCACCATGAATTGAGGTTGTATATCAACAACAACAGAAAGCTTACAAACTCGTGGAAAATGAACAGTGGACTCCTGGATATAAAATGAAGCAATAAAGGAAATCTGTAGAACTGAATAGAAACAAAACACAGCATACCCAAACTTATGAAGCAATGAAGGCACCACTAAGAGGCAACTTCATGGGACTAAGTACCAAAACAAACAAAAAGAGCAAAGAGCTCTCATAGTAGTAACTTAACAATGCACCTGAAAGTTCTACCACAAAAAGAAGAAATAACACTAAAAAGGGATAGATGGCAAGAAACACTCAAACTCAGGCTGAAATCAAACAGACAAAACAAAAAATAAAATAAAATAAAACAAAGAGTTAATTCTTTAAGAAAATAAATAAGTTTTGCAAATATTTAGCCAAGCTAACTGAAAGTCAGAAAGAAAGGATGCAAATTAATAAAATTAGAGATGAGAAGGGCACATAACAACAGACACAAAGGAAATCCAGAGAATCATAGAGACATACTTGAAAAAACTGTACTCCACCCAGTCAGAAAACTTAAAAGAAATGGGTGATTTTCTCTATATTTATCACCAACTAATGCTAAATCAAGATCAGGAAAGAAATATAAACAGAGCTGTAATACCTAATGAAGTAGAAGCAGTAATGAAAAATCTAACAACGCTACACACACAAACACACACACAAAGTCCAGGTTGTAGCACAGAATTCTGTCAGACATTCAAAGAAGAGTTAACCTCAATAATCCACAAATGATTCCACAAAATGGAAATACAAGGAACATTAGCTAATTCTTTTTAGAAGGTCACAGTTACCCTGATACCTAAAGCACACATAGACCCAACAAAGAAAGAGAATTTCAGACTAATTTCCTTTATGAACATAGATGTAAAAATACTCAATAAAATGTTGCAAAGCAAACCCAAGAACACATCCATCATGACCAAGTAGGCTTCATCCAATAGATACGGGGATCATTCAACATCTATAAATATAATGAAATATAAACAAAATGAAAGACCAAAATTGACCGTTCCATTAGAAGAAGAAAAGGCCCTTGATGAAATTCAACCCCCTTCATGATAAAAGTCCTGGAGAGATTAGGGATACAAGAGACATACCTCAAAATAATAAAGGCAGTACAGAAATCCCATAGTCAACATCAAATTAAACAAAGAGAAACTCATAGTATTTCCACTAAAGTCAAGAACAACATAAGATTGTCCAGTTTTTCCATAACCATGCAATATAGTACTTAAAATCTTAACTGGAGCAATAAGACAACTGATGGAGATCTAGGGGGTCCAAATAGGAAGGGAGGAAAGGTGAAATATTTTATCTGCAGATGATATGATAATATACATAAATGGACCCTAAAACTTCCACCAGGAAATGCCTCCGGCTGAAAATCACTTTCAGAAAACTAGTAAGATACAAAATTAACAAAAAAAATCAGTAGCTTTCCTATATACAAATGACAAATGGACTGAAAAAATAACCAGGGAAATAATATATTTCTCTATAGCATCAAAAATATAATATATCTTTGGGTAATCTAATCAAGCAAGTGAAATACACGTATGATAAAACAAACAAGCAAAAACCTTAAGACAAGATAGCTAAAACAATCCTGAACAATAAAAGAATCACTGGAGATCTCAACATCCTTCATCTCCAATTATACTACAGAGCTATAGTAATAAAAACAGCACAGACAAGATTTCCCTGACAGAGGTGGCTTTCATGATTCCCAAAGGAACAGCTCATTAAGGAGCTAAGCTTTTGTTCGTTCTTCCTGTCAATTAGTGAGCAAGAAATACTTTTAAAGAACGTGATCCTGAGCTGAGTGGTAGTGGTAGTGCATACTAATCCCAGCACTCAGGAGGCAGAGACAAGTAGATCTCTGTGAATTCAAGGCCAGCCTGCTCTATAGATCAAATTCCAGGACAGCCAGGGGAGGAGGGGTAAGAAAGAATGAAAAAGAAAGAAAGAATGAAAGAAAAGAAAAGAAAGACCTGATTTCTTGAATCTGACAGAAAGAAAGTACAGTATATATTTGAATGTATAGGCACAGGGAAGACCTTTAAACTAAATCTCTTCTCTACAGCAAATGGCATAGTTATTTGAATGAAGAGGTAACTTACAGAATATGAACAAATGTTTAATGGCTGTGTTACTAGCAGTATTAGTATCTACACTACACTAGAAACTGAAAAGAAAGAAACAAAAAGAAAAATAACCCAATCCTAAAGTGTGTCATGAAACAAAATACAGTTTGCAGAAGATGAGACACAAATGGCTGGTAATAATGTGTGATGAACCAGGTCTTGACTCTTGTTTTCAATTATGACTGAACTTTAGAGCCACTGGAGGTGGGGAGCTATTATCATTATTGGTTGGCGAAATATAAATTAAAAGTGCTTTGTGATGTCATCCTACTGTGATTGGAATGGCTAAGATTCAAAAGGAGTAATGAATGAAAATGCTGGGGAAATGGGAACACTTATTTATTCCTAGTGGGAGTGCAGACTGCTGCAGCCATTATATCAGGGTGGAAATTCCTCAAATAGCTGAAAAAGATCACAAAACCTTATATATATGTATGTATGTATGTATGTATGTATGTATGTATGTATGTATATACATATATATATAACATTAACATGTAATTTTGGAGGTATGCATTTTATGGTTTCTAAATTCAAGATATATATGTATATGTGTATATAATTTTTGTGTGAACACTCCAAATTTATTCTAGTAATTAAAAAATAGTATACAAAGTGTACTCACTATGTAGCACAACAGATCTCTTGAATGTATTTCTTCTACAGGATTGAAATTTTATATCCTTTGAATAGTTCTGGAGGGTGTAATTATTGATGATAATAGTGATTTTGCTATGAACATTGTAATGGCTACAGGTCCTACACATCTTTGGAAAATCTGAAACAATAAAATTATTCAGCACCCTAAATGTCAACAGTGCCCTAATGAAAAACAACAATGCTTTAAATTGTTTAGGACACAGAAAATGAGGCACAGAAAGAGTTAACAGGTACCCATACTCAAATAGTCAGAGGTGAACATGAATGTCTCTGGAAAATGAGACTGGTGTTCTCACCAGGAGTACAAATTCACTATATTGGGTAAGCTCAGTCTGTGTTCTTATTCTGGATAGTGGAAGACAGGGTATATGTGCCCTAAGTGTGCTGTTTTTAATTTCTCTCTTTTTTTCCATTTTTTGATGGTTACAGCTGAGTTTGGTGATTATTATCCTGATGAGCATCCTGAGAATTACATAAGTGAGTTTGAGATTTTCCCCAAGCAGTCCCAGAAGTTGGAAAGAAAAATCATGGAAATTCATAACAATGAACTCAGGTAATTTGAGTGAATATATGAAAATGAAAAAGCATTCTTACTTTATAGAAAATGAGAATCATATAAAGTCACACTATTTCAAATGTGAGCAGGCAGCTTCAGGTTGCAGAGAAACATTTCTGGGCCCAACAAAGGCTGATTTAGCATCTTAATTAGTGCAAGATTTTTCTAAGATAGTACTTATGAGTGATCGGATGTGAAAAAAGTGTGTATTTTCTTATGCAAATATATTTCTAGCCTTTCTGAGTTTCTAAAAATATATCTGAGGTTAATAAACCATCTTTGCCTATTTGAATCTTGCTTTTTCCTTTCCCATGGTCCTTGCTAGAAGTAGACTTTAAGTAGAATTGAATTCATTGAAAAGGCTACATTTTCTTAATTGATTTCAAAATGATGAGATTTAGTGTATGTTATTCCTTTGCTTGTCTCTAATGCTTAGGATGATAACTTTAGAGTGATACTTTCAGAGAACGAAATTAAATAGAATGTCACTGAGTACAAGACACCATGCTATTGTACACATTAAACACACTGACTCAATTAATCTTCACAACAATATAGGAAGGAAATACTATGGTTTTTTTCTCCATTATGTAAGTAGGAATTGGGCCCAGAGAGGGTAAGCAACTTGTACATTTCTGGAATTTGAATTCAAGCATAAGTAAATGGAGCAAAATGAAGCATGCTTAGGAATCATTGCCCACTTGTAATTCAGGTATCTTAGGTGTGCTAGTCTGCAATTAGTTGGAATTTAGATCCTGTGCAAATCACAGAAAAATAACGTGACAATAGCATGGATAGGCAGTGCTATGATAATTATGATGAAGAACTAGATACTGGTTTTTCTCTCCTCCCATTGTATGGGCCTCTATTAATCAAGAAAGCAGTGCCTGTGGTACTCTTGTTTTTTCATTCTCACAATACGTGTGTGATTACTGAAGGTGCCAGCATGTTTCGGGTTAGAAAATATAGCTTTTGTTTTCAGAATTCTTAGACATCACAGCATTGTGCCTATTTCAGAAAATAATACACAATTTCTATGGCTTGCCTTAAAGAATTTTTTCTTAAAGAAAATGTGTTGGGGGGTTGGGGATTTAGCTCAGTGGTAGAGTGCTTGCCTAGCAAGTGCAAGACTCTGAGTTCGATCCTCAGCTCCAAAAATTAATTAATTAATTAATAAAATTAAAAAATAATAAAATAATAAAAAAGAAAATGTGTTAGAAATATATACATAATATTCACTATTCTTTCTATATTTTGGAAATAAATTTACTATATAGAACAATGACTCTAGTATTCCAGTTGATGGAACTGTGGTATACAGAATTATTCTTCTTAGGAATCAAATGATGAAAGTTATTAGATGAGGAAGTTGCATTCATTGCATGGATTGTTAGAAAAGGTAGCTCTTCTGTGGCTAGAAGTTGCAAGACTTTAAACTCTTGGTGAATACTGTAATGACAAACATTTATTGAGTATTTCCAGGATGCCAAAATATAATGCAAAGAGGATTCTGAACACTGTTCTGCCATATCCTTTCAAATTTTAAGAAGCAGGCACTGTTTGTGTGCCCATGAAGGTCAAGGAAGGTAGATCTTGAAGAGAACGAACAATGTTTCCTGTTAGTTAACATTGATGTCAGAACATGATCCCTTAGTTACCTAACACTAATGCTCACATTACTCCTGCATTGGGCAGTACTAGGAAGCAAGTAGTTATTCACGTGTTACAGTAGGAAGGCCTGAGTAAGGGTCAGGACCAAAAGGCCACAGATACCAACTGTGGTTGTTTGAATGGGAGTGTCCCTCATAGGCTTGTAGATTTGAAGAAATGAGTCCTAGTTGGTGACACTATTTGGGAATGTTTAAGAAGTATGTTCTTGAAGAAAGTATCTAACTGGGGGTGGGCTTTGAGAATTTAAAACATTAGTGTTGCTTCCATTTCCTCCCCCCCATCTCTCTCTGCTTCCTGTTTGTGTATTAAGAAGTGACCTCTCAGCTTACTGCTCCATTTGCCTTGTCTACAGGCTACCACACTTCACTAATATGGTGATGGTGAACTCTTACTCTTCTGGAAACATCAGCCCAAATAGATGCTTTCTTCTATAAGTTACCTCAGTCAAAATGTCTTACCACAGCAGTAGAAAGATAAGTAAAAGATCAACCTGTAATGCTGTGCCCAGAAAAACTGCAAGAGTTGAAGGAGAAAGGAAAAATTTCCATGATATAAATGGAATAAAAGGATTCATGTCCAACAAACCATCCCATAGAGAATGCTGGAAACAAAACTTCAAACTAAACACAGGAAAAAACATAAGCAAGAAACTATAGAAAGAAGACAAATGGAACTGTAATTATGGAAACACAAAAATAGGACTAAAATTTTAGCCATCAGAAAAATGATGGTCATCAACACTTACTTTTCAATAATAATTTTAAATACTTGTGATCACAACTTTCCAATCAAAGACACAGGTTAATGGTATGAATTAAGAAACTAAATCAAAATCCATCTTAAAGTGAAAGGATGGGAAAGAGATTCAAAGAAAATGAGACCAGAAAACAAGCAGGTGTCAATATCCTATTATCAAAGAAATTGATTTTACCTGACAGGTGTTATGAAGGTGGAAATCAGAAAAATAGGGGGTTTAACTGGGGTTGGCTTAGGGAGGACAATGCAAAGGGAGGAGGAAAGTGAAGGGATACATAACACTAAAGATGTTTGGAAAAAGTCTTAGGACATAATTTTATTTACCTGAAATTATATGCTCTATAAATATTTCTATAGATAGATAGATAATAGATATAGATATATGATAGAAAGATAGATAGATTATAGAGATAGATAGATAGATAGATAGATAGATAGATAGATAGATAGATAATAGAGTTTAAATGGAGTTAGGCCATTAGGGTGATGTTACTACCCACAAGACTCATAGACTATCTACCAAAAGCTGTTATAATAGTCATGAGAAACCTTCTATCCAGTTATTTATCAGGAGAGTCCAAGAGACCTCTAAGACAATATAGGCTATTTTACTTGCCCCTGATTGCATCCCAGATTTTGAAGGTAAATCACTAGTGCTGAAGAAATCATACTCTGAACACAGGACTTAGCATATCAAGATGCAAGTGACCTGCCAGTCTCGTCCCTGAAGACTAGCTTTTGTAGAACTAAAAAAGTATTAGGCAAGGAGCTGTCAAGGGAGAAAATAAATCAATAGTCCTACCCAGCTGCAATGCCTATGAACCACAATTGCAGGCATGGCAAGATATACTCAGAGTTGCAATAGTCACACCTAACAGCTGTCTAATTGGACGTGAGTCCAGTTCTGGTAATATAAGTCTTACCCTGTCTGTCAAGACAATGGAAACTAGAAGAGAACTTGCACTGCCCTTTTCCTAAACCAGTATAATTTTTAACAGCAGGAGAAATACTTAGAACCACAGAGTGTAGCTCTCATCCCTCATCAAAGAAGATTCCTTTGTAACAAATGAGACCATTACAGAAAGATGCAATAATCAAAATGCAGAGAACAACTGACCATGGTGTACCCAGGCCCAATTGATACATTTACAAGCCAACCCCTAAGCATTTGGCTGAGAGACTATCACAGTAGGTGGGCAAAGAAAAAGAATTGTAGGAGTCAGAAGACCGGGACATTTACTTTGAGTTTATGTCTGTTATATCAGACAGGGAAGTTGCACTCATGAAGTCAAAACAACACAGTAGCCTTAACAATATGCAAACAGTGACGTCACTATTTGATATGTAGGTGGTGTGTTTGGCTGGTTTTTTGTCAACTTGACTCAAGGTGGAGTCACTGGAGAGGAGGGAGCCTCAATTGAGAAAATGCCTCAATAAGATTAGGCAGGCCTGTAAGACATTTTCTTAATTAGTGATTCATATGGGGAAGGGCCCAGCCCATTGTGGGTCAGCCACATCTGTACAGGTAGTCCTGGATTCTATAAGAGAGCAGGCTGACCAAGACAGTAGGCAGCACTCCTCCATGGCCTCTGCATCATCAGCTCCTACCTCTGAGTTCCTGTGTATATTCAGTTCCTGTCCTGGCATCCTTCAATGATGAACTACAATGTGGAAGTAAAAGCCAAATAAACCCTTTGCTCCCCAACCTGCTTTTATTCATAGTGTTTGATCCCAGCAATAGAAGCCCTAACAAAGACAAGTAGCAAAAATTTCATAAGGCCCCACTACTAGATGAAGAGCTACAGGTAATTAATGACTGATAAAAAAGGAAGAATCAGCCTTTACCGGGGTAAGGCCTCTAATTGGTTAACTAATACCACATGATTGATTAGTCCTAAAAACATAAACATATGTGTAACATTACATGAACTTAGTGCTTATAGTTATGAGTTTGTAAGCCTATATACCTGTAACAAGAAAAATTAAAGAATAAAAGAAAAATGTCAGGTGGTGGCGGGTCACACCTTTAATCCCAGCACTGGGGAGGCAGAGGCAGGCAGAAATCTGTGAGTTCAAGGCCAGTCTGGTCTACAGAGTGAGTTCTAGGAAAGCCAGGGCTATGTAGTGAAATCCTCTCTCCAAAAAGGAAAAAAGAAAAGAGAAGAAAAAAGTAATTAAGAGACATAATACAGTATCAATCAGAAATGACAATGTAGGATACTTCTTTATAATCAAGGGAATAATTAATCAAATTAATCAAGAGGACATTACAACCCAAATATATATGTACTAAACTCGGGTGCCAGATTTAAAAAAAGCATACTACTAAAATTAAAGGCACCCATTAACTCCAATTCAATAATAGTGGGTTATTTTGGTTCCCCATTCTCTCCAATAGACAAATCATCGAGAAAAAAAAAACTAAAAGAAACATTGAATTAAATGACATCATATATCAAATGGACCTAAGCAGGATCTACAGAACTTGCTCTCAAATACCAAAGAGTGTAGAGTCTGCTCAGTAGTTTACAGAAGATCCTCCATAGTTGACCACATATTGGGATGAAATACAAATCGTGTTTTTACATACAATGAAATGCTCTTTTCAGCAATAACTGAAACAGTGGTTGTTAGATGAATGTGAGAGTTTTCTTCACATTTTTTGAGATTAATACACATATAATTACATCGTTCTCCCCCTTCCCTTTCCTCCCTCCAAGCTTCCTATATACCTTGCTCTCCTTAAAATCCATAGCTTCTTTTTATTTAGTTGTTGTTACATATATGTGTGTATTTGCATGTTTTATGGGGGGTCCCTACAAACTCTACAACCAACAGGGAAATAATCCTGGTGAAATAAAAATGAAACTCAGCTCAGCCAAACTTAGATGGTGCTGGGCCAAACTTCTGGAGTCTGGCACCAGGTGGTTTATTTTAGCTACATTTAAGCAAAGCACAGGGTTTTTTGTTTTGTTTTGTTTTGTTTTGTTTCTCCTTTTTTATTTATTATATTTGTGTTTTAATTTTACATATTAGCCATGGGTTCCCCTGTCCTCCCCCCTCCCGCCTCCGTCCCTACCTTCCCCCCCCAGTCCCTCCCCTCCATTCCCATCTCCTCCAGGGCCAAGACTCCCCTGGGGATACAATTCAACCTGGTAGATTCATTACACGCAGGTCCAGTCCCCTCCCTCCAGGCTGAGCAAAGTGTCCCTATGTAAGCCCAAGGTTCCAAACAGCGAGCTCATGCACTACGGATAGGTCCAGGTCCCACTGCCTGGGTGCCTCCCAAACAGTTTAAGCTATTCAATTATCTCACTTGTCCAGAGGGCCTGATCCAGCTAGGGGCTCCACAGCTTTTGGTTCATAATTCATGTGTTTCCATTAGTTTGGATATTTGTCCCTGTGTTTTTCCAATCTTGGTCTCAACAATTCACACTCTTACAGTCCCTCCTCTTTCTCAACAATTGGACGCCTGGAGCTCTACCTGGGGCCTGGCGGAGGATCTCTGCATCCACGTCCATCAGTTATTGGATGAGAGTTCCAAGACGACAGTTAGGGTGTTTGGCCATCTGATCACCAGACTAGGTGAGATCAGGCTTTCTCTCTACCATGCTAGTAGTCTACAGAGGATGTATCATTGTGGATTTCTGGGGACCTCTCTAGCACTTTGCTTCTTCCTGTTCTCATGTGGTCTTCATTTATCATGGTCTGTTATTCCTTGTTCTCCCTTTCTGTTCTTGATCCAGCTGGGATCTCCTGCTCCCCTAAGCTCTCTTTTCCTCAAACCTTGCCCTTCATTACTCCCACTGTCATCCAGGTTGCTCATGTAGATCTCATCCATTTCTCTGTCATTGAGTGATCCCTGTGTCTTTCCTAGGGTCCCATTTTCTAGGTAGCCTCCCTGGAGTTGTGTAGCAGTCTAGTCATCTTTGATCTACATCTAGTATCCCATTATGAGTGAGTACATACCATGTTTGTCTTTTTGAGTCTGGGTTACCTCACTCAGGATGATTTTTTTCTAGATCTATCTATTTGCCTGCAAACCTCATGATGTCATTGTTTTTCTCTGCTGAGTAGTACTCCATTGTGTATATTCCACATTTTGTTTATCCATTCTTCAGTTGAAGGGCATCTATGTTATTTCCAGGTTCTGGCTATTACAAACAATGCTGATATGAACATAGCTGAGCAAATGTCCTTGCGGTATGATTGAGCATTCCTTGGGTATATGCTCAAGAGTGCTATAGCTGGGTCTTGTGGAGATGGACTCCCAATTTTCTAAAGAAGTGCCATATTGATTTCCAAAGTTAAAAGTAAGAGAGATCAACAACTTAAATAAATCTATAACAAGTAGGAAGTTGAAACAATAATAAAAAGATCTCAGACTAAAACAAGACCAGCCCCGGATGGATGCACACCAGATTTCTACAAGACTTGCCAAAAATATCTATAACCAATATTTCTTACATTATTAAAAATCTTAAAATAGAAAGAATAATTCAAAAATCCTCCTTTGAAGCAAGTATTACTCTAATACCAAAACAAGGTAAAGACACAACAAACATAAGGAAAACTACAGTCCAGTACTCCTGGTGAACATACATGTGCAAAAATCCTCAATAAAATCCTATTTTTATGAATAAAAGCAGTATTCATTTTACAAGATCATGAACCATGATCAAGTTGGCTTTATCCCAGAGATACAGGGATAGTACAACAGGTGTAAAAAGTAAATGTAATAAATCACATAAATAAACTTAAAGACAAAAATCATAGAATCATCTCAAGAGATGCCAAAAAAGCCTTTGACAAGATCCCAAATGCCTTCATGATAAAAAATCTTAGACAAAGTCAGACTGAGAGAACATATTTCAATACACTAGATGCTGTCTATGACAAATCCACATGCATCTTCATCAAACATTATTCTTTTAAAAAAAGAGAGCATATGAAATTTGGAGGGAAAATAGAACCAGGAATTAGAAGTGGTGGAAGATTTGATTTCATCAAAATGTATTTTATGTGTTATGGATTTATCAAACAATTAAAATGAGAATTAAAATATTTTTCAACCACAAGCAAGACAGGAACATCTACTACCCCACTGTTTTTTGGTATAGTCCCTGATGCACTAGCTAAAGCAGCAAGACATAAAAAGGGAAATTAAAATAGAGGTAGAAAAGAAGAAACCAAAGTATCCCTATCTGCAGAAGATAGGATTTATATAAGGCTAAACAACTCTGAAGATAAAGGTCAATACTGGAGTGATTAAAATTCCATATTTCAAACTGTGTCACACAACTACAGTAATATAAAAAGTACCATACTAAGCATGATAATAACAAGTACACACCCAAACAGATGTTTAGATCAGTGGAACAAAACAGAAGACCCAAACATGAATGAATGTAATTATAGCCATCTATAGACATATGACAAAGATGCCAGAAATATGCATTGGAAAAAGACAGTGTACTGGTGCAAGTTTTTCACTCATAGAATCATGAGATTAAACCCATTATGTATCAGCCTATGCGAAAATAATGTTCAAATGGCTGAAAGACCTCAATGTGAAGCACTGAAACTGCAAGTCAAAAGACAGTACTTTATAGTGTCATGACTGCCTCGACCAGCAAGGAAGATGCAACACCAAGCTCTTCTTTCAGCTGTTTACTCAGGAACCTTGAACAATCTTCTGACCCTGGGGAAGGCCCGCCCACGACCTAAATAGTCCCTGGGTGGTCAACCCCAGCCTGCCACGTGGGCACTGCGGATAGGTCCAGGTTCACGGAAGCAAGCCAGATCCTAGGACCAAGGCAAATATGGAGTTGTTTACTCCCGAGAGCACTCACCATCGGGAAGGTGGGGGCGGAAGCCGGCGCCATCTTATGGGTGCGGCTGTGCGCAGCACTCTCCATTATAGGACATAGGTGTAAGAAAGAACTTTATTAGTGGGAATCAACTAGCTTGTGAATTAAGGCCCACAATTGATAGAAGAGACATCATAAAACTAAAAAGTTTCTATAGGTGTAGTTGGAGAGCTTCTCTCCAGCCCCCACCAAGCCCTATCAGTCCAACAACCCCTTTTATAAAATAAACACACAGACATTCATATTATTTAAACTGCTTGGCCATTAGCTCAGGCCTACCATTGTCTAGCTCTTAATCTTATATTTAGCCCATTTCTATTAATCTATACTTTGCCACGTGGCTTGTGGCTTACAGGTAAGCTCTCCAACTACATATAGGGGAAAGAAGAAGCCGTGGAGCTCAGTTCAGATGGAATTCACTCCTGGTACTGTAAACTATCAATGGCTGGTGAGAGCATGGAACCTAGAGCAGAACCCACCACTGCCACTTTCCTAAACCAGTATAATTTTTAACTATATTCTAAACAGGTATTCTTATACCCACAGATCAATGTAGCTCTTAGCCTTCATGAAGAAGCTTCTCTTTGCAGCAGATGAAGATGATCACATAAAACCACAACTAGTCAAAATGAAGAAAACAACTGACCATGGTGTGTCCTGCCCCAATCTATACATCTATAACACGACCCCTAAATGTTCAGTTCAAAGATCATCACAAAGAGGGACTGGGAAGATTGAAAGAGTCAGAAGACCAGGACTTCTGCTGTGTCATTTTTCTGTGCTACTGCTTTCTCAAAGCCTTAGTCCTGTATGGCCTCAGTTTGCCTTCATTCTCTTCTCATACCAGATCTCTGCTCATATTTGTCATGTTGTATCTAGTATTGGCCATGCGAATAGGCGATTTCAATATATACCATCTATCTCTAAGTCAAAGATTAGAATTCACAGGCTGGAGACTTTCTTTCCCAGTTCAGATACTTAAAGATATGCCACATTGATATCCTCTAACTCTAAATAAACAAATGAAATAAACATCAAAATACTATTTTTATTTCTTCTGAGATCTAAAGACAGATGGATGAATTAAAATCTACCATGTCATATGAAGCAGAAACTCATATCTGTTGCTGTTGTTGCTTTTATTATTTTCATAATCCTCAAAAAATGAGGAATGGTAGAAGAGGAGTATGCCACAAATATTAATAAGATCAAATAGCCAAACCTCTAATCTGCTGGACAACTGAATGATATTACTCTGAGATACCACAAATGCCATCCAGGGCAAGGTACTTCTTGCCTGTGATGAGTTGAAGCAATGTAGGATGACTAAAGTCCTAACCAAGTTGCAGCAAAGTCTAACTCAAATGGATAATCCCGCTGCCCAGAATGAGAATGTTTTATTGGTCTTCTCCCCCTGAATTTAATTCTGGAGTTTCTATATTCAAATGGATCAGGCAGCACCAAACCCATCCCTTTCTCTGCTTGGACTTTATAATCAGTTCAGATATGGCCAGCAACAGTCAATAACTCATTATAAATTAGTGGTGATTAATAACCATTTATCTTGGGAGCTGTATGTTTTATATTGTACGTAAAGGCATACTCAAAGAAGACAATATGAGGAAGACTGTTGAAGACCAATATGAGAAAGACTATTCCTTGTTAGTTAAAGTAGTCAGGACATGCAACATAGAACAGAAAAATATAGCTAAATACATAATTATCCAACCTCAGCAAATTTAATAGAATCTTCAGAGAATTATATATTACAATTACTGTCTCTTAAAAACAAAATGCATCTAATCTCTGGACCTTTTTTTTTTCAATGTCTCATTAGAGAAGCTTCATCTTGCAGAAGATGTTTATTTTCTGTTGTTGCATTCAAAGTTTTTCCAGAAACTAAGGTTCAGTGGGAGACTACAGGAATGGAATTTAATTACTGTGAAAGCAAATTATTAAATGAGTTGTTCCTCAGTAATTTGAGGGTCTCATGTCCTCAGTATTTTTAATTCCTGCCTTAGCTGCTATGGCACTATCCTCTTGCCTTCTCTGACATTTGCAATGATTCCTTCTTTGTGTATAAATTTGTCAACTAATTCATTCAGACGCTTAGCTAGCAGAAATTTGCAGACGAACCTAAGCAAGCAACACTGACATGAGGATTTATATTTTCAAGATGAGCTTATGCTTTACTGTGTCTAACTGACACTTCCCTTCAGTAGATTTTGTTTTCAGTCATGTTCAGGGGTAATAAGGGAGCAAATGCTAAATCTAATGGAAAGAAAAAGGAAACAATTAAGTCTAAACCTCAGATGAAACCTCAAAAGACCCTAAATAATCAAAACAACTGAGCAACCTGAACAAAGCTGAGGACATTTCACTACCTGACTGAAGAACATACAATCAGACTGTAGTTAATCAAAACATCATGATACTGGCATAAAGTAGATACAAAAGCAATGAACGAAAACAGGAAGCCCAAAAATAATTTGATGCACTTACAGCAGTGATGTGCAGCAAATAGCCCAAAACACATGGTAGTTGGGAAAAGCAATTATTATCACACAAAAGAATAAAACTAGATCCACACATTTCACTATTGTCCTAGTTAGGATTTCTGTTGCTTTGGTGAAACACCATGATCAAGGGTAAGTTGAGGAGGAAAGAGTTATTTTTGCATATGCTTCAAATGAAGCCAGGACAGGGACTGAAATAGAGCAGAACCTAGAGACAGGAGCTGATGCAGAGGCCATGGAGGAGTGCTTACTTACTTACTGGCTTGTGTTCTGTGGCTCGTTCAGCCTGTTTTCTTATAGAACCCAGGATCACAAGCACAACTACAATGGACTGAACCCTCCCACATCAATCACTAATTTGAAAAATATACATACCCCACAGGCTTACCTACAGCCTAATCCTACAGAGGTTTTTTTGTCTCATTTAAGTCTCCCTCCTCTCTGATGACAAGAACTTATATCAAGTTGGTATAAAACTAGCCAGGATAACTATATAAAGGTCAACTCAAAATTGATTAGATTTAAACTTAAGACCTGTTACTAAGACACATATGAATTTCAATACTTTAATTTCATTTTCACTTTTCTCCCTTAAACTTATAGAACATTCAGTACTTACTAATGTGTTTTAGGTTCTCTTGCTCTTTATACTTGTGGTATTAAACCATTTTCTGTATATCTTTGTATTTCATTTATTTATTCATTTATCTATCTATGTATCTATCTATCTATCTATCTATTTATTTGGTTTTTTGAGACAGAGTTTCTCTGTGTAGCTTTGTGCCTTTCCTGGGACTCACTTGGTAGCCCAGGCTGGCCTTGAACTCACAGAGATCCACCTGGCTCATTTATTTATTTTATGGTTGTACAGTATTACATCTTCTATCTATTCTACTGCTAGTAGATGTGCATTTACAGTGCTTTCTGTATTTTGATACTACAAAAACCACTACTGTGAAACTTTTATATGTTTCTTGGTATAACAATTATGATTATGCTGAATGGGTAACTATGAGCAGAATTACTCTAAGTTCTCATAAACAAAGTAAGTATTAGCAGAGAGTGCCGAAGTTTTCCTTTCCATATTAATTATACTAACTTGCTTTTCCTTGTCAGCACAGGATGCTTGTTTTTGTTGTGCACCCTCACTGTTGCTAGTTTTTGTCAGTCTTTTTAGTTTTATCACACCCAGATATGTTGAGTCTTTTGTATTTCCAAGTTATGTTCTGTTTATTGTGAAGAGGTTGAACCTATTTCCACATAGTTGACTGTTTATACTGCCTACCTGTTAAGCATATGTTAAGACTTTTGTCCATTTTTCTTAGTTATTAGTATTTTCTAAATGTTGCTTGTTGATTGTTGGGAGTTCAAAAAGTAGTCTAGATACTATGACTTTCTTGGTTGCCCTCGTTGCTGATGTTATTTCTTTCATGCTACCTTTTGTCTTTTTACACCCTGGATAACAATCTCTGATTAGCAGAGATCCGTGAGTTTAACTGAAAGTCCCCTGGAGTTGGGCAGCCCTGGAACTCTGCTGTCACCTGGTATTAAGTTTGGTAATTAAAACTTAAATATCCATGAGACATGGTCACATAAATATCACATAGGTAAGGGAAAATTCGTCACCTTCCATCTTCGTCTATTCCTTTCTGTTGTTATCACAAACACTAGAGGCTGGAAATAGATTTGTTTAGCTCCTACTGTTATAGATTCAAGAATACAACATGATCATCTGTTTAGCTCTGGCTGTATTGCAACATTACAGATGGCAGGATGGTGAGCGCATGTTTGGAAGTACAAAATACCATAGCAAGAGGCAAGCCATTCAGGAGCTAAGTTTACTTTATCTGAATCACTCCATCTCTGTGTCTCTGTCTCTCTGTCTCTCTCTCTCTCTCTCTCTCTCTCTCTCTCTCTCTCTCTCTCTCTCTCTCTCTCTCTCTGTGTGTGTGTGTGTGTGTGTGTGTGTGTGTGTGTGTGTGAATACAGATGCATGCTTGTAGGGTGGCATAGAGTGGAGCAGAGAACCTCGGGTGTCTCTACTTGCCTTCCACCTTATTTTAGGCAGAGTCTTGTTTTTCACTGTTATGTACACCATGCTATCTGGCCTGTGAGATTTTCTGGGGATTCTGTTGTCTCCACCTCCTACATTGCAATAGGTGCACCCTATCGTGTCAGTCTTTCACATGGGTTCTGTAAAAGACACATCATTCTTGCACAACAGCACTTTATACACTGAGCCATCTTCCCAGCCCTTGTATTGTTCTATTTATAATACCTCTCTCTCACATCTTAACTGGGATGTCATGAGAACTGCAATCATGCTTTTGAGGGTAACATCCCTACTGACTTTTGCACTTGGTCACAAAAATCTAAAAAAGCCCATCTCTCAACTTATCATTCTAAGGAACAAGCATATAGCATATGAAAGTGTAAAGGGTGAACCGAACTGTAACCTTTGTTACATGGACTAGAAAAAGAAAAATGGACCTTAAAGACAATTTAAATTTTACAAAAGAATAATGTATGGCTTTTAAAATGTATTAGTAGGAGATACAGAGATGGCTCAGTCATGATTAAGAGCATTTGCTGCTCTTCTAGAGGATCCAGGTTAAATTTTCAACACCCACATGGCAGCTCACAACCATCTGTAACTCCAGTTCCACAGTGTCTAATACCCCCTGCTGGCCTCCCGGAGCACCAGGCATGTATATGGTACACAGACGTACATGCAAGCAAAACCCTCATGCATATAAAATTAATAATTTTTAAATTAAAAATAAAATAAAAATGCACCGACCATTTCATCATCAGGAAAGTGGCCATCACTATAAACCAGATGAGTTCTTTTTTTTATTTCATAATTTTTCATGTAATTCATTTAACTTTATTTTATGTGCATTAGTGTGAAGGTGTCAGATCCCCTGGAACTGGAGTTACAGACAGTTGTGAGCTACCACATGGGTGCTGGGAATTGAACCCTGGACCTCTGGAAGAGCAGTTAGTGCTCCCAACCTCTGAGCCATCTCTCCAGCCCCCTAGCAGAAGAGTTCTAACCAGTCTGGTAGAATGAGAGCTTTTCAACTAAGACAAAAGTATGAGTCCATGCAGAGGCACTGTCCTGAAACTTTAGGAGGCAAAGAGACACATTGGTTTTCATATTGGTGCTCCGTGAATTCTGTCCAAGTTACTAAGGCTGAAGTTTTGCGTTGAAGGCTGTCAGAATGGATCGTTTTCAGTAATATTTGGGATAGCACAACTTCATTGGCTTTGTCCTAAAGCAAGTATGAGTGTGTGTGTTAGAGAGACAGAGACAGAGATATCAAGGAAAGAGAGAGTGAACTGATTATGACGAGGATGCTCTGCAGATACACTGAAGCAAAACTTCCATGCAGTAAGAATAAAGGAAGGACTGAAATGCTTCAGGGAGGAAGCACATGGACAGCATTTTAAGTTACAGTAACAACGAGTCTTTTTTAGTATTCTGAGGGATTGAGTGACAATCCTTCTATATGTAGAACTTTGGTTTCAGTTAGATTTAATGGTACAATATAATTTTGTAATTAGAATATAAAATGTTTTTCCTGTTTTTCCATAGTATACACTCCTTGACTGGGAATGGTTTGGATTCTCTGTGGTACATGTGAGATGCCCTTGTTAGTCAAAGCTGGATCTTTGAAATATTACATAATCTCAATGTACAAGTCAGTTCTTCCTGACACTGTATATGCTAACCCCCTTTTGCCCACAGCTTGTTCATCAACATAGAGGACAATTCTAGAAGTAATATTTGAGACTTCCTCTCATGATCCGGGGCTTTGTGTAGAATTACTTATAAGTGTTTTTATACCAAGAAGGTTCTGTTTAGGATTGTTGTTGGGGGAATAAGATTGCCCTCTTTCTGGTCTAAAGAAGAAGTACCATCATCCCAGATAATCTTTTAAAAATACGTAGTAAAGAAGAGATCTTGAGTTTTCTTTTGTATTAGATTTAATTTGTGGGGACATCCTTACTGGTAACTTGATAATATTTATTAACTGTATACTCACTGTGCTGGTAATATGCGGCAGTGTATTTTTGTACAATTAGTTACAAAATGTGACATTCATAAAGGGTTCTGCATGGTGAGAAATACTGAAGCATGTACCTATTCTTATTGACATAAGGATCTTTATATTAAACAGAAAATATTTGATTGATTAAAGGGACTACTTATATTTGTTGATTGCATTTTATTTGAATTCTCTAATGATTTTTTTGTATGTGTGTGTATATGTCATTTTAGAGGTCAGAGCCCAGCAATTGCTGAATTCAACCTACTCCTGAAAGCTCATACATTGGAGACTTACGGGGTAGATCCTCACCCATGCAAGGTAACTGCTTCAAGCAGGTCACTATATAATCATCATTTTGCCCAAAATAAAATTATTGTCATGTAGGCCTCGCAGAATACCCTTAGATTTGTACAGCCTTATCATAACAATCATTTGGAAGACATAAGTAGACTATGATCACATGTTTTGAATGTGACTGGGGTCTGTGCCAGAGACCTGGAGATGCTCACTAATTATATTGGAGTAGCCAAATTTTCCTAAATTTATATATATATATATACACATGTATGCATTTATTTATCTAATGATGATTTCCCTCAGAAAATGAGAATATTCAAACAAGTTTCCTTTCAAGGTCTTTACCAACAAAATTGTAGTCTTGGGGCCACCCTTTACAGACTTTCTTTCAAGCCCATATCTCTTCCTCTTTGATGCCTATGTACCCACAGAATCACTCTGTACCATAGGCCCCAGTGTCTAGGCTAGAACTGGGGTAGGCAAATTTTATTATAATTCTTGTCTCCCATTCCTGACTATCCTGACTTAACTTAGTACTGCAGCAACCTGCACACAGAAGCTTCACCCACCTTCATTCCCTGGGAACTTTGCCACTTGGCACAGACCCACAGTACTCCTCGTTCATTCCTACTGTCTTTCAGCCCTCAGTAAGGGAATGCTTTATGGATGTTCCATTGGGACTGGGCTCTACAACTCTGCATTTTGATTGAATGTGGTTTTCTATAATAGTTAGTCCCCATCTGTTTAAAACAGAAGTTTACTTGATAGTAAGTGAAGGATACACTTCTCTGTGGGTATAAAGACAGTTCTTTAGGAATTGTTGTTAGAGATTATGCTAGTTTAGAAAATTAGTAGTTATAAATTCTCCTCCAATAATCATGACTTCATTAGCACTGAGTAGTTAGCTAGATTTACAGGATGAAGCACGGTCTCCCTCTTGTTGTGCATGATTTTAGTCCCATTAGAGAGTTCTTGGTTGTTGCCAAGATATGCCTGCCACTGCTGCACCCTTAGGGTTATCATGCCTTGCTGGCCATTGATGTGCTTCATAGGCATTATGGCTGGGTAGGACTGTTGGTTCTCTCACTCCTTTGGAAGCTTGCATGGAATCTTCTGGTACCATGCATACCCATAGTGAGGGTTTAATGACCAGCTCCAGCTCAGAGGTCTCTGGGCCCTGTTTCTGAAGTGCATGGTGTCTTCAGCAATAGGATCCTACCTTCCACCACTATGGTGTTACCAAGAACAAAGCAATAAGCTGTATGTGTGGGGAGTCTCTTGGAAGGCTCTGACCAACAAATTAGTGTAACTTATGTTACAGCCATGAAAAAGAAATTATGTTAATTTTTCAACATAGTCTTCAAAAATGGAGAAAGTGGAAGAGAAAGAATAGAAACAGTTTAAGTAACATTAAGTGAGAATATTTTTGGATCTTGTTCTTTTTCTCATTATTTGGTAACATTTTCCACAAGGATGGAACATAAACAACTTTTATCAGAATTGCCTATGCTCTATCTCAGAGTTACACACTGTTTCACTGTGTTTCTATCTTTGTCTATATCTCTTTCTCATGTGTGTGATACATGGGTGTAGGTGAGTGTGCACATGTATGTACTTACATGTGGAGGCCCAAGGTCAGCCTGGGTGTCTTCATTAATCTCTCTACACCCCAGTTTTATTAGAAAGAGTCTCTCACTGAACTGGGAGCTTATTGATTTGGCTAGGCTGGTATTTTAAATAACCTCTCCTCATTCCATAACCAAAGTTAGGGTTACAAGCACATATTGTCAAACCCAGATTTATTTATTTATTTCTAGCACTCTACCACTGAGCTAAATCATCAGCCCTAAACCCAGATAATTTTAAATGTGAGTTTGGGGATCTCAACTCAGATCTTTAAATTTAGATGGTTGGCACTTTGCTAATTTAGCTATCCAGACAGGCAAATTTCCTCTTATCAGTTTCCTAAATTGGTTTTTTGGTCATATTCCTGAGAAATGATTCATGCAATCAAAGTTTTCTTTTCTGCATTTTAACTATGTATCAACCAGATAATAGCACTAATTCTAGACTGAATTCATGTCAATCAGGATACTGAAAATAAGTTTTGTAGTTATTCTTTAGCATTTATATTTACCCAGACCAAGCCAGCTTATCAGCTAAGTACCGGATCTAGTATACTCAGCCCAGTCAGCTCATTATCAGTACTCGGGAAACATCATAAAGATCTGTTTGCCCAGAGCTTACCCAACCCCAATTACCTCAGACTCTGTGAGCATGGCAGCTAGGCTGCCAGGTGACATGAATGTGCTAGGATGGTTCTACTTGTTTGTATTGACATATGCATCTTCTTTTTATGCTGGTACAATTATTTTATAATATTTCCCAGTTGCCCCTAGTGATGATATAAATGTTTATTTCATTCAATGGCTCAGATTCTTTCCAGAAATATATTCCTCTCTGTTTATTTTCTTGTTTGGAAACTCACTGAATTTTTCTGTTATTTCTTGACCTAAAGTTATCCATGAGTTGCTTGGAGTTTCAGGTTTGGCTGGGAGTTAAGTAGACTTTTTCTGGTGATTTTTATAATGATATTGCCAGAAATTCTGCATGTGGTTGAATCAGGCTAGCAGAAATGGTCAAAGTTTTGGTTTCATTGTATTAGAGAGCTAAAAGCAACCAAGAATAGTTTTCTGGCATTACAGAGAAGATCCAGAGCACAAGCAATTCAAAACACTGGAAACTAGAGTGCTTGGAAGAAACCTTTATTTTTTTATGTGGTTCCTGCTAGAGCAAGATGTCTATTTCTGGAAGAAAAACAATACATAACTCTAGTGAATTCCATCTTAATAGGTTATGGCTATAGTTGCTAGCCTTGGTTTGAATTAACCCAAGATGAAGGAAAATGATCATGTTATTTATCACTTAAATTTCTCAATCCAAATTGTTCTTTATTTTTATATCTTCAGGATTCAAGAGGTGCTACAGCATTTTTAGGATTCACTGCTGCAGGGTTTGTGGTATTCCAGGGAAATAAGAGAATCCATTTGAGAAAATGGTAAGTACATCTTTGAAAAAAAAAAAAGGCTTAACTTTTTCTTGATCTTCCCCCCTTTTTCTTTAGAATTATTTTTTCTGTTACTGTTAGGTGGTGTCCTGCTTAGCTTTAACTGTCAACTTCATACATCTTAAGGTTATCTGGTGTTTTTGTTAGCTTTTGTCAACTTGACTCAAATCCTAGATATACCTGAGAAGAGGAATTTCATCAATAAAAAACGTCATTAACCCACAGGCATATCTGTGAGTCCTTTTCTTGATGGCTAATTGATGTAATAAGGCCTATCCCACTGTTGTTTGTAGCAAACCTGGGCAGGCAGGGCTGTGCTTTGTAGTTGGAGAGCTTCCTTCCAGACCCCGCCAAGCCCTATTAGTCAAACAACCCACTTGTAAAATAAACACACAGACATTTATATTATTTAAACTGCTTGGCCATTAGCTCAGGCCTACCATTGTCTAGCTCTTACTCTTATATTTAGCCCATTTCTATTAATCTATACTTTGCCACGCGGCTCGCGGCTTACCATTACCTTACATCTTCCTTGTCATGGTGGTGGCTGGCACATGCCTGTAGTCCCAGCACTCAGGAGGCAGAGGCAGGTGGATCTCTGTGAGTTTGAGACCAGCCTGGTCTACAGAGCTAGTCCAGGACAGGCTTTGGAGCTACAGAGAAACCCTGTCTCGAAAAAACAAAAAAACATACAAACAAAAAAAGATAAGGAAACTATATTTTAAAAAATTGGTACCCAGAGTAGGGTCTTGCTGGAACACACCTGAACATGTTGGTTTTGGAGAAGATTGTTACATGATTTTGGAGCTTTGGGGCACAACAGAGATTGACTGTTTAGAGCTTAATGGGCTGTTCTGGGGAAATTAGGATATAAGGCTGAAAGAATGTAAAACAATGGAGGCCGGGCTTGTGAAGTTTCAGAAGAAAGAAAAGATGCTATCAGGGTTGTTTGCATGATACTTTTCATTAAGAATCTGTGGAAAGGAAACCTTTGCTTTACTGGAACAATTAACAATGGTTAGGTGAGGAAGAAAAGTCAGCTGTTATTAGTAAGACCACCATCGCTGAGGCGAAATCTTCTAAGAAATGTTTCCTCAGGAGTAATAGCACACAGGAGCTTTGGTCCAGGGAGAGCCAAAGCTGCATCTCAACCTGAAAGCCAAACATGTTCATGTCTATGAGTCTCCCACATTACACTGCTTTTGAAGGCATAAAGGCATCAGGAAGAACAGCTGAGGCTCGGCACTATGTGGCAGGTTCAGAGTCCTTGAAGAAGGTCCAGGAACAGCCATTTGTAATGATGCAACCTCAGTTACAGTACAAACCCCATGACTGAAGGGGTCATGGAAGAAAACTGAGGATTGGCAGCATGTGGCAGAATCAGGGTTCCTGAAATGAAGCTAGGTAGCTATCAGTGGAGGTTTAGTCTCAGATGCAGATACCATCACCCCGGGATGTGATCATCAAGGGCAGTGGCAGGTGTAGACTGGAGCATGCTGAGCCTCTGTGTGTACTATTGATTATAGAGCTAGAGTGATGGGGCTTTCCAAGCTCTTTGGAGCCCAGAATATCACAAGTGAGTCCCAGATATTGGACACTGATCTATTTTCACAGTTAGTATGTGGTTCTGATTTAATATGATGTTCCTGTGCCCTGGTGCTTTTTTTTTTTTTTTTTAGAAATAAGAAATGGTGACATAGTATAGATTTTATAGGAACCAACATTAAAGTTAGTGGATTTTTAAAAAGAACTTTGATTTTTAAATTACTGAATTTTTTGTTGTTGTTTTTTGTTTGTTTGTTTGTTTTTCGAGACAGGGTTTCTCTGTGTAGCTTTGCGCCTTTCCTGGAAGTCACTTGGTAGCCCAGGCTGGCCTCCAACTCACGGAGATCCACCTGGCTCTGCCTCCCGAGTGGAGGGATTAAAGGCGTGTGCCACCACCACCCGGCAAATTATTGAAATTTACAAAAGACTGTGTTGCTTTATTTTATTAAAGTAGGACTGTGTTTTATATTGTGATATGGACATGAGATCTTGGGGACAAAATAAAGAAAAATTATGGTTTAACAGTAATATCTTTGTTGTCAAGTTAACAAGGAGTAGATTCTGCTAGTTAGCTTTTATTAACGTGACCTAAATTTCTAAACATACACAGGAAGAGGGACAATAAAATGAGGAATTGTTTCTATCAAATTGTCCAACAAGCATGTCAGTGGGGGGTATCTCCTTAATTATTACTTAATGGAGAAGGGTCCAGCTTATTCTTAGTGGTACCACCTCTGACTGATGGGCCTGGGCTATATAAGAAACATAACTGAACAAGCCAGAGAAGCAAGCCAGTAAACAGCATTCCTCTGTGGTCAATGCCTCAGTTTCCACCTCCAGGTTCCTGCCTTAAGTTCCTGCCACACTGACTTCTTTATCAATTACCTGTAAGTGTAAAATGAAGTGAATCATTTTGTTTTCCTTCCCCACAGAAATTGTTTTTTCTTTCTTTCTTCCTTCCTTTCTTTCTTCCTTCCTTTCTTTCTTTCTTTCTTCCTTCCTTCCTTCCTTCCTTCCTTCCTTCCTTTCTTCCTTTCTTCCTTCCTTCCTTCCTTCCTTCCTTCCTTCCTTCCTTCCTTCCTTTCTTTCTTTCTTTCTTTCTTTCTTTCCTTCTTTTGTCATATGGTTTATTGATAAATTGAGAAATACCCCAGATTAGATTGGCCTATGGACGTTTCTGTGGGAAACTGTTCTGACTATTAATTGATATGGGAGGGGCCAGCTGGCTTTGGACAGCACCATTCCTTAGGCAGGTAGTTTTAAACTGTAAGAAAACTATGGTTCCTGCCATGCTGATTGGCTATAGATTCCTTGGTTGGAGCTTGCTGTGTGGAGTAGAGTGCTGGGCTACCATCAAGTTCCTACCTTTAGTGCCTCCATTAACTTCTCTCAATGATGGTTTATGTCCTAGAGTTGTAACCTGCAAAAAGACTTTTCTTCCCTTAAGTTTCCTTTTGGTCATAGTATTTTTCACATCAATAGAAATAAAAGTAAAACAGGAAGTAACCATTTACCTAGTAGCTTCATGATAGATTAATTTATAACCTATAAAGATAAAGCAGAATTCTAACAGGGTTCCAAAGAAAATCTACAATGATTATTTCTTAAATTATTCAAAAAAATAGAAATATGGAGCACTTCCAAACCCCTCCTATGAAGCCAGTATTACTCTAATACCAAAACCAAGTACGCACACATGTTCACTCTTGTGTGTGCGTGTGTGTGTGTGCCAATGTCCCTGATAAACATAGATTCTAAAGTCCTTACTAATCAAAAGGATACACACACGATAAAGTTGGCCTTATGCCAGAAATACAAATTCAACATATGTAAGAAATAAATGTAATAAACCATATAAATGGACAAAAAATAAAAATATCACATGATTATTTCAATAGATGCAGAAAAAGAAAAAAGGTTTGACAAGATCCAACATGGCTTCTTAATAAAAGTCATAGAACAAGTAGGAATGTAGGGAGCATATTCAAACAAAATAAAGGCTACATATGAAAAACCCACAGTCAACATCATCCTAAATGAAGAAAATATCAAAGCAGTCCCATTAAAATCAGAAATGGGAGAGGAGAGTCCATTTATTCCCACGACTTAGCAATAACATGCTTGAAGTAATAAGACAAAAGAAGGAAAATAGAGGGATACAAAGATTCAAATTATTCCCAACTGAAGATTGTATGATTTCATACCTAAGAGATCCCAAAATTCCCCCAGAAAGTTTGTAGAAACTATGAATAATTACATCAAAATGTGAGGATATATAATTAACTTACAAAATCCAAAGACTTGTGTCTTTGTATGAACCAGTAGAAAGCATGATGAGAAAGAGATCATGGACACACTCCTATTCCCAATTTTTCAAACAAAATAAAATATTTAGAATAAAACAAACAGAGGAGGTGAAAAACTCTACAAGGAAAACTTTAAATCTGTAAAGAAAGAGAATGAGGAAGAAACTAGTATTTGAAAAGACTGCCCATGCTTATGACTTGCTAGAATTAACATTGTGAAAAAGACCTTCCAACCACAAACATTTTACTGATTCAGTGCAATCCCAATCAACATTCTCATCTCATTCCTAACATAAATAGAAAAGAAATCCTCAAATTCATATATAGAACAACAAAAGACCTGAAATAACCAATTAGTCCTATATTAACACCTGTTCCTGAGCATTCTGCTATTTTTAAGTGCTAGGTTCATCTAAGACCCCAACTTTTATGTAACATCTGTTCCTACTCTATCATTGATTTTTTAATCAGTCATACTTTCAATCCTTCTTTGTACCCATTTGTCCTCTTCTTCCACAGTTAGGAATCTCAGAACTCACCCTTAAATTCCTTTAGTCTCAATGTATTCATCCATAAAATGGATATTGGCTATATATGTCTGTCTTAAAAAGGATAAAGGAGTTGGAAGAGAAACAAATGCAATGTTTGTAAGAGTACTTTGGAAATCTAGTGTAATTTGATAACTATAAATTGTTATATGATGTTGCTATCTGGTTTTCTTCTCTAGATTTTCAGCATCTGACAAAGAAGCTCCCATGTGTTTACTTCAGTCAATTCCAGGGTAGATACCTTAGATATTCCAACTTAGTTTGGGAAGCATGGGTAACTTGAAGACTGCCCTCATTCTTTCCCAGGACTGCAAAAGTCTTGGAGGATGTGATACACAGGTTTCCAAAATTACTTGAGACCTGGAATGGTTTGATTAGAAGTTGCTGCACTTAAATGCAGATTGATTTCTTGTCTTTTCCACTTGACATTTTGTGGAGGGGTCAATGGAAATATAAAGGTGAATAGTCTCTGGAGTATTTGTTTCTGTTTTTATTTCTTCAGGTTGCCTATGTTACTGGGACTGTGTTCATGTGGATCCCATTCTTCCTGGATTCTTCTTAAACATGTTTATTTGTTATAACCATGCATCTTTTGCTAAATCAAATTTTCTTCTCACGTAAATCATAGTTGTGTTTTTTTTAATCCAGCTTTGTTACCATTTCAAAAATTCTATATCTAAACTGACACAGGGGACTGAAGCACTGTTTCTTTTCTCATGGGAAAAATACACATGCAATATGACTTTATAGAAATTAAATAAAAGAGATTTTTAAAACCCACCTTTCGTTTCACTCATCAAGGAAATGACCATGGATCTACATTCAAATCAGGTCACAGCAAATAACCTTTTGAGATAAAATAAAAGTTGTCTTCTGACTATAATTTTTTTGGAGAATTTTAATGTGGACAGAGGTGATTCTTTTGAAAATTTGCAATGTGGTATATGTTCTTCCTGGAGATGGATGGAGAAGAATGGAAAAAAATTTAAAATGTTGAATCCATATTAGTCTAACACTTTTCCTACTTTGCAAAGTGAGCTCATCAATTGATGCTTTGGTTGCTAATGTTTACAAATAATTCAGAGCCTATTAAATGAAGGATATATCCTAACTGTAAAAAAAAAAAAAAAAAAAAAAAAACCAGAAAGAAAGAAAGAAGAAATAATTCTAAGCTTGCCGTGTATCAACTCTTGGGAAGAAAATTGCTACATAATTTACTCAGAGACCTCCATTCTCAATAGATCATCACTTATGAGAAAAAAACATATTTGATTCATTGTAGTTTCCTTGGCATTTGTGAGTCAGATAGATTATATTGCAAAGCTAGGTGCCTTGTTTAGTTGTAGTTGTGTTTTTGTTTTTCCTTCTCACCCAAAGACTCTTTTCTTAGGCCAGATGTCTGCAAATTGAAGTTTGAAGGGAAGACATTTTATGTGATTGGCACCCAGAAAGAGGTCAGATACTGTTTTTTAATAATTACTTGATGTGTGTGCATGTGCAAGTGTGTGTGCACATAAGAGAGATCTAAGGATAAAGTAGTTTTTAGTATGGTTGCCCCCAAAGAGGGTGACTTTGAAGAGTGGTGATAATGGAAGGTGTTTGCTGAAAACATTTTAGTGCTAAACAAGTCAATGGTAATTCACAGGTTAAGGATGAAGTAAATGAACAACATTAACTGTATAGACAGACCTATGTAAAAAACAGAGTGGGATACACTGCATTCATTAAGTAAAACATGGACTCTCTCCATAAGTCTTTGTCTAAGATACAAATAAATGAAACAGAACAGAAATACTTATAAAATTAGACATCAATCAACACTAGTTAAAGTATGGCCATAGTATATATGCCCAAGTTGTTTTTCCCCAAGAGTTTTTAACAGTCCTCAAATATAGTTTGTGGGGTCACCAGGAAATGGACATGGTGGAAGACTATTACCAAAATATTGTATCTTAAAGCTAGATTTGAAGTTTGCTGGGGTTTTTTTTAACTTTTGTTATTGACTGAAATGTTCTTCCAGTATTGTAAGTAATTTTTAAATTAATCAAGGGTTGATAGAGAGGTGGGTGATAACTGGAGTATTAGTGAAGATTATGAATCAGCTTTGTATAGCATTTAAATAGATTAGTGATGTTTGATGAGTGAGGAAAACGCCATACCATTTCAACTTTAATGAACATAGTAATATTGCAGGAGTAGGGGTTGCTGGAGAGAAGGTTCAGTGTATTTACTGTGAAACCACAATGATTTCAGATTGATAGCCAGAACCCTCATAAAACCCTTATCCCCAGTCCTATGTGAAGGAGAACTATCCCTAGAACTTGCTGGCCTGCCACTCCAGTTGAAATGGTGCACTCCAGGTTCAGTAAGAAACTGTTTCAAAAAGTAAGTTGAGTGTGATAAAGGAATACACCCAACACCAACATTTTGCCTCCACACAAGAATGCATATAGACCTACATGCCTAAACTGCCTTCATGTACATATATAATATATATATTAGGCTACAAGTACATAAATACCTTAATGAAAAACATGAATAATACAAACTGTTTAACAAACCCTTTCTTGTTGTTCTTTGATTAGAAAAATTCTGTCTTGGCATTCCATACTTCAACACCAGCTGCCTGCAAACATCTATGGAAATGTGGGGTAGAAAACCAAGCCTTTTATAAGTAAGACTCATGTGTTCATTTGACTATAGACTTTTAAAGCACTTATGGATCCATTTATGCCTTGCCAATGACTGCATATTTATTTTGTTTAATACCGCTCTTCATATTTATTCTATTTAAATGTAATATGGATTTAGGACATAATTATTTATCATATACACATCTGATAAAGGAAAGTGTCTAGATTATTCAAAGAACTAAAAAAATAAGCAAAACGTGAACAACCCAATTAAAATTGTGCTATGGAACCAAACAGAGTTCTCAAAGAAGAAATTCAAAAACTAAGGAGTAGTTTCTCTCCTTCTCTCATACAGTACATCCCAACCACAACCTTCCCTCCCTCCACTCCTCCCAGTCGACCCCTCTTCACCTTTCCTCTCCACTAGATCCACTGCTCCTCCCTTTCCTTTCAGAAAAGTGCAGGCCTCCCAGGGATATCAACTAAACACAGAATAACAAAATGCAATACGACTAGGCACAAACCCTCACATCAAGGCTGAATGAGGCAATCCAGTAGGAGCACAAGATCCCGAGAGCAGGTGAAAGAGTCAGAAACACACCGATGCTCACTGTTAGGAGTCCCACAAAACCCCTAAGCCAAACAACCACAACATAAACACAAAGGACCTAGTACAGACTCATGCAGGCTTTGTGACTGCTGCTTCAGTCTCTGTTAGCCTCTATGAGCCAGGCTTAGTTTATCTGTTTCTGTGGGCTATGTTCTGCTGTCCTCTACCCCTCTAGCTCCCACAATCTTTCCTTCTCATTTCTGTGGGGTTCCCGAGCTCTGCTTTAATGTTTGGCTGTGAGTCTCTGTGTCTGTTCCCATCAGCTGCCAGAGGAAGCCTCTCTAATGATGATTAGGCTAGGCACCAATTGTTTTTTTTGTTGGGGGGGGGGGGGGGGCGGGAAGAGGGGAGACAGTCCTGTTTGGTTCTGTCCTAGGTCTCCAGGTCAGCAAGCAACCGGATTACTGGTCTTCCAGGCAGTGTGGGTCACGGGCTCCCTCTTGTGGCACTAGTTGGCCATTCCCACAAGCTTGAGCCACCTTTTCCCCAGCACATCTTTGTAGGCAGGACAGGCTATAAGTTGAAAGTTGGTATTCCAGTCCCACCACTGGAAGTCTTGCCTGGTTATGGAAAATAACTGATTCGGCTAAGAAGTATTTTTGAAAGGGTTCAACATCCTTAGACTTCAGGGAAATGCAAATTCAAACTATTTTGACATTTCATGTCACCCCAGTCAGAAGGACTAAGATCATAAAAACAAAGATACCAAATTCTAGAGAGGATATATAGTAAGGGTAATGCATGTTCATTCTTACTGGGAATGCAAACTGGTGCAGCCACTATAGAAATCAATGTATCCTCAGAAAGCTAGAAACAGCTACCATATGACCCAGCTATATCATTCCCAAAGTAATCCACTCTACTACACAGATACTTGCTCGTCCATGATAATTGCTACTTTATTCACATTGATAGGAATTAGAAACAGCTTAGATTTCCATCAACTGATGAAAGAGGCTAGTGAAGGCTGTGGGCTTGTCCTGAGGGTAGGACTGCCAGTTTCTTGTTTGCTTTTTATTTGGCAGCATCTACTTCTCCCTGCACCATGAAGCTATTACTGTTGAAGCTAATTTGTGTGTCTTATTTTTCTTAATTTTATATATGTGATGTATATATCACACATGCACACACTTGTATAGCTTTTTAAGGCTACATTGAATAGCCCATTGGGCAGCTTATTCTTTGGGAAGACTGATTCTCTCACACGCAACTGTCATTAATTGCCTGTAGCTCTTCATCTAAGCATGGGCTTGGTGAGGTTTTTTTTTGGGGGGGGTTGTTTTGTTTTGTTTGGGGTTTGTTCTTGTTTTTGTTTTGTATTATAAGTATTCCAAACCATCCTGAAATGTAAAATGCCTGTTCTTTCTAATTTCTTTTTGTGTAATTGCATAAGACTCAAAATGACTGATAACAGAAGCATCTTAAGCTGTCATAGTAACTTCTGCTCCAGTCTGAAGCAGCCCATGTTGTTGAGTTCTTTCCAGAGTGTTTGTGTTTCGTCCATGTTTATGTGTATACTTGGAGGTTATTGAACCTGGGTTGAGCTTCTCATCCTTCTGTATTCTAGTCATCTGTCTTTTAAAGGGCACTGTCTCAGGGTGACACATAGCTAGTGCCCAGGCTATGATGACATGGACCCATTTCCATTGATAAAGCTGCACATGATGAGTTCTTTGTAATGAGTTCTTTGTAACAATGAATGACCTTTCTAGCTAGAAAGCTACCTGAAACATTTTGCAAGCCTGACCTAGAAATGTAGTATAAAATCAAATGTGTGGGTTATGACTAGTGTTCACAAACAATGAAAAGAAATAGAATGAATCAGTGAGCATATCACATTACAATGTGCATAAAATTTCTATTCTTTTGAGAAGCTCCTTCCAATTATGTGTATACATGCTTAGTCAGAGTGTCAAATGGATGTCAAAGTGAATGATTGCCATAGCTCTACTGCTTGTCCTGTTTGAACCTTTTTAATGCCATCACCGCCTCTGTTATGCTTTTCCTTAAAGGTATGCCAAGTCAAGTCAGATCAAGACTGTGTCAAGCAGCAAGATATTTTTTAAAGGAAGTAGATTTCGATATAGGTCAGTAACAATGGATCCATTGCAGTGATGGGTTGAGGGACACCCACTTACATTAGAGTGTCTAATTTGTAGATATTATGCTTATAACCCATTCCATTGAGTTATTCTCCTGACATGACCACCTAAACCTCCACATAAATTTTCCTCATGGAATAAGGACTCTTAGGTCCAACTTGGGAGCATGTACACACCCTTCCCCATTTCTTTGGAGTGTCTCCTCACATATATTGTATTTCTGTATTTTGTAGTGGTAAAGTTGCCAAAGAGGTTGTGGAGGCAAGCTCCAAAATCCAGAGGGATCCTCCTGAGGTGCACAGGTGAGTAGGGTACTTTCTTCTGGCTTCAGGGAGGATGCTTCCATGACAGACAAAGGCACTTAAACGCTAGACTAACACACATGAGGCACTGAGTTCATTATAAAACAACACAAAAATAATTTTTATCCTAACTTTTCTGATTCCTCTGTTATGTCTCTATGTACAATGACATGCAGCATGAAGTCAAGACACTCACTCCCCTAGAAATCTCTTTCAGATTTGTCAGGGCTGTGGCCTGAGGGCAGCTTGATTCCCTTTTAGGTAACTTAATATGCAGATAGGTATTAGGTCTAGAATGCTGCATGACTAAGCAAGAATGTGCCTTTGGATGGCTCCTGCTAGCTCTGTCTGCTCCATCACCCTTTCACACTGCCCTCACAGAATAGCTCTAACCATATCTTGCTCATCAGACACGATCAGGCTCACTGCTTTGAGTCCTTCTCTGCAACTGAACAGTGGATATCCATCCCTGCTATATCTGCTGAATTTGGAATACCATGAACATATCTGGAGGCCTTCGAGCTTCTTCTGTCCCTGAGAAATGAATTAACCAAAGGCATACAGTTACAGTAGAGCAGTGACAATTTGTTAGAAAAAATATAGAGTTCCCAAGCAAAGAATTAAGATGGGGCAAAGAAAAAGGACAACCATTCAAAGGGCAATATTATACAAATGATTGGGGTTTTTACTATCATGTGGGTGGTCTTTTGGCCTTATTTGCATAGCATGAGCTTTCTCACACATGCTCTGATGCATGAAGTTCTACACACAATCTCATGCATCTCATGTCTTGTTAGGCTCCTAAGTCTCCACTCAGGAGTGTGTGTTTTCATATTATAAAAAAAACGTAAGTCACCTCAGATACTTTGGAGTGCCTCAGTACCTGATCAAAGGTTTGATTTGCTTGGCCTTATGAAGGACTGAGGGCTTTTTCCAGACCTTCTCTTTGACAGTAAGCTTTTCCATATGCTATTTCTGAAACACTTTACATATGGCCTCTATACTCCCAAAGACCAAAATATGGAATGAGAGGCATTACAATTATTAGGGTCAGAGTATACATTTTTTTGAGACAGAGTCTCCTGTACCCCAAGATAACCTCAGGCTCACTACATAGCTGAGGATAACATTGAAATTCCTATCCTCCTACCTACATCTTGCATATCTTCTTTAAACTGACAATCTGTAGTTAGGTCTTAGGAATTAAGTGTTTTCTTTGTCAAACTGACTTTACATAACCACAATTTACAAAAACAAATGTATATCCTAAGTTTCAAACATACTGAATACCTTAAACTGAATACCCTCACCATGACACCACACCCTATAAAATAAAATGATCATAACCTATTTTAATTTTTTAAGTTATGTGATACAAGGGATTTCATTATAGCATTTCCATACACACACATACACCCACCCACCCACACACACACACACACACACACACAGATATATATATAAATATATATAATTCACCTCCATCTCCACATCTCCACTGCCCTTGCAAGTCCCATCCCCAAAACCTCCCTTCCTATCCCACTTGCCTCCCCAAAAGGCCTCCTCCACTTCTGATAAGCTTAATTATTCAGGAACTTTCTCACAAAAGAGTTGGCACCTATCCTTCCTTCTTCAACTTTGTAACCCAAAAGTTTTTTGTTTAAGTTCAGATTTGCTGAGTTTCTTCCATTTGCAGGAATATTGGGTGAACAGTGGTACTCCACTTGTTCCTGGAGTTATAGGCAGGAGATAGCTGTGACCTCCCAGAAAACAGGTCAAGCCAGCCTTTCAAGGGCATCTAGACATTACCTGCTTCCCAAAAAAAGCTGAACATAGCTGAAGTTTTCAGAAGACCTGATGCAGATGTATACAGCTTTTGACTCATTCCTGCTTTTGAGTAGTCCTAAGGGGAGCTCTCATGTACAGATCTGTAAAAGCAGTCTCTCTAGCTTTAAAAAGTAGAAACCTGCAGGGTTAGAGAGCATAGAAGCTCTTGATTGCAGGTACATTATCTAAATATGTGGCAGGCTACTCAAAGATCAGAAGGGGATTTAGAGCACTCTTCCTCTCTCCTAAGCTGGGATAGTTTAGCATAGCAGAAAGAAAGATGGGAATAATAAAATATATCATTTTGACTTTTCCAGAAACTTTGGATAGGAAATAGCCTTAAGGATCTTGTCGTTTCTTCTTTTTAATTGATAGAAGATTTAGTCATTTTCTTGCACATGCGATGTGTCCAAGATATTGTTCTGAAGGTCTTTGACCTCTCCAAAGGCACCATGTGGTCAAAGCAGTAAGTAGTAATGTATAACATTTTCAGGTAATTTTTACCTTCCTAGAAGTCATTTGCATAGGAAGACTTGTTTCTCTTGGGCCATTACTTTATTTTTTAACTATGTTAGCATTTCAATGTGGCTTCAAAAGTAACAATGTAGTAACGAGGTTATATTTTGTGGTGACTCTTCAGAAAAGATCATTAATCTATAATGGTAAGGTATTAATTTATCATCCTTCCTCACACATGAGATTCTACTCCTCAAAAAAATTACAGGCTCATAGGTTCTCACTTCTGAAAAAGTGTGTATGTATAAAGAGACAGAAACCAACAGACTGAGAATATTTTAGGATTATTCTTTCCTTCAGAAAGAGAAGCTCACTCTGACGTTAGTTCACTGGCCTTTATTGATGGCATGGGAAGATCCTGGGGAAAGCTGTCCTGGGCTGGCTGCTGGGGAAGAATCCCTGAGCCTAGCCAAGAGGCCACATCAGATGGAGGGCTGCAGCTCGGAGCATAGCATCCACCACCAGGGGACACACAGAACACCCAGAACCAGCAAGATACAAGAATGTTCTGATACAAAAATGAATAGATTTTAATCTTTGCTACATTGCCTGCCAGCTCTGTGGCCTTGGGTAAGTCACTGAATTTCCTAGATTATTGGTTTACCCATCTATGAAATGAGATTCTATATTGCCTTGACCTACCTCTAGATTTTGTTGGTGGATGAAAATAACTTTTTAAAATGTAAAATGGCATACACATGTAAAGCAACGATATCATTATCATTCATTTAAAACAGGGAAGCTAGAACTTAGCATTCAGCTCAGCAGCAGAGTACTTGCTCAGCATTGCAATACCTCTGGTTCAAACCACAACCTTGTAAAAATGGAGAGGCAGAACCTGGAAGATACATTCATATTGAAATCCATTGAGACAGTAGGCCAGCACTACTTCCTTTAAGCATAGAGTGGTGAATGACTGTCATAAATGTCAATGTGCTCCTTCTGTTTTGTCACCCTTTTGAGTCCTACTTGTCATCAGTTTACAATCCAGTTGTATAACTTCACCTTTCTCATCTTTGAATACATACTTTTCTGATGCTGAGGAAAAAAAAAAAATCAGTACTCTAAAGTCTACACAAATTCTATCCTCCAATGTTAGAATTTACTTTAATGTGCCACAACCAGCAATAGAAGTCTTAATGATAGTTTTATTTGGATACTATTAAACATGAGTGGCTTATGAAATAGGATAGGCATTTCTCCAGTTGATGGGTAGGATCTATAAGTGTAGAAATGTAGCACATGTTCTTTCTTGGCAGAGGAATCAGTTGATAAGATTTGGGGTGTCCACAAAGGTACCTATACCAGAATCTTGATTCTGATGGAGCAGTTACAAAGAGGGGAGAAAATTATGACTAGGGCTATGTGAAAAGTGTTTGAATTATGGAGACACCATCCTCAAGGATGGATTCATTGCATGATGCTATTAAGTTCTCTTCTAAGAACCGAATTATTAATTTTCTTGAAGATGATACTACCTCACATTTGCCTTTTTGAACATTTCAGTTTGTTTTTCTGCATTATCTGCTGTGAGGTAGGCCATCATATGGCCTTCCGCAGGAGCTAAGGCAATAACTACACAATGCTTTCAGGATTTTTCCAGTCTCTAGACTCTTGTTCTAAGTAAATTCATTTTATTTGTATACAATCATTTTGTATTTGTTATAGCATCACAGAATTGACTAAAACACCTCAGGATATGAGGAGGAAGGGCAAACTAGAAGCCAATTTGAACCTTGGCAATTTCTTAGAAAAGTGGTTGGCACAGTGAGACCTTCTTATATAGACCCAACTTCAAAATATTAGTTGCAAAAAAAAAAATCCCTTTGGGATGCTGTTATATTCACTAATGTAGAAAGTGTGGCATAAAACAAAGTACTAGACAAAATTAAGAATCCTGGTTTTTCCCATATAACTCTTGTTTTTATTTAGTTTTATTTTTTGAGTATATTAAATCCCTTACACTCCTCCCTCTCTCCATTCCAACTCCTTCCATGCTCCCACTCTTTGTAATTTGCATTATATACATATATACACATACATGCATATACATAGATCTACATGTATATATTATATGTATATGTGGGTATACACACATACACACAAACCTAATGAATTCATTTAATGTCACTTGTATGTACATATGTCTAGGACTGACTATTTAGGCTTGGATAACCTATTGCAAGGCAGGAGGGGAATCATCCCTGGAGAAAATTCAATCTCTCTCTATGAGCAACTATCAATTGCCATTATTTATTCATCTAGGGGTAAAGTCTTGTGAAATTTTCCTATTCCATATTGGCATGCTAACTGATATTATGCTTATGCAGATCTTATCCAGATAGCCACATTGCTGAGATTTATAGATATAGCTTCCCATTTATGACTAGAAAACATTATCTTTAGCAGGCATTCTCATCTTCTGGCTCTTACAATCTTTCCATGCACTCTTCTGCAACCTTCTCTGAGCCTTAGGAGTTTGTTGTACATATACTAATTGAAGCTGGGCATACCGTGCTCACTTATTCTCTGCATTTTGACCAGTTGTAGATTTCTATAGCACTCCATCTGCTATAAAAAGAAGATTCTTTGATGAGAGGTAAGAACTAGTTATCTGCAGGTAAAATGATTTAGAAAACTGCTGGAAATTATATTGCTTTAGGAAATGTCAATAGTAGGTTCTCCTCTAGGATTTATTACATCATTAGCCATGGGTAGATGGATGGCTAGGTTTGTAGTACCAGACATGAATTTTGTCCCATTAGTTAGTCTTTATATACAATCAAACAGGTCTTGCTTACCCCGAACATAAAAGTGCAACTGTTGCCCAATTAGGATTATCTCTCCAACTTATTCTCCTGGTTTACAAGCTTTAAAACAGGGTAGGATCATTATGCTCCCCTGCCCCACTTGGCAGTTTATATAGCACCTTCTGATACTATCACAGCTAGTCCTCAAGGAAGAGGCTTTCAGATCAACTACAACTTAATTCTTCCAAATCATGTATCTGAAATATGTTGTGTCTTCTGCAGTGGGATCTTGCCTTCAAGTTTTAGGAGACAACCAAGAGCAATGCATTAACCTATATTTTTTGAGAGTATCGTGGACCACCACACACACACACACACACACACACACACACACACACACACACACACACATCTAATCAGCAACTAGAATAGATATTTCCTATACCTGGCACTAAGGTTTTGTCAGATAGTCTAGGATGTTTGTTGAAGAGTAGATGCATCTCTCATCAGTACAAATATAATGTTTATCCTGCCTGACTCATAAGCACACTGAGAAACCCAAAAGATGAGCAGAGTGTATACAAGCCAGTATATAAAATGAACTGACCATTCAGGGTTTATTCTATTAAGTATTTGTCCTTACCATTGTGTCAATGAACCTTTGCTTCCAATGAACCCCATGTCAGTCATCCTCTTTGCAACTTTTCAAAATAAGTAAATAGGGATAATTTTTAGTCTAAAGGAAATAAAAGATGTAGTATATTTGAGTTTCTGTAGCAAAATACAACAGACTGAGTAGTTTGTGCACAACAACACTTTATTTTCCACAGTTCTAGAGAATGGGAAGCCCATGAGTGAATCAATGAAAGATTTGATGTCTGGCAAGGGCTTCCACATAAGCAGAAATGACTTTATTGTCCTACAATTGAAGGAGGGAAGGCAGAAACAGACTGCCCTAGCATTCCATTTCTTTTGTCTTTATTTGAAGAGGGGAGGAGAGGACACATGTATTCTCATTATGCCATGTATGTAGATATCAGAAGACAACTTAAATGAGTGGTTATTTCCTTATTCTATGAGGTCATTGGATTAAAAAAAATCAGGTCATCAGTTATGGTGGCAAATGTCCTTACCTACTGAGGCACCCCACTGGCCATCAGAGTATTTTTATAAGGATGCTAGACTATTCATGAGGGCTCTCATGACTGAATTATATCTAAATGCCCTGCCTCTTACTACTATCACAATGGAATTTTTTCCCTATTTTATGAAAATGTTTTTCAACAAATGGATTTTAAAGGACAAAATAGTAATTTCAGACCATAGAAATAAAAAGGGGTGAGAGAGATGTATTTATTCATTTAACTTTCTTTAATCTGTCTCTGGAGTTACCAAGCTTTCCTAGGGTATTGAGCCTGAGAATTTTGTGCTGTGGGAAATGCCCTTGGGGTTTTTTTGTTTTTTGTTTGTTTGTTTTTTTGCCAGAGCTGAGGACCAAACCCAGGGCTTTGCACTTATTAGGCCAGCGCTCTACCACTGAGCTAAATCCCCAACTCTGCCTTTGGATTTATCTAAGTCTTTCACTTAATGGGAAAACTGTGCCCTTCTCTGTCATATTATTTAAACTCTGAGGTTTGTAATGCCCTACAAGAGTCATCTGTCCTAACTCAAGGCATAACCATAAGTCATGGACCTCTACTACAATGAAGCAACATTAACCTATGTATAGGAGCCAAGTTACCCCCACCTTTCACCCAGTACCAAGACGGACTTACACTTGGAATATCAACTCTTGTAATAGAACTGTCCTAGACTAGGATAGGTCCTAGACCTGTCTAGAAAAGGTAACAGCCTGTTCTAGAACCAAGCAGTCGTTGGACAATGCAATTTTAAAAGAGTATCAAAATACTCAACATCCAAATGAAGAATGTTGGGAGGAGGATAGGTGATACAAAATGTATTTCATAATGTGTCTCAGATTTTTTAAAAAGTGAAAATGTTACTTCTAGATGGTGACTTCCTTAATGGGAGAGCTACCAATCATCAAAACAAACAGATCATCTAATATATATTCATCAGTTCCAACATCAGTTTCTATGAATGAAATAAAAGAAGAAATGACTCTGTGGTTAAACAATTTCCTATGCGGCCAGTGGCAGCTGTGATAGTTTTCAGTGCAAGATGCAAATAGACATCCTACTCTACATCTTCCCGTGAAAATCCTAACAGAAATGTCCAGCCTGAGAAAATCCTTGGCAATCTGAAATTCCAGGTTATGTCAAGCTAAGGTTGTACTCAGTTTACTTCAGATTAAGGGTTTAAGCCCTATAAGAAGTTACCCAGTGAGACCCCAGTAAGGCACTTAAGAATGACCAGCAGTCTTTTCAGAGTGTGGCTGACCAGTACAATAATGATTGCAAACTGACAGAAGTCACAAACATGCTGAATTGTGGAAGAAGAGTGAGAAGTATGAGAAAAAGAAGGAGAGACTAAAAGGGTGGATCCCTGTTGTGAGAAACCAACAAGGAGAAGGCTTCAAGGAGGAGACACTGACAGCATTTTCAAAAGACTGGTGGGTTTGGTTTTGACAGGAAACTGGAGACAGTTAAGCACTTAATGTAGACCTTCAGGTTTCCCCTTCCCTCTGTGAGGGGTCCACAGCTGTTCTGCCAACCACAGGTAGTGCAAATGGACCTCTAGCTGCCTATCAACACTTTTAATGAGACACTAACAGTTTCCTTGCCATCTGTTACTTGTCATAGCTTCTATTGTGTACATGCCTTTCCAGAGGAGAACCAGAACTGAGTTTTATGGCTGTCTGGTAAGGAGGGAGTATATGGAAATTTTAAACATTGAACATCTGAAAACATGAAGAGAGCTCACAGTTGCAGGTCATCTGTGTCCTCTGTCCAAGCACAATTGGTGGGGGTGGTCCAGTGGCTTTGGGCCACTGTCATTTACATTTCTTCCTGTCTAATTTGGTGCTAGGAAAATTTCTGGTGTGTTCCTTGTGTCTATTTAAAATTTGTGTGTTGTCGCCAAGCATATCTGTCAGATGACATTTGGGGAACTTTATTTTCTTTCACTGAGTTGAACAGAATTTGTAGACTTTTCTCAGGAGTCTAATGACAAGGAGAAACATGTGTCTTAAATGTTAGGAACACTTTTGCTATTAGCATTAATCTCTTTCTGCATCCAGAGGGTGGGCCAGCATTTTCCGTGGATGCTAATTTGTTTGCTTATGTCTATTTTTAGAGTCACCATGAGTCAGAGCCGCAGCTCTCACTCCTTGCACAAACAGCTCATCATTAACATGGAGCCCTTGCAGCCCCTGCTTCCTTCCCCCAGTGAACAGGAAGAGGAAGTTCCTGTTCCTGAAGGTAAGTCCACCACGTCAGTCTAGAAGTCTCCTTTCTGAGGAATGAGGAAATTCTGTGAATTCAAAATATTTCTAAGCCAGGCAGTGGTAGTGCACACCTTTAGTCCCAGCACTTGGGAGGCAGAGGCAGGTGGATCTCTGTGAGTTTGAGGCCAGCCTGGTCTACAGAGTGAGCTCTAGGAGAGCCAGGACCACACAGAGAAGCCCTATATCAAAAACAAACAAACAAAAACAAAAACAAAAAACAGTATTTCTAAAATTACTTATGAAAGAACTAATGGTGCAAAACATGCACTGTTAAGTAAGACAATTACTTTTAGTGGCTATTTGAAATTCAGTTATAATTCATTAAAATTAAATCCCAATCTCTCAGTCACCATAGCTAGATTTCTAGTACTCAGTAACCACCTATGGCTGGTGGCCACTATATCCATCGGAGACTAAGAAGATTTTCATCATTGCAGAAAATCCTGATGGAAAGAATGGTTTTCTATAGTACTCAAAATTAAATGGATGATTATAAGCAATTCTCCACAAGTACATCTGCACTGATCCTCCATTTTGTGCCTCTTAATTCCCAAGCCTATTGTTTCTACAGGTATTCTGTTAGCTTTTTATCAGTTTGGTTTGGCTTGGTTTAGTTTTGAGACAGGCTGTCTTTTGTCCCAGGGTACCCTCAGATGTTGTATGCAGTCAGGGATGACTTTACATGTCTCTTCTTCCTGCCTCTGTCTCCTGAACACTGGAATGACTGGCATGCACTATGATACCATGATCATTACACCATGATACTATGCAGTGATAAGAGTCTAATCAGGGGCATTGTACACGATAGACAAGCATTCTACCAACTAAACTACATCCCCAACATGCCTGATAGTTCAATGAAAGCTAAGTATTTAGTTTCTACTTCAACTCAAAACCTTTCATATTATTAAGTGATAATTAATATTTGTGCATCACCATTGTGGCTATCATTGCTGTTGCCCTTTCTCATCCTCTTCATCCTCATTCTCCTTTTTTACTTTTGACCTGCTCTTCTTTTATCTTCTTCATATAATTTCTCTCACTTACTTCAAGGAAGAATCGCACCACACTGCTTGTCTGAGATACCAAGTAAGGCAAACACACACCCTGCTAATGTCAAAGTAATTTTTTAATGCATGCCAAGTAAAGTTATTAAGACTCTGAATTTAAGCTAGCTTTCTCTTAACAGTTTTTTGTTTTGTTTTGTTTTGTTTGTTTGTTTGTTTTGTTTTGCTTTTTGTTGTTTTGTTTTGTGATTTTTTTTTTTGGGGGGGGGAGCTTTTCAAGACAGGGTTTCTCTGTGGAATAGCCCTGGCTGTCCTAGAACTCTCTTTGTAGATCAGGCTGGCCTCGAATTCACAAAGATCTGTCTGCCACTGCCTCCAGAGTGCTGAGATTAAATGCTACCATTGCCTGGCTTCCCCTTAACATTTTTTCTTGAGATATAGTTTCTCACAGAAACTCTAGATAGCAGGCAGTGTCAAGATGACAGATTTCCCAGTCACTTTAACCTCAACCTCAAATTGGTAATTCTTTCCATAGAAAAGGACGTTTTCACCTTCTTCTGTCTATCGGACTTTTGAAATAATAGGCTACATGCAGTTGGAATTTATCCAGTCTTCATCTTCAGTCTTCAACCTCCGGTCCTCTATGTAAACCCAAAATTCATATAAGGTACATAAAGATGGACTTGTGGGGCTATGAACTAGATCTCCTTGTTTTTCTTCCCAATGTGGCATCATTGAATAAATCCCCCTTGTGGGTTTTACTATTATTTGTTTGTTTAATTGGACTCTTGAGGATAGATTGCTGAGCATGGCTTGTTAAGGGCTTCAAGAGCCCAGGTGCTGACACTAAAAACTCAACTAATAGAGTCCCTTTATATCCTGGTATGTCCTAGTTAAGGTTTCTGTTGATGTGAAGAGACACCATAACATGGCAACTCTTTTTGTTTTATTTTATAATTTAATTTAATTTTACATATCAGTCATGGATTCCCCTGTCCTCCCTCTTCCCGTCCCCCCACCTTCCCTCCAGCCCAGACCCATCTCCTCCAGTGCAAAGACTCCCCTGGGGATTCAGCTCAGGAAGGTCCAGTCCCCTCCTCCCAGGTTGAGCAAAGTGTCCCTGCATAAGCCCCAGGTTCCAAACAGCCAGCTCATGTACTAAGGACAGGTTCAGGTCCCACTGCCTGGGTGCCTCCCAAACAGTTCAAGCTAATTTACTGTCTCACTTATCCAGAGGGCCTGATCCAGTTGGGGGCTCCACAGCTATTGATTCATAATTCGTGTGTTTCCACTAGTTTGGCTATTTGTCCCGGTGCTTTTTCCAATCTTGGTCTCAACAATTCTCGCTCATACAATCCCTCCTCTTTCTTGACAATTGGACTCCCGGAGCTCCATCTGGGGCCTGGCCGTGGATCTTTGCATCTGCTGCTTCTCTCAGTCATTGGATGAGATTTCTAGCAGTTAGGGGTTTGGCCATCCGATCACCAGAGTAGGTCAATTCGGGCTTTCTCTCGACCATTGCCAGTAGTCTACAGTGGAGGTATCTTTGTGGATTTCTGGGGACCTCTCTAGCACTTTGTTTCTTCCTATTTGACATGGCAACTCTTATAAAGGAAAACATTTCATTGGGGCTGGCTTACAGTTTCACAGGTTTAGTCTATTATCATCATGATGGGACATGGCAGCATGCAAGCAGACATGGTGCTAGAAAAGAAGCTGAAAGTTTTACAACTTGATTTGCAGCTAGGAAGGAGACTGTCACTGGGCATAACTTGAGCATATGTGAGACGTCCAAAGCCTGCCTCTACAATGACATACTTCCTCCAACAAGACCATACCTACTCCAACAGGCCAATTCTCCTAATAGGCCACTCCCTATAAGCCAAGCATTCAAACATGTGTGTATGTGAGGGGTTCGGGAGTGGGGGGTGTCTATTCAAACCACCATATAGTGTAATGATGTCCCAAAGCAATAACAACTTGTGACTCTGCATTTCTCATGCAAAGTGTTCAACCTGCCTGATTCTTAAGTTTATTTTTCTGTCTAGATTCCATCTGTGTAGAAATTTAGAATTACAATTCCATGTGTAATTTGTCTTTTCTCCACAAGGCAGCCCCATCTTTCTCATCCTTCTTCAATCAACCTTGGGATAACCATGACCATCACAGAATGTTGATTTCACTCAAAGAAGTATTTCAGGAACATGAAATGAAGCTGATGAAATGATTAGTGATCCATGGAGTTTGTTTTGTGATAACCACCTACTCCAGGGCCTGGGACCTGTCCTGGAGTGGTTGATATACCCAGTACCACTCCACTGGGATGGAAGAAAACTTGTTTTTCTTTGTCAGTGGGTATCAATTGTAAGCACCTTCTTTGTTAGGGGTGAGACCCTGTGTCCACTTCTCCTTCTCAGTGCTGAGATTACATCTGGCATGATCCTGCTTAGGTCCTATACATGTTATCATAATCTCTGTGAGTCCATATGCACATCAGTCCTGTAGTGTTTGGAGAACATTGTTTCTTTGGAGTCATCCATCATCTCTAGCTCTCATAATTTTTCTGCCTCTTTTTCCATATATATCCCTGAGCCTTAAGGTGAGAGGTTTGATGAAAATATCCAACTTAGGACTGAATACTCCAAAGTCCCTTACTCTCATACATTGTCCAGTTATATTAATTGCCATCTACTTCATGAAGAAGATTCTCTAATGAGGGTTAAGCAATGCACTGATTTATGAATATAGCAATATGTCATTAGGAGTCATTTTATTGCTATGTACCTTTGTAGTCAGAAGTTTTCTCTGATCCCACCAGGCCCCCACAGTCCCATGGCCCGCTTATAGAATAATCACTCAGAAGCTTATATTAATTATAACTGTTTAGCCATTAGCTCAGGCTTATTATTGACTAGCTCTTGCACTTAAATTCACCCATAATCCTTATTTATGTTTAGCCACGTGGCTTGGTACCTTTTCTCAGTTCTGCCTTGTCATCTTGCTTCCTCTGTGTCTGGCTAGCAACTCCTGACTGATTTACTCTTTCCAGCATTCTCCTAGGCTGCTTACCCCACCTATACTTCCTGTCTGGATACTGGCCAATCAGCATTTTATTAAACCAGTGTACAAAAGCATTGTCCCACAGCACTTCCCCTTTTCTGTCTAAACACAAAGGAAGGTTTTAAATTTAACATAGTAAAATTAAATATAATAGAACAGTTATCAAGTGAGAATTATAGCTACAGTATCTAGTCTATTTGTATTTGGCAAAATTAAAGAAAATATTTTATCTGTCCTATATTTGTGAGTCTAATGTTTCATATCTAATTTATCTTTTATCGTAACCAAGGAAAATTATAACTATTTAGTCTTCAACTATATCAAAGACCTCAGAAGGATATAATATTACCCAAGTAAATAGGAAGTGCATTATAAGCAACTTCCAAAAATCTAGAATGACAGAGATAGCTGGCTACCTGGACAGTTACCCAAAGTTCCTCTACAATGTTGGGGCATCCTTTTTCAGCTTATAGGCCTAGAGTCTCTCAGTCGCTTCTCTCTGTGTCCTGTAGAATGTCTGGCAGTTTCTTCTGCGAAGCAGGAACCTGAAGGATCATCTTGCCTTGCAAAGTTCAATGGTCACCTTCCTATGGGTCCTGCATGTCCAGTTTATACAACATTTTGTCAAGCAGTCCAGGCAAGAATAGTTTCTAGCTCAAATGGCTAACTTTTTCCATGAAGAAGATAAACTCCATATGGAGTGGTTTTGGTACCAATCATCTTCCTTGAAGTAATTGATGCTGCCAGGAGCAGACATGTCTCATTGTCCAGAAAAGTCTAAGTTTTTAAAACATTTTAAATGCCATATTCTGTGGGTCTTTGAAGTGTTTGAAGATTACCCACCTAATTGAGTTATATCTATATATACCTAGAAAACTTAACTAACACGATTATAAGTGTGACTACTATAAAAGACTAATTAGAAATCTGTATTTCTTAATTACCCATTACAATTTCAAAGGAGCTGCACAAACATAATACCTTAAACAAGAGTAGAAATATACATACAATATAATAAATTAACTTTAAACAAGTTGTTGCTCTTTAAAAATAGGTTCAATATTCTACTCTTTCATCCTATCCTATCTATACTATCCCCTTTTCTTCTTTAGAAAGACACTGCATTTATAATCAACCCCCTTTAAATAAAAATAAACATTTATAAACTATATTTTGGAAATTGGGGCATAGCTTCTCATACTACTTCCTGTTGATCGAGGGTGCTAGCAAACTTATGGGGAGCGTAAGAAAATTAAGAATTATGGTCAAGTCCTGATAAGACCGTCTGTAACCTTTGTTGATAGGTACTATCTGTTAAGGTTCAGGAGGTCTGGCTCAATCAAATCTGATCCAATTAACCTGGAACAAATCCATAGCTTCTCATCTTCAGTGGAAACAAAAGCAGAATCTCTTTTCCAAAGCAACAAATCCTTAGACATAAATTTTGAGGTCAAGATAACTTTAAAATATACATATTGATTTAACTCAGCAGCTTTTACAATCAAATGTCTCTCTGCAGTTGAAAATCCCAAAGACAATATAATCCAGACTGTGTGTGATTTCCTTCTTTATGTGGTTTATTATATTACTTTTAATGTCTCTTTAAAGACTTTATTTTTTAAAACTTTCTATTTCTTTATATAATGGTCTATATTCCTTTTCCTCTCACTTCCAAACCTATATACATTTTTATGTACACTGTAAACTGTTTAGGGTTTATCCCATCTGAATCTGTCTTGTGAATCTATTGCTTTAAACTGCAGCATAACTAGGACTGAAATGGCAGCTTTGGCTGCTGACTCCGCCCACCTCAGCTTTCCAACATGGCCAAACTACATTTACCACTAGCTCTGGGGGAACCGTGCTCATTGCTGACTCTGTGAAGCAGTGGGTCTATGCTTCCAAATGTGTGTTACTTCCAGCAGACCCATGCACATCTGTCATCTCATTTGCTCTCTGTCCAGCTACATCACTTCCTCTTTTTACACAGCACTATCGCTTTCTGTCTGTCTGTACAGAACTCCAGACCTTCACGGTTAACTAGTGTTGGAATTAAGGCCTGTGCCACCACACCTGGCTGTTTGCAGTGTGGCCTTGAATACACATAGATCCTGCCTGCTAAGTGATAGGATTAAGGGTATGTGCTACCACTGCCTGACTTCTTTGTTTACTTATAAAGGCTGGCCTTTTTCCTCTGATGTCCAGGCAAGCTTTATTTATGAAAGCACAAATAAAATATCACCACATTTCCCCTTTTCTTGTCTAATAAAAAAATTTTTTAAAGTTATAACTAATATAATAAAAACTATATACAATAAGTACAATAACCATATATAATATATACAAGCAATAAATACATCAGCAATGTCTTTCTGAATACATACCTTTAGTAGAATAAAAGTAGTAGCTTTCCCCTACATCCATGACCTATCTAGTCTCAGGTTGTTAGCTACTTCAGCTGTATCCCATATAGATTCCATCTCATGGAGTAAACTTTAAATCCAATCAATAAGTGGGGAGTTACTTTCATAACATTTGTGCACTATTGTACCAGTATATCTTGCACCTAGGTTGATGCTGTATGTTACAGGGTTTGTAACTAGGTGATATTAATGATTACTGTTTTCCTCTGGTAGCATGGAGAGTAACTCCCAGCATCATAAATGCTAGTCAATAGGGGCAAAGGTTGTAGTTAGGCACCAGCTCAACTTCTCTGTGTTCAATGACATAAGTAAGTGTTTTCTTCAGCAGTAGAGCTTTATAGATAGAACATTTTTAAAACTGAAAAACTGCTCCAAGCCACATTATGATACTAACCCTGAAAATATATGTATGTAGGTATGGGTGCTTATGTTCATGTTTATGAAAAAAGGCAGCTTTCAATGTAAAGGAATAAAAAAAAATGGTTTATTCTAGATCCAAATATGAGTGGCCTTGGAACACAGATGTAGGACTTCACACACACCATGTTCAAATAAGGTAGCAACTTCATGAACTTGTTATACTTCTGTTACTGCAGAACAAAGAAATACATAACACACTTTTCAAATACATTGCAAAGCTCTTTGGATAGAGAGAGACAAGTGTTTTTATTTTTGCATTTGCAGATAGGCACAATTTCACTCAAAAGCTCATCTCAGAATGCAACTGTCATTTTCTGAGGGAGACGGGGAGTGGATCTGGAGGAGAGGGGAGATCAGGGGCAATGGGGAGCAGTGGAGGGAGGGGAAAGTACAGTCGGGATGTATTGTATGAGAGAAGAAAAAATAATTTTTAAAAAATGATTTGAAAGAGAAGAAGCATAAACATGAGTCCTTTTAAACCAGGGCATCAGCTCAGGCATGCACATAGAAGCTACTGAATTATTTTAAATTTTGTTAACAGAGTGTTGACCATCAGCAAAAACAGATTTTAATCTATATATAATTTGGGAATGGAGGCTTCTCATACACCTGAAAGAAAGAAAGATTATTCAATTCTTTTGACCTGATATGAGGCTTCACATTTTCTTACACTACATTACTGCTGGTAAAGTCTCTGACAGAGCAATGTGGTGTTGTGGCCTCATAGGTTCTTCTCATCGTCCATTCCTCATCTTTGGCTGCCCACTGTTAACATACTTCCTCTCTTCTTCCTTCGTTTCTGAAGTTTCATGGCCATGATTCAAACAATTTTCCTTCTATCACTCGCACAGATTCAGTGTCTCTTTCCCACACCTCTATCCCTGTGGGGGAAGTCCATTCTTTCATGTGGCTCAGTATGTTGGAATATATTAGTTAGTAGCAATGTATTAGCCTAAAATGTTGTTGTTTTGGTTGTTTTGTTTGTTTTGGCTTTTCAAGACATGGTTTCTTTATGTAGCCTTGCTGTCCTTGAACTAGCTCTGTAAACCAGGTTGGCCTTGAACTTACATATATCAACCTGGCTTTGCCTCCTGAGTGCTGGGATTAAAGGTGTGCACCACCACTGCCCAGCTTCAAATTTATTTTATGGTCCATGAAGTAATAGGACCTGCTTATGAATCCTCTAGAGCAACCTTCTCCTTTAATTACTCTTCACCCAGGGATGACAGACCCATCAACAAACAATGAATGAGAAAAACACTCAGCATAAATGCAGAAAATGGGTTAATATCCTAAATTAGAAGTAATTCATAAAAGCATCATTGTAGCATTGCTAATTAATTCTTTGTTCATCATCAACTTTACCATTTAAGAACAGTAACAGCCTACTACTGCTGAACTACAGTACTTAAGAGGCTGCTGAAAAGCTGAAGTTCAATTTTTACTTATAAACGTAGTATTGGGTGAGCTAAGCCAAACTGCAAAGCAACTAATTTCCAGAAAGAAGCACTTCTGTTTGGTTTGGAAAAGTAAAGAGATGCCTAGAGCAGCTCAGCAGACACAATAAAGGCCTAAGCAAGATCTGCAGACAACTCTCCATAGTATCTTCAAAGATTCTTTTTTATTACCTTCGGTGCTATTCTGTGGAGCTGTTCTTGCTTTTGGAATTCTGATACTTTCTGACCACTTATGTGCTACCCAGAAGTTTACATCACTATAAAGAGGGTAAATGCTTTATTCCTAATGAAATTTATATGAATTTTGTTTTCCATATATTATATTATTATCACAAGAATCTAACACTGTGCATTCTGTACATTCTGTATTAACTAATTCTTAATACAGCTCATGGTGGAGTACAGTGTTCCTCAGTGCAAACATTTCAGTGGTAACAACAGTGTATATCAGTTCTGTCATTGGGTGATGTTCCAAATTTAGCTCATTTTATGAAGTGCAGTATTTTTTCCTGGAAATATAATAGAGATTCAAATTGTTGCTCTATTTCTACTTTGAGACAAAAGCCCTGGTATGCCTTGGTTCCTCACCAAGCTGCTTAGTGCCATACATAAGAACATCATTTTTCTAATATTAATTTCCATAGTCTATAAAGTCACACTTGAGCAACACTCAACCACTTTTAAATGATGTTATGGTTAAAAAGTTCAAGACTATGGCTCAAGAAGATTTTGAGCAAGTTAAGGTCCTTATAGCATGGGCTAAACAAATGTGTGTTCCTCATAATGGATCCCAGAAGGGGACTTATCTATGCCATATGATTAATAAATAGTCCATAGTATGTGTTTATAGTCAGGCTTTCCATGATTTCTGGGTGACAGTGAAAGGGTAGGGAGTCTTGTATTCCTAAGGAAGGATGTGCAGATGATAGGGAAGTAGGGAAAAGATGATTCAGAAAAAGTGGAGTAGACTTGAGAGAGACAAAAGTTGGCTAGCTTCAGATAAGCTAGGAGGACTAGGGTCCTGGGAAATCAGTGGTCACCAAAGCCACCCAGTGAGATTGAGGGACAATGAGAGAATGAATTCAGAAGGAAGTTTAATTTAGTATAGACTACTAAATTGGATCTTAAGAGAAAAAAAGCGGAGCCTAGGAAGATACCATAGAGCCAACTCGGAGCTAATAAGGGTTTATTGCAGCAGTTCTCAACCTGTGTGGGTCACAATCCCTTTGGGGGTCACATATCAGATATCCTGCATACCAGACATTTACATCACCATTCATAACAGTAGTAAAATTCCAGTTATAAAGTAACAACAAAATAATTTTATGGTTGGGGGTTACCACACCATAAGGCACTGTATTAAAGGGTTGTAGCATTAGGAAGATTGAGAACCACTGGTTTATTGAATGACAGCAAGGAGGCAAATGAACTTGTCAGTTTAGTTGACTCGTTGGGGGTACAGAGGTGTCTTTCATGTTTGATCATATCCTTATTATCATCTATATCTAGGAGGTCTTATTCAGGTTTATTTTCTCTGCCAGTTAAAGAATTAAAAGGAAAGGAAAATCTCAGACACAGCAAGCAGAAACAGGTAACAACTTTTATGATAATCAACAAAGCATGCATACTGCACACACACACACAGAGCATGGGGAAGATGCACTGCAAATAAGAGAGTGGACCAAAATCCCCATTTTCCATGGAGGGCCAGGAGTTTTAAATGGTTTGGGCAGCCTGAAATGGTTCCCATTTCCTCTACTTTGTGGTCTATTCGCATAAACAAAGAAAGGAAAACTGGTGCCCACAGTGTCAGAAAAAATGTGTGTTATAATGGTAAAGAGCAGGTCCCCCTGCCATAATTTTGAGTTGTCACTTAGAGACTGGGGAGCTGATGAGCCACAGCTTCAGGTAAGTATGTTCAGGACCTACCTTAAACATATGTGAGCAGCCTGGGCCTGTCATCTGGAAGAGGAGGGGCCTTGCTAACAGAAGAAAAAGCCCTCCAGGCCTTTATCTCATGTCAGGGTGTTCAGGAAGATGCTGGACATTTGCCATCCTCAGTATCTGTGGTCCCTTTCCCTATCTGTCTAGGTCCTAGACTCTCACCCTTACATATAGAATCAGGGATGAATGATTATTCAGGGAAAGAGAGTTAAGAAGAAAGACCTTCCTGAAATTTCTAGCCTCTGGTCAGGGCAGAACTCCCAACAGGGCCAAGGTGATTTCCAGCTTTAGCCAAGGAAAAAATTCATTTTTGGGGTCCCCTACCCTAAAACTCCCTGACCAGTTTCTACATCCTGTTCTTATAAATTTCCCCCAAACAGGCAACAGTAATTATTGCTAATAATTTAAAGAATGATCAGTCTTAATTCTTGGAGTTAAATTGGGTCATTGGATATGGCAGTTGGGATACCACTCCACTGAGTGTATCTAAGGGCCATGAAACTGCATCAGTGATTCCCTTTGTGCCATAACCAGGTGTGGCATGAAAGGGAATTCTTTGGTGCCTTCATAGAGGTCTGAGGGAAAAAGAGTGAAAGCAAGAGGAGGTAGATAAATGAGTATCAAATCATTTGGGCACAGAGGGATTTGGGGCTTCTGTTTAAGCCTTGAAGAATGATCAAGGAGGCTGAGTTAGATGGAGTTAGATTATAATAGGACCATCTATCTGCATGTGGATTGACTCTAAATGCTAGGAGATAAAATTAAAACATCTCTGTAGTATACAAGATCCAGAGATTACTAGAATTACTATTAACGCTAATCCAGCATAACCCTTCTCACTATGAAGAGCCAGAGATCCATCTCCAGAGTTTTTTACCTAATTGCATGATGATGTCTGGCATGTTCTGAATCTGTATTTGTGGATTTTATAGATCATATGACACATTAACAGAATTATTAGGAATTCAATCTTGATGATGGCACAAGTGTTGGCTTAAGTTGCTGTGGAAATATCTGAAGTTTTATGGTTTTAAACCCTTTTGAGTATATTTAGTGAGATTTTTGATAAGTCAAATGGTATCCTCTAGACTTATAAATGGAATAGAAATGAATAGTAGATGATCATATCACTGGACAAGATTTGGGGTATAGTAATGTCATAGCATAAGTTTAGCAAGGTAATCTAGAGTTTTTATTTGTCACCCTTACATCCAAGAAAATCCTCAAATATGTCTGTTGATTTACTCTGGGAGTAGTCTGAGCCAAAAGTTAGTGCCACAAAACCGTTGGATGTCCTTGGGGGCTGCTTAACATAGTCTTGGCCTTAGGAAGCACACAGTAGCAAACATTGCTCATCAGTGAAGGACAATGATGCTTTGATATAAGAGAAACCCAGGCTAAATAACAAATATTACTGGGATATTTGGAACAAGTACAATTTCATTGTTCCAATCATTAGAGAATGAACCTGAATTTGTTTTGCCTGAAGTTCAGCCAGCTGACTGCTCACAAATTGAGTTAGTCGAGACAAAGCCCAAGGGCCGAATATCAAGACAAGAATGAGGCCAACCAAGGATCCCAGGAGGGAGGGCAGGAGGGTGGTTAGCCAGGGAGATGCAGAGAACCAATTTTGGAACCAACCTAGTTTTTTATCCCTTTCTTTTTTGCACTTCTCTAAGCCTTCACGGACCTTGGCCATGCTATCTCTTGCTACTCCTGTGTGATCAGTATAGAAGCAACATGCTTCCTAAAGAGTGGCACAGAGGCCTCCTTGCTGTAAAAAGAGGAGGTCAAGCCCTTGGCAGTTTTGGAGGACCACCTCTGAAAGGGAGCTGAGGGAGGATTCAAGGGCGGAAATGCCTCGCTCAAGCTGCGCTATATCTTCATCTATGGAAATTCTAAGCTCTAAATAATTTTGATTAGATAAGACCAGGGAGGCTATGCCCGTACAGGCCCCTGCAGCCCCCACCCCCAGGAGGACTGCTGAAGTGACTGCAGTCACAGGCTCCTTTTTCGAGCCATGGGGAAGTGCAAGGGCAGCTGTCTCTGCCAGAGTCTTCTCTTCCCATCTTCAGGAGAATTGATCTGGAGAAAAATAGGTTAGCCTAGGGTTAAGCTGAACCAATATGCAAAATAAGGGGGAAGAGGGATTGTTTAAATGAAGAGAAATGCATGGTGTTAGGCCATCAGTACAGGCCCACCAAGTATCATTGGCAGGGAGAAGATATCCAGACTTAAGGGAAGTACTTAGGTTGTCTGTGACATTACAAAGTGGTTGGTAAACAGGGGGAATGATAGCGCCTCGCTTCGGGTGACAAGGCAGCGGCCTGAGCCCATAACTTGGGAGAGTGTAAGGCAAGATGTGGGTGGCTGTTGCCAGCGACAATCATGTGGGTCACTGGTTAGGGAGAGATCTAAATCAACAGCCACTCCTTCAGGTGGGGCAGAATGATAGCAAAGCCAGCAGGAGTCAACCAAATCAGGCTTGGAGGTATTAAGTACCTGGTAGGTTTTTGAGATAAGGGTGGTAATCATATCTTTGGTAGTTGGTGGGGGAGGTGGGAACGTGGGAGAAAAACCTGTGGATGTCTGAGATATATTGGTTGTAAAAAGATCATTGTTGCCAAGAAGAGAGTTGGGACCAATGGCAACAGCATTAGGGGAATTAACAGGCTGTTTTAAAAGTTTAATGACAAAGGTGACTCCTGTATCTCTTCCTTACTAATATAGGCAAAAGCCCCAAATGAGGCTAGCCTCCCAGGCCGAATGAACCTTCCCAGCCTCGGTGAAGGTAACTTTTAGGGTGTGGCACCAGGAGAAACAATCAGGGGTGCCATGATAAGTGTTACTATGTCCAATGGAATAATTACTGGTAACTAATAAAATCCCAAGAAGAAGAGGGGTGCCAATAGGTATTGCCCGTAGTTTCACATCCCCAGGACTTGCCAAAAAGCTCTCCGGTTCCCCCACATTTGTGGAGATACTTTCGAGGCCGATGATGACCAGGGCAGACATAAAAATGGAGGGTGGCAAGTTCAACAGAGTCACTTCATCACCAACCAGACTCCGCCGCCACACCGTTTTAACAGAGTGCTCTGGCAGGCTCGGCTCTTTCCACCCAGGTGAAGGAGGCGCGGAAAGGCACTGCAAGCTCTCATTCCTCTGCCCTCCCAGCTCTCTCGGCCCTCCGCCTCTCACCACGTGCACACACACAGACACACAGACACACACACACACACACACACACACACACACACACACACACACACACCGCACAACTCACACCCTGCCAGAGCTGCTGGCTGCCTTCTCTTTTTTCAGCATTTTTCATTAATCATCACTTCTTGGGGAAACCAGTTACAATAGTCCTCTAAGTGACTAAAGAATTTTATGAAGTACTTTTTTTACGAACCATTATCCCTCATGTCTGGAGGGCATTTTTAACGCCCTTTAGGAACAAGTCCTGAGAAGTTCCCTGTCCCAGGGTGAAGTCTATAGCTCAGACTCACCTTGTCCTTCCCGCTTTCCCCTGGATCATCAGGGCACCGAGTCGGGCAATCTCGACGGGCGATTGCTTCAAATCTCCACCAGATGTCTGAACTTTCCTGGAGAAGGATGTTCAACTCCCGAAGAGGCAAGGGTTGAGCCCCACGTTGGGAGCCAGATGACCCAGCAAGCGGGGTTTCAATGGGGGTGACCCACCTGTGGGAGCGAATGAGAGACAGGGGACACAAGAGATGGACAGCAAGACAAAATTCTGATCAAGCCACCAATCTTTATTTCTCTCCACATGGCTTATATAGCATAGGAGGGGAAGGGGCCAGAAGGAGGGAAGGGGAAGGGATGTGGAAGGGGTGCAGAACGTAGGAGACATGCAGGTCATGCAACTGCAAGATGTCTGCTAAGGTCACTGGTCAGGGGCCATTTGTTCTGCTGCTAGGCTACCTGACCATGGAATGCTCTTTACATTTGGTTGCCATGGCACCTGGCTATGGAATGTTCTCATCTTGGGGGCCTCCAGTTAGCAAACAGGTGTTACTGCTCTGGGGAAGGGCGGTGGGCTTATGACTTGTTCTCTGGCTTAGCTACTACTTTCCATGGTTCATGTTTGGTTCCTGAAATCTTGGTCCCTAACACCTTGAACCTTGCCCTTCATTACTCCCACTGTCATCCAGGTTGTTCATGTAGATCTCATCTATTTCTCTGTCATTGGGCAATTCCTGTGTCTTTCCTAGGGTCCCATTTTCTAGGTAGCCTCCCTGGAGTTGTGTAGCAGTCTAGTCATCTTTGTTTTACATCTAGTATCCTACTATGAGTGAGTACATACCATATTTGTCTTTCTGAGTCTGGGTTACCTTACTCAGGATGATTTTTTCTAGATCCATCCATTTGCCTGCAAACCTCATGATGTCATTGTTTTTCTCTGCTGATTAGTACTCCATTGTGTATATTTACCATATTTTCTTTATCCATTCTTCAGTTGAAGGGCATCTAGGTTGTTTCCAGGTTCTGGCTATTACAAACAATGCTGATATGAACATAGCTGAGCAAACGCCCTTGTGCTATGATTGAGCATTCCTTGGGTATATGCCCAAGAATGCTACAGCTGGGTCTTGGGGGAGATGGATTCCCAATTTTCTAAGGAAGCACCATATTTATTTCCAAAGTGGCTGTACAAGCTTGCATTTCCACCAGCAGTGGAGAAGAGTTCCCCTTGCTCCACATCCTCTCCAGCATAAGCTGTCTTCTGTGTTTTTGATCTTAGCCATTCTGACAGGTATAAGGTTAAATGTCTTTCAGCCATTTGAACTTCCTCTGTTGAGAATTCTCTGTTTAGCTCTATAGGCTATTTCTTAATTGGACTGTTGGGCATTTTGATGTCTAATTTCTTGAGTTCTTTATATATTCTGAATATCAGCCCTCTGTCAGATGTGGGGTTGGTGAAGACCTTTTCCCATTCTGTAGGCTGTCGCTTTGTCTTGTTGACCATGTCCTTTGCTCTACAAAAGCTTCTCAGTTTCAGCAGGTCCCATTGATTGATTGTTTCTCTCATTGTCTCTGCTACATAATTTTTGACAAAGAAGCCAAAAATGTACAATGGAAAAAAGAAAGCATCTTCAACAAATGGTGCATAAACGCATGTCAATGTGTAGAAGACTGCAAATAGATCCATATCTGTCACTGTGCACAAAACTTAAGTCCAAGTGGATCAAAGACCTCAACATAAATCCAGTTACTCTGAACCTGATAGAAGAGAAAGTAGGAAGTAGTCTTGAACGCATTGGTACCAGAGATCACTTTCTAAATATAACACCAGTAGCACAGACACTGAGAGAAACAATCAATCAATGGGATTATAAAAGTTCTTAGTAGTCATTCCAAGAAAGTAGTCTAAAGTTTGTTCAAAGTCCAAAGGGATCCTTTTTACTTTCTACTTGTTTGGAGTGGATTGAATTATAAGGCAGTATCAGGATCAAGTACCTTTCCATAGATGCAGGGTCTATGTTCCTATATTTAATCAAAGTCTCCCCCAATCTTTCTACAAGGGCTGAGGGTGACTCTTTGAGAGCCTAACAGTGACTTGAGATGACTTGGAAAAACTTAAAGTCTTGGAGTGAATCCTCTGACGCCTCTCTAAGAGACATAAGAGAAAATTCCTCTGTCTCCAGTCCACAATGGGGCTTGTAAGGTCCCCATGAGGCTCATCTTATGGGACTGCTTGTCTCCTAGTTGAGAAGTTATTTTCCACTTGTGGTTTGTACCTCACCTGTTATAGAGTTTCTCTTTTCATTCATCCCACGTATGTGGCCTATATATCTACAGAAGTCTTTTCAGTAAGTATCAGTGACTTATTTTGGAGTAACTACATTCTTCTAGCCCATATCAGAGGAGTGAGTGAGTCCCTGGAAGACCTAAATATATTTCTTAGGGACTTCAGAAATTGTTCAAAGATTACCCTTTCTCTGTCTCAGATCTTAGAAGGAAAAGATAGTATAGCCCTTATTTAGTCTCCATGTCTGATCAATACCTGTCTCTGCAATGGCAGGCAGAAAAGATATAGTTGAGAAAACCCTGGGATCCTAAGGCTGAGACACTTTTTTCTTGTCGTAAGAGTGACTGAACCTAGCCAGGTGGTGGTGGCACACAGCTTTAATCCCAGCACTTAGGAGGCAAAGCCAAGCGGATCTGTGTGAGTTCGAGGCCAGTCTGGTCTATAGAGGGAGATCCAGGACAGGCACCAAAATTACACAGAGAAACCTTGTCTCAAAAAAAAAAAAAAAAAAAAAAAAAAAAAAAAACAGACAAACAAACAAAAGGCATGGCCAAACCTGCAAGAGGCCATTAACAGCTTGCTCTGGTACAAGGGCATGCTGGAGTGCTGGGTCAATATATGACTCCCTATGTATTTCTGAATTGAGCAAAGAATAAATAAGGATCCCCAAACCATTTTCCTTTTTGTTCCTTGCAAAACATATATAATTATAAAATGATATTAAAAGTAATACTTCCATCTGAAGGCCATTTTTCTCTATTATCTGATTTATATTCAGGCCAGGCTCAAGTACAAAACAATAGCAGACATATCTTTTGTAAGATATGTTGGTTGAAGAGCTACCAGTACATAAGGATTCAGCCAGTGGGAACCTTTGTTAAAGATAAACAGCTACCTGTCTGTAAAGCAAAAGAAGATATATTGGACACAGTTCCTATCTCTGTTGCTGCCTTCTTTTCTGGAGGATCATCTGGCGAGTTTCCATTGTTTTTCCCTTCTTGCCTCTTAAGCAAACATGAGGAAAGACCTGGCAGGCTAGCTGCTGTCACTGATAAGACCTTGATTCCTGTATCCTCTCTTCTTTCATGTGCCATCATGAATAAAAGGAGCCCATCAGACTCAACAATATTACTCTAACCAACATCTAACCATTCTCAACAACATCACTCTAACTGATTCTCATACCAGACCCACCATAAATTAAATGTCCTTTCCTTCAATATTTTAGTCAGCTAATCCATGTGATGTTTCTCAGCCTAGATAAGAGGCAAACATTATAGTGCTAAGGATGAATTTCTCACTTAAGAAGAGTCCCTTGATTTAAAAGAGTCACACTTTAATTTACCACATGTAACTTGAATTCAAGTGCCCATAATAAGAAAATACAGAACATAACGGGAAAGGCCTGTGAAGGAACTCATAAAGATATGGTGTCTAGATGCTCTTTTCCCTGACCCTGTTCCTGTAACAGCAACTGGAAAGTGAAAGCAAGAGCAGGGAGGAAGCAGAGCACCTTGTGGCAGAAGAAAAGTAAATAAAACATGTGGAGCTCTTCTGAGAGTGGGAATAACAGCCAAAGAATAAAACCAACCTACAGATGTTGTACAAAGAGCAGAAACTAGGACACTACAAAACCAGAGTGCCAGGCCCTAGCACCTAGTGCCTTCCAGCTGTTCACAGTGGTAAGATAGTTTCTGTACAGCTTACAGCAGCCTCCTCATTTCTGGTGGTGGTTTGTGCAACACACAGCAATTTATTGTTTGGCTCCAGGTGGATCTGTGCAGTGGCTCCAGATTCAGTGCTGGGCTGCCATGGATTCACAAAGTCCAGCCATCTCAAAGTGCTAACTAGCCCTCTTTGGCTGCTGGTAATTTCATGCTTCTCTACTTAGGCACAATTTCAATGTCCATGGTGCAAGGAGGGTGTTCCAGCACACTCTTCATCATAGACTCACAAAAGGTGGAAAGGGAAAAAAGATGAATGAGTGTTAAATTAAAGGATGGTGCAAAGAGAAACAGAAGAACTATATGTAAGTGTGGATCTGAGTTTGGAGGTCAGGAAAGGGTGTGTGTGTGTGTGTGTGTGTGTGTGTCTGTGTCTGTGTGTCTGTGTGTGTGTGTGTGTTGGAGGTAATAGTGAATTTAAGCAGAGAACAAACAGAGCTTTGGCTCTTGTATTCACCCTCCTTCAGTTCCTGCTCTGCCACACCAATGATGTGGGGAAGATTGGGTGTCCTTGAGAGTAATGAAAAAGGGAAGGTTTGGGTCCCTGAAAATCAATGACTACCAAAGCCATCTCAGGCCAGTGTCTCTAGATATTTGGCTTATAAATTTAAAAAAATAATAATAACAGTCCAATGGGAGGCTAGGTTCCTAAAGGAGTTTATTATACATAGAGCTTAAGAAGAAGAAGGCAGTGTGCCTGTATAGCAAGAGTGGAGTACTATTTATGTTCCTCACCAGGCTTTGCTACACGACGGCACAGAGGTTGACAGAGTCAGTTCAGCTAGCCTGTCCATAAGATGTCCAGGTACCTCTCAGATGTATTCACACCCTCATAGAGTTTCCTGGCACAGAGAGCCATTTAGCGGAAGAGAGATAATGAGAAAGCAGACCTCCCTTCTGGCATGTATGAGAACAGGAGATAGAAATTAGCTAGATGAGTTTATAGTGAAGATACCAAGGCAGCAATGTTTCTTTCTTAGATAAAAGCCAGAAAACACAACATTTCATGATTAAGATATACCACACCCGTAAATAGTCCATATGATTTGCTGATTTTCTTTCTAGAAATGCTGTCCATTTTTATTCTAGTGAAGTATAAAAATGCAGAATTTCAAATGGTGGTTTTGAATGTAATCCCTGTGTCATCAGCAAAGAAAAAAATAATATTTTAATTACAAAATTATTTTTGTCAGTAATTTAACAGATGAAGTAGAAAATACATGCATGCATGTTGAGAGGGAAAACTTTTTGTCTACAATCAGTATGTTAGAAACATACCAACAAAAAATACAGGTGAAAGATACATAGGTCCTTGACCCATTTGTTAACCAGTTAAAAATTTTTCTAGCTGTAGATTTTTCTAATGTCATTTCAGTTATGATAAAGTATCCTGAAAAGTCAATGTAGGGGAGGCAGGATTTATCTCATCTTACAGTTCCAGGTTACAGTCCATCATTGTGAGCAAATCACAGTGTCAGGAGCTTGAAGCAAAAAATCACATCATATCCTCAGTTGAGAGAAGTAAATGGAATGTATACATACTGCCTGCTTGCTTACTTTCACTCAACTTGATGTCTGTTCACTCATACAGTCCAAGATGCCCTGCCTGAGGAGTGGTACCACCCACAGTGAGTAAGATTTTCACAGATAAGTTAACTTAGTTAAGACAGTCCCCCCACAAATATGCCCACAGTCCAACTCAATAAAAACAATTCTCCACAGCCCTTTGGATATTGGTCTCAATTGAGAACTTACCAGTTCTTCTGATAGGCCTTCCTTTATATACAACAACCCTCTCTTACAGCTTTCATTACTCTTTCTTTGTTCTGTGTATTTATAGTTTTAACTATGAAATGATGTCGAAAGTTGTTCTTCTGATCCTGTTGATGTAGTGTTCTGTAAGCCTCATATCCGGATGGGCATCACTCTCCCCAGATTTGGAGAATTCTTTCTGTGATTTTGTTTCTGTACCTTAGAATTCTCCTTATTCTATGCCCATTATTTGTAGTTTTGGTCTCTTCATTGTCTTCCAAGATTTTGTTTATTTTTTTAAATTTGCTATTATATTTCATTATATGTTACAGTTTCTCTAATCTCAAATCCCTAATATTCTGACTTCATTATTTGTTATGTTGTCAAGGCTTTCTACTGAACTATGTTTTGACTTACTAAATTTTTCATTTCCAGCTTCATTTCAGTATGAGGTTTTCTTTATTTTTGAATCTTTAATTATATTCTTGAATTATACAGTGTTTCACTTATTCTGGTCAGCTATTTGTATTTTCCTGGGATTCAGTCAGTTTATTCCTATCCCATTCAAGTTCATTAAGATATTTATGTCTGCTTTAAACCATTTGAATTCTCTGAACATGTTTATAATCATTTTTTGAACTATGTTCACTTAAGTTGTCCTCATTAGTGACTATTGCTATGGAATTGGTGATTCACTAGGAGGCAATATAATGATAAGGCTTTTGTTTTGCTTTGTTTTGTTTTTATTTCTGAGATCTCCTCCCCCCTATTTCTTGTGTTCTTACAATGGGACCTGGACATCTGAAGTTATATTGTAGGTTGTATCTTTTGAGATGAGATCTCTGGCCCACAATGTAGGCTGTCTGGGTTTCTAATAACATTCTATCATTGCTGGAGGTCCTAGGCAGGTGTCAGGTTAGGCTTTGGTGATTACAGAGAGGGAACTGGGCAGGGATAAGAAATATGTGATCCCCAATATGTGACTGGTGAAAGTTGGGGTAATGCTGAGCATGGAAGGTCTGGGAGGTCATTTGCCAAGGTCTCCAAGTCTTATATGGTAGCTGAAGGATCTCTAATAGGTAACAAGTGGGATGTTTGGTAGTCTACACCAGGGAAGGTGCAAGATGAAGAGATGTGGGGGCATTGACTGACAAAAGATGGGACTTTGGGAACTATGACTGGGGAAGGGCCGGGAGTCTGACCTGTGAATAACTTTCTTAGGTCTCTATGTCTCCTGGGGTAGATTCTTGGGCCCTTTTCAGGAAGTGAATGGTGGTTTATGGGGTCCTAAGGAAGTAAGGACCTGAAAGTGAAAGTGTATATTCACTTGCCAGGATCTTTGGCCTTGTGAGGCATCTAGAAAACCCTTAGCTGATATTAGCCAGGACTTTGGAGAATATTGAGAGGAGGGAGTTGGAGAAAGAGGCATGGGGTCCTGTCTGGGTTGTGGGCAGGGCTTTGAGGACTCCCACACAGAAATAGACCAGAAAAAAAAAATGGTATAGTGTCCCAAATAAGCATTAGGCAGGATTTGGGCCTGTCAAAAGTGAAGAGGAATAGGAAGAGGAGACACCAAGTGCGTTACTGGGTATCTAGACCTTGTGGGGCAGCTAGAAGGTCAAACAACACTTTCCTTTCAAACAATAATTATTTTATAATTCTTTGAGAATTTCATGCAATGTGTTTTAATCACACTCACACACCTGTCCAAGCTCCTAGATCCACCCCAATATCTTTACCTACCCAACTAAGTATTCTATTTTTTTAATTAGTAGAAGGCAATTATGAGTATGGGCCTTCTCTAGAGAGTTGGCTTACCAGGACCACATCCTTAATAAAACACACTTTCTTCATTTGGTCATCTAGTGACAAAATATTTGACATTTTTACTTTTTGACAATTAGAATTATATTGCTGTGAACATTTGTTACTAGTTTTTTGTGTGCCTGTTTCAGATGACTGGCATATGAATGGAATGACAGGATGATGTAATTCTGTGTTTGACTTTTTGAGGAACAATCAGCATTTTATCCATACTGACACAGAACTTTATGTTCTTGCTGGTAATGTACAGAGTTCTAATTTCTCCAGAGCTTCACCAACAATTTTTGCTGTAACTTGTAAAAAACAAACTTTGATCAGAAAAGACCTGATAGTTTTGATTTGTTCTTTCCTTATGGTTTACAATAATGAGCATTTTTTTATGTTTATTGGCCATTTGTTTATTGATTGTTTTTAATTTTGGTTCTTTTTTCTTATTTTTTATTAGTTCTTTACCAGTCTTGTACAATTCATTCTGACTGTATTCATCCCCCCGACACACACATTACCTATCTAGTTAAGGTTTCTATTGCTGAAATTAAACACCATGACCAAAAGCAAGTTGGGCTGAAAACAGTTTGTTTGGCTTATACTCCCACATCATATTCCATTATTGAAGGAAATCGGGACAGGAAACCAAACAGCGAAGGAACCAGGAAGCAGGAACTGATGTAGAACCTGGAGGCAGGAACTGATGAAGAGACCATGTAAATGTGGTGCTTACTGGTTTGTTCCTTGTGTCTTACTCACCCTGCTTCCTTATAGAACATAGGACCACCAGCCCAAGTGTGGCACCACACACAAAGGCCTGGACCTTCCCCATCAACACTAACTCAGAAAATGCTCTGCAGAATGACCTGCAGCCATCTTTTGGAGGCACTTTCTCAATTGAGGTTTATTAATTTTAGATGACTACACTTTGTGTCAAGTTGACATAAAACTAGCCAGAATACTTCTCACAACTATTCCCTGTCAGTATTTACCCAATTTAGTGTCTTTTTTCTAATCCATCAAGACCAATTTGTGCTTAGATGTGTGGCATTCTACTGGAGAGTGATGGGCTTATCTGTGTTACAGGAGCGACAGTCTCAGAGAACACTGACTCTTCCTCTCCTAGCAGCTAAAGATTGCCACTAGCTCTTTGGCCTGTCTTAGGCTTATCATACTTCCTGAAGGTGCTTTGCTTGCTAAAAGAGAAGGAAAGGAATCATCAATCTTACCCAGCTGTGAACCCTTTTAAGCTACAGTAATGCCTGGCCTGGTAAAATATGCCCATTAATGAAAGTGTGGCATGAACGTCATGTGAGTACCCAACCACTTTTTGGTTAGATTTAAATCCTGCTCCACAGCTGGGCAGTGGTGGTGCACACCTGTAATCCCAGCACTCAGGAGGCAGAGGTAGGTGGATCTCTGTGACTTCGAGGCCAGCCTGGTCTACAAAGCTAGTCCAGGACAGGCTCCAAAGCTACAGAGAATCCCTGTCTCAAAAAACAAAACAACAACAACAAAATCGTGTTCCACAAATGAAATCCATACATGGCACCATTGGCAGGGCATGAAGCTATAGTTAAATAGGCCGTAAGGTAGCTCCTACTATTATTCTGCAAAATGGACATAGAACTGAACCAATAGCTAGTGATGTATCATTATACCTACAGATTAATGCATCTCTTAATCCTCATCAGAAAAGTTGCTATTTGTAATAGATGATGAACTACAGTAGACTGATGAACTGTAATAGCAGATTGATGTAGTAGAAGAGACACACACAACTGTATATGGATTATTTACATGGTATTTTCCATTCAAACTGTTTTCTGATCTCAGGCTAGAACTACCAGGAATTGTTTGATGGTTGGTTTTTGGGTTTTTTTGTTCATTTGTTTTTGTTTTTTTTTTTTTCTGGAATTATAAAAAAAAAAAATAAGAGAATTTTTAACTGTATTCTGTTTTACACTTTCCTAATTACTGTACCTGGTTGTCAAGTTCATGTTATATTATAGCTCTATCATACAGAACACTTCTTTAGTGTTTTGATTATTTCCCATTATTCACCCTACTCAAAATTAAGAAACCAGGTTTTTGCCTAGAGCTACATATAACATATGTAAAATATAATACTAAGAAATGCATCTTTCCCAATATGCATTTAAAAATCCCAAGCCCTTTAACCAGTTTGCCTTGTGGACATGTATCTATGGAAAATTAATGGTATGAATGGAGGTAAAAAGCTGTATATGTAAAGGCAAGACTCAGAAAACATTTTCTTTCTTCATTTTTCCATGATTTTACCAATACACAAGTAAAGTTACTTGGGAAATTTGGCCTCGTTTATAAATAATAGCAATAAAAATAACCTATTGAAATGTAAATGTATGTTTTAAAATATTAAATAAAAAGAAAATGTAAGTTTATACACACCACATAATTGCAATTACAGATTGAGGACTATATATCCCAGGACCAAAAATAAATCAGATTTCATAGGCTTTTTTTTTTTCTTCTGATTTTGGAACATTTGAGTACACTTTAATGCTTGAGTATTGCTAACCTCAGAATCTGAAATTAAAAAAAAAAAAAGACTGAAATCTTTAACTTTGATTTTCTTTAAGTGTTCTGGATATCAGGTCTTTTCATATTTTGGACTTGTGGATTAAATATTTTACATATTCACTCAATATAATAATAACAACAAAAATCCCAAAACTTTGCCTGGAATAAAGAATAGAAACCAATTCTTCAAAATTATTACTCAATTATCCCTGTAAGGCAAATTCACATAATACTCTATCTTGTTATAGGGTTGCACTCTGAAAGACGTCATTTATGATTTCCATGTACTCCTGGATCATTTTCACATTTGTTTTAGAGACTTGACTCTAGTTTGAGGTTTTTTCGGATTGAATAATATACTTAAATGTTATATCTACTTCAAAACATCAATTAATGCTGTTTATTTTAGGTTTATCATGGTGAGCTGTGAACTTACTAATATGATTTTGTCTAATATCAACATGCCAGTGAACAGTTTAACATAGTTCTTGAACTCTCCTTGTTTCTACATACAGATTTTTGTGAAACAAGAAAATATGATATTTAAACTTTATAAAATAATGTTTTTTTCCAGGTGTCCCATTGCCTAAAGCAGATGTTTCTGAGCCCCTGGTTGCCAGTTCACCAGTGAAGAGAGCTCGATGTGCAGATCCTCTAAGTGAAGAGGAAGATAAAGTAAAAGAAGACCCCTTGACCATCTCTGAACTAGTATACAATCCCAGCGCCAGCCTGCTCCCTACCCCAGTGGATGATGATGAAATCAACAAGCTCTTTGACTGTCCATCTAGGCTTGAATTAGAAAGAGAAGACACAGATTCATTTGAGGAACTGGAAGCAGATGAAAATGCCTTTTTGATGGCTGAAGAGGAAGAGCTAAAGGAAGCTCGTCAAGCTTTGTCATGGAGCTATTCCATCCTGACCGGCCATGTCTGGGTCAACCCCCTGGTCAAGAGTTTCTCCAGGCTCCTTGTGGTAGGCCTGGGACTGCTGCTGTTTGTATTTCCCCTGCTCCTCCTCCTTTTGGAGTCAGGTATTGATCTCTCCTTCTTATGCGAAATTCGTCAGACACCAGAGTTTGAGCAGTTTCATTATGAATATTATTGTCCCCTGAAGGAGTGGGTGGCAGGGAAGGTCAACATCTTCCTCTACATGCTGGGCTGTTCCTAGGTTCTTATCTGATGAGACTAAGGGCTATCTTCAATACTGGTGGTATCATTTTCAGTAGATGCTAAGTTTTGATTGGCCTTGAGTTGTCAATATGTGTTCTTTTCTCTTAACTGACTGCTCAAACCTTGAAATTAGTTTTCTGTACTTCATTGAATTTAAGTTAATTTAAATCAAATATAATTCTTTTAGTTATCCTTCAGAAAGGCAGTCTTGAAGTAACCAAAAAAAAAAAAAATTCTCCTTATCATACCATAATACGTAGTACATTGGAGTTAGGTATTCCTATTTCTTTATGGTAAACTTTAATGTTCAGAATCAGAATTTTAGTAAAAATACAAGAAAAATCTTTTTACTATAACCTTTGGTGAAAATAATATCCTCTTACTGATGCCTATACAAATAAGTTGATGCTGAGTTTTTCTTTCAGTTTTTTTTAACAAAAAAAAATATATTTTTATGTGTTCTAACTATTTTGGTAAATTTTTAGCAAAAAAGCTTTCTGGAGTTATTTAAGTATACATATTGTAAAACTAATGCACATGGAATTTTTTAGTGTTTTGGCACCTGATTTTTTTAAAGATATTTTTTGGCTAACTAATCCCATAATTTATTACCTGCATATGACTTTGAAAAACAATAGTAAGAAACTATAGTAAGTATTCAAAACAGATGATTGAATTAGAAGATGTGAGCAAGGAGAACACTGAGTTGACACTGTGAGGTCTAGTTTTCAAAGTTTTCAACAAGATAATCTTATAATTTCATTTGCATTTTGCCCATATGTTTGGGCTGGGGAAGCAGAGTGTTTTTTAAAAGAAATTGAAACTACTTGTAATAGTAAAACTGTAAAAGATCCACTAGTTAATTGTTTATTGTTTCCTAATCTCTGTGAAAGCAGAAGGAGTTTGGCAAATAGAAGGTAGCAAAGAAGAGTTCTGGTGAGACAGCTAGGCAAGAGGTGATAAGCTTATGGTTGCTTTTATGGAAGTGATGGTGATACATTTGGCACTCGATGTAAAGAGCTGTGCACTCAATTTCTGAGTTCACAAAATCATGTTTAGTTAATAAAAGTGGAGAAATTTTAAGGTGAATATTTGGGATCCCTCATGCTTTTCATTGTGATTCTCTGGATGAAATTTTAAGGGTGTGTGTGTGTGTGTGTGTGTGTGTGTGTGTGTGTGTGTGTGTGTGTGTGTGTAAGAGAGAGAGATAGACAGACAAAGACAGAGTGAGACAGACAGGGGAAAGAGACATGGAGAGAGAGAGAAAGGGAGAGAGAGAGAGAGAGAGAGATTTCCTTTATGGGTTTCTTTAAGTTCTGAACTCTTGTAATTGAGGCTTCCATTGAAATAATGAAGTGAAACATCAGATGATACACCATTTCTGTTTGGGTGAAGTAGACAATGGAAGAGAATAACAGATAAAGGAAATGATAAATCCTGTAGTACATTCCTTCATATCAGTGAACCCAAGATAGAAAACATCTGGTGTTTTCTATTGCTGGTCACTTACCAACACTGTATAAGGAGTAAGAATCAAAAGAGTATGGAGTTTTACCTATGTTGAAAAGATACCATTGCCTTTGGTTATGAAGAGATTGGACACACAAATTGAGTACTACAGCCATGCTTACTTAGGGCAGCTCTGAGTGTTTTATTAGATGATTATTTTGAAAGTGAACTTTGAAAGTCAGCTCTCGAGACTTTGAGTTGAATGCATTATAATATATACTTGCTATTGCATCCATAATTTTTACAGATATAGAAATATATTTTCTATAACTGTAACTTTAAGCCTTTTTTCTAAGTTTGGTACTGATCAGCATTTTGATAGAAGTTTTCATTTTTCTCTTCTTCTCTCATATGACTTTGAACTCATACTCTCTGGCATAGGGAAATTCCAGTACAGTTGGTAAAAACAAATTACCACACTTTTAATTGTGCTTCATATTTTCTTTGAAGTGCTGACCAAGATAACTCATCTGGGCTTCTTTTAAAAATAATGTTTGAGTTAAATAATATTTTTAAATTATGGAGATAGCATGGTTATATTATAAAATACAAAAAGAAAATAAGACAGGTTATTATTAATAATACACGCATGCAGATTTGTAATGAGGAACAAAATGCAGATAGTTTTAACATTTATAACCTGCATCACCCTTCTCTTGAGGAACAGTTCATTGTGGATTAGAAATACTTTTAGGGAAAGACAGAATAGGGACCACTAAATTAACACAATAATGATAAAGCCTAACACTGGGATCCTATAATGTCATTTATTTGGTATAGAATTAAAGCCTTTAAGAAATATCCATTTATTGTTGGAAAGATTTCATCAGATGTTTGAATCAAATGAAGAAGGGATTCTTCAAAGGATAGCCAGCATATAAAATAGTGAGATTGAGAGTTCAAAGCAAGTACATTTGCATTTGAGTATTCTATTCCATTGGTATATGTGTATTTATAAAAGATATGTATGTATGTGTTTGTATAGATATAGCCCACATGCTTTTCATACATACTTACTTGTGCTAATTTTGCCCCAGGTGAGGAATTTGTGGAATACTTTTGTTCCTTTCTCTCTTAGACATTGTGATATCATGATATGTAGAGCCTTAAGTGCTTAATTATTTGATGAAAGTACTTCGTGTACATTTGTGGATTTGTGTACACACACAGAGAGAGCAAGTAAATGTACACACAATTGTCTTTAGTGCTAATATGAGCTCTATATTGAGAATGATGTAGGTAAAGGATCACATATTTCTGAGCTTGGAACCTGATGTATATTATGTATTTACAGTATATTTTGTAGTTTGTCTAATATTTATGAACATAACTCTGGGAAGAATTAACAATGAGTTAATTTCATTAACAAGAAGATATGGGGGCCATATTACTGTTATTGAAGATGTATCTTTGTATAGTGGAATTAGCATTTCTGTGTCAACATCCAGAATGTTTGTCTGTTAATATGGTGGCAGGAATCACTAATAAAATACTCTGGGGTAAAATATTTTTTCAATCATTCAGTTTTATTTTATGTAAAGTAATGGGTGATGAAGGAAATTACCTAAGATTCTACTGAAGTTACTGAGGCCCAAACTAAACACTAAAAATGCACTCCACTTTAATAGAAACAATTGGTCAAATTAATGGTAGAGGAATATGCTTGGGACTCAGTGTGTTTGTGTAAAACCATGATCCAGGCCCACTTAGTTCTTTTCCACTGTCCTTTTCAGCCATTTCTTCTCACCAATCTAAATTCTTTTGTGACTCCCTGCAGACACACAAAATTTGTTTCTACGAGAGACCCAGAGCCACAACATTTGTCTGGAAATCATTAAACTCAAAGGATTAAAGACTACACATTTTTCTACTTCCTATTACACTTTTCCTCTTTCCTATCCTCCAGTCAGGTGTCTCCAGATTTACTCTTAAGCTTGCTACTTCCTACCTACCTCAGTCCCTCCTCCCAGCCTACTTCTGTCCCTTTTGGACTTGGTGCAAACCCAGGACCAAAGTAGCCTTAGTTCTTCCCTTCCATGCCTTGTAGATCAACTGTATTCTGTTGTGACTCCCCATGTAAATGCAAAACCACTATCAGGAACCCCACAACCACTGTAACAGGGTGGGATTCAGTGACCTCATAGCACCAAACTGTGCTAGGACCCAGATTGGGCAAAAGCAACGAAAGAAAAGAACACCCACACAACAAAGGCAAGACACCAAAATCTCTTCAATAATTCCAGATGCCCAAATCCTAGCAAAACACCAAAACTATGAACAATCAAAACACTATGTCTCCTCCAGAATCCAGAAACCCTATTGTAATATGTCCTGAGGAAAGAAATTCAGCTAAAACACAAGACAAGGACTTCAAAATAGGAATTACACAGGTTCAAAGACCTTAAATAGGATCTAAATAAATGCCTTAATGAAGACCATGGAAATAAAAACAACTGAATAAAAAAAATAATTCCAGAAATGAAAATAGAAGGAAATAGAATCACTGACGAAAACACAAACTGAAATAAAACTGGAGATGAAAAACTCAGCATATTGAACTAAGAGCTCAGTAGTAATCCTAACCAGCAGATTAAAAGACATGGAAAAGAAAAATTTAAGGACTGAAAACAAGGTAGAACAAATGGATAGCTCAAAGAAAATGTTAATTGTTTTGTTTTGTTTTGTTTTATTTTTTCAAGACAGGATTTCTCTGTGTAGACCTACCTGTCCTGAAATTCTCTCTGTAGACCAGGCTGGCCTCAAACCCACGGAGCTCTGATTGCCTCCACCTCCCAAATACTGGGATTAAAGGCATGTATCACCACCACCACCTAGTGAAAATGTTGATTCCTTTAAATAAAATCCAAGTAAAAAACATCCAGGAAATCTATGACATGATAAAAGAGTAAAATTATAATTAATAGGTATGAAGAAAGGAGAAAAACCCCAAGTAAAAGGCACAGATAATACTTTAAACAGAATAATAGAAGAAATTTTCCCAATCTAAAGACAGTGATTAAAATAAAAGCATAGACAACACCAAATAGACAAAAACAGAAAATAAATTCCCTATCACACATATTATTCAAAACACTACATGTGCAGAACAAAGGGTAGTGAAAGCTGCAAGGGGAAAAGAACATGTACCATACAAAGGAAGGGCCATTAAAATAACATCTGATTTTTTTTTTTTAGTGGAGACCCTGAACATCTAAAGAGCCAAGTAGATGTTATGCAAACTCTGCGAGACCACAGATCACAGTCCAGACTACTATAACCAGAAACACTATCAATTACAACTGACAAAGAAAAATATTCCATGGTGAAAGCATATTTAAGCACCGTCTACCAACACAACTCTATAGAAGGCACTAGAAGGAAAACTTCAGTCTGAAAGCTGACTGCATTCAAGATGATGCAAGTAATAAATAATCCTGGAACAAACAATCAAAAGAGAGAGGGCAAAGTCCATACCATAACAATAAAACAAGAGGAATTAATATTGCTTATTAATAACTCAATATGAATGGTTTCCATCCCCCAATTAAAATATACAGAGTAACAGACTGGATTAGATAACAGTATCCATTTTTCTGCTACATGTAAGAAACACACCTCACCATCAAGGACAGACACCAACTTAAGATGTAAAGGCTGGAAAAGAATATTCCAAGCAAATGTGGCTAAGAACAAGCAGGTGAAGCTATTGTAATATCTGACAAAATAGACTTTAAACTATAACTAATAAGAAGAGATAGAGAAGGTTAATGCATTTAAGCAAAAATTCACCAAGAGGATATTGCGATTCTAAACATTTATGCACCAAACAAAAGGACACCTATTTTCATAAAAGAAGCACTACTGTAGCTAGAAATCACATATTGACCCTTACACAGTGATAGTGGGTAACTTCAATACCCCACTGTTACCAACAAACAGTTCATCCAGAAGAAATAAATAAATAATAAATACACAGAAAAATGTGAGAGTTAAATAACATCATAAACCAAATAAGTGTAGCATACATCTACAGAACATTCCACTCAAAAACTAAAGAAAATTCCTGCTTCTCAGAAGCACATGCAACTTTTTCCAAAATTGAGTGCATAGTATGATACAAAGCAAGTTTAAACAAATAAAAGAAAATTAAGATAACACCTGCGTCCTATCTGGTTACTATGGATAAAAGCCAACTATCAACAACAAAAAACAGCAGAAAGTATGGAAACTGAACAACTCACTACTGAAAGAAAATATGTCTAGACAGAAACCTAAAAGGAAATTTTAAATGTGCTAGAATTGAGTGGAAATGAAAATATATTATACCCAAACATACAGGACACAAAGAAGGCAGTTCTAAGAGACAAGTTCTTAACACTAAGTCTCTACAGTATAGTAATGGAGAGATCTCATATTAGTAATTCAAACACATACCTAAAATCTCTATAAAAAACAAGAAGAAATAATATCCAAAAAGAGTAGATGAGAAGAAATAATCAAATTCAGGGCTGAAATCAGTAAAGTAGAAACAAATAAGCAAACAAAAACAATACAAAAAAAAATGAAATAAAGAGTTGGTTCATTGAAAACAACATTAACAAACCCTAAGCCCAATTAACCAAAAGATGTAGAGAAAAGACCCAAATTAATAAAACTAGAAGTGAAAAGTAAGACATTACAACAGACACCAATGAAATTCAGAAGGTAAATGATATTTTAAATTTCTTGATATATATGACCTACAAAAGTTAAATCAAGGTGGAATAGGTGACTTAAATAAGCAGAAAACCCCTAGGGAAATAGAAGCAGTAATTAAAAATCTCCCAACCGAAGAAGCTCAGAGCTAGATGTATTTCGTGTAGAATCTATATTATACATTCAAAGACCTAATGGTAGTGTAGTAAAATATTATTTTAAGATGTGTTACTTTTGTTTATGTTGCATTTATTTAACTCTGTGAAGCTGTGTTACTGTGCCTGTGTGAAACACCCAATGGTTTAATAAAGAACTGGCCAATAACAAGGCAGGAGAAAGGATAGGTGGGGCTGTCAGGATATATAGAAGGATATATAGAAGGATATATAGAAGGATATATAGAGGATATATAGAAGGAGAGAACTGGGAGGAGGCAGAGGAGGGTGAGGACTCCAGGGGCCAGTCACTCAGCTATACAGCAAGCCACAGAGTAAGAGTAAGATTTACAGAGGTTAGAATAAGAAAAGCCCAGAGGCAAAAGATAAATGAGTTAATTTAAGGAAAACTAGTGAGAAACTAAGCCAAGCTAAGGTGGGTCATTCATAATTAAATATAAGCCTCTGTGTGTGATTTATTTGGAAGCTGGGTGGCAGGCCCCCAAGAAAAGAGAAAAAACAACAACAACAACATGGCAGTGGTCCTCAAATAATTCCAAAAAATAGGAACTGAAGGAACTTTTCCTAATTCTTTTTATGAAGCCACTCTAAACATTGATACCAAAAACGCAAAGTTTCAACAAAAAAAAGAAAATTATAGAACAATATTTCTTATGAAGAGATATCTTAGTTACTTTTCTATTGCTATAAAAAGACACTATGAGCAAGGCAACTTATAAAAGAAAGCATCCGTTTGGTGGCTAGATGACTATTTCAGAGGGTGAGTCCATGAGCATTATCCTGGTGGGGATATGTCAGTAGACACACAGGCATGGTATTAGAGCAGTAGCTGAGAGCTTATATTTTATCTACAAGTTGGAGACAGACAGACAGACAAACAGAGAGAAAGAATGGACCTGACATGAATATTTGAAGCCTCAAAGGCCATCCCCAACCACCTCCTCAAACAAGGTAATATCTTGTAAGACTTCCTGTGGTATTTTGAATAAAAATGGCTCATATATTTGAATGTTTGGTAATTAAGGAGGGTAACTCTATGAAAAAATTAAAAGGATTAGAAGGTGTAGTCTTGTTGAAAGCATTATGTCATTGGTGGTGGGTGGGCTTTGAGGTTTCCAAAACCTATGCTAGGCCCAGTTCTTTTTTTTTTTTTTTTTTTTTTTTTTTTTTTTTTTTTTTTTTTTTGGTTTTTTGAGACAGGGTTTCTCTGTAGCTTTGGAGCCTGTCCTGGACTAGCTCTGTAGACCAGGCTGGCCTCAAACTCACAGAGATCCACCTGCCTCTGCCTCCCGAGTACTGGGATTACAGGCATGCACCACCACCGCCCAGCTAGGCCTGTCTCTCCTCTCTCTCTCTCTCTCTCTCTCTCTCTCTCTCTCTCTCTCTCTCTCTGCCTATAGATCAAAATGCAGAACTCTCAGCTACTCCTCCAGCATCATGTCTGACTGCATGCAATCATGCTTCCCACCATGATGATAATAAACAAACCTGAAACTATAAACAAGCTCTCAACTAAATGCTTTCTTTTGTAAGAGTTGCCATGGTTGTGGTGTCTCTTTGCAATAATAGAACAAGAAATTTCCCAAAAAAGTTCCATCAATTAAAGATCAAGCATTCAAATATATGAGTCTATGGGGAACATTTTTATTCAAACCACCACAATACAGATGCAAATATGCTCTATAAAATACTTGTAAACTAAATTACAGAACACATAAAAAATTATACAACCATGATCAAGTTAGTTTCATCAAAGACGCATGCATATAAATCAACGCATGTAAATCAGTAATGTAACCCATCATATAAACAAACTGAAAAATCTCTTTAGATACAGAAAAGCCCTTTGATACAATCCAATATCCCCTCATGATAGAAGTCTTGAGAGATCTGGCATACAAGGGACATATCACAGCATGATAAAGGTAATTTACAGCAGTCCTACAACCAACATCATCTTACATGGAGAGAAATTCAAAGCATTTCCACTAAACACAGGAAGAAAAGTCCACTGTCTCCATACCTATTGAATATGGTACCTGAAGTCGGCTAAAGCACTAATACAGCTTCAGGAGATCAAGAGGATACAAATAGGAAGGGAAAGAGGCAAAGTATCCTTTTTGCCAAGTGGTTTTAAACATAAAAGGCCCTAAAGACTTTACCAGTCAACTCCTAGAGCTGATTAACACTTTCAGAAAAGTGATAGCTAGAAATAACCCCAAAATAAAAGAACTCCTAAAGCTATCACCATCACAGATTTCGAGTTGTATTGCAGAGCACTGGCGTAGAAACAGACACATTGAACAGATGTGTCTACTCAAAGCCTAACCAAAGACACAAACATAATCCCAACACCTATGGACACCTGGTGTTTTTACAAGGAAGCCAAAAACATACACTGGATAAAAGAGAGCATCTCCTACACATGTCACTAGTCAAAGTGGATGGATGCATGTAGAAGAATGAAAATAGGCTCATGTTTACCTTCTCACATAAAACTCAACTCCTGGTGGATGAGGGACCTAACTGTAAGACCAGATACACTTAATCTGATAGATAAAGAAAAGAATAGGCTTGAACTCATTGACACAAGACAGGATTTTCTAAGCAGAACAATGACAACATAAGCACTAATAGTTAGTAAATGGGACCACATGAAACTAAAATCAACAACAACAGACTTCTGTGCAGCAAAGGATACCATCATATATGCAAAAAATGCCAGCATACTGAGTGGGGAAAAATATCTTTACCAAATATGCATCTGATAGAGGATTAGTGTATAGAATATATATATATTTTTAAAACCTGAACACTAAAAAAATAAATATAGCCAGGCAGCAGTGGCACGTGCCTTTAATTCCAGCATTCAGGAGGCAGTGGCCAGTAGATTTCTGTGAGTTCAAGGCCAGCCTGGTCTACAGAGTGAGTTCCAGGACAGTCAGAACTACACAGATAAACTGTGTCCCAGAAAGAAAGAAGGAAAGGAAAGAAGGAAGGAATGAATGAACAAACAAACGAACAAACGAACGAAGGAAGGAATGAACGAAGGAAGAAAAATATCCTAGTTAAAAATGAAGTATAAAGTTAAACAGAGAGTTCTCAAAAGATGAAAGACAAATGGCTGAGAAGCACTTTAATAAATGTTCAACATTCTTAGCCAGCAGAAAAAAATACAACTTAATTACTTTGAGATTTCATCTGACCCTGGTCAGAATGGACAACATCAATAAAACATTTGACAGCACATGCTGATAAGGGTGTGGAGAAAGGAGAACACATTCATTTCTGGTAAGAGTTCAGACTGGTACAGCTACTATGGACCTCAGTGTGAAGGTTCTTCAAAAAAGCTAAAAATTGATCTCCCACAAGATCCAGCTATACTACTCTTGGGCATATACCCAAACTACTCTACCTTATACTACAGAGATACATACTCATCCATATTTATTGCCAGTATATTCATAATAACCAGAAAATTGAAACAACCTGTATATTCATCAACTGATGAGTGGATAATTAAAATGTAGTACATTAAAACAACATAAAATTATTCAGCTGTTAAGCAAAACAAAATTATAAAATTTTCAGGTAAATAGATGAAGATAGAAAATATCATCCTTAAGGAGGTAACCTGGACCCAAAAAGATAAGTTATGCATGTATTTTCTTTTTAACTTTATTCTCTTTTAGCTTTCAAGCTTTAGATATTTATGTTTACATAAATATCCACAGAGGGTAGGTAGCTAGTAAGAGACCAGCTGGGGAGACGATATCCCAAGGAAGGAAAATAGCATATAGTGATATAAAGAGATAAAGAGGAATCCAGGAAAGGAAGGTTAAATGGGGAGGAGAATGGGATGGAAGGATAAGGAGAGAATGTGGGAAGGGTGAACAACTAATACTAAAGACCTTTTGAACAGCCATACAGAAATCTGCTACTGTAGAAGCTTCCTAAAACATATGCCTATATGAAATGAATTTAAATGGGATCACCATATAATTAGTGAGAGAATACCCCTAACTAAACATGTTATGCTACCAAGTAAAACCCCCAGTGCTGAGAATTGGTTATATCTTTTAGAGTCATTAGACCAAAGGATCACATAAACACCCCCACAAAGCATCACAAGCTATTACCAAAGCTAATTATTACCTCCCACGACCACTTACTTATGTCATTGAACACAAAGAAATTGAGCTGGTATCCAACTACAAGTTTCACCCCTACTAACTAGCATTCATAGTGCAAAAAGGTACTCTGTGCACAACTAGAAGAGAAAGTTAATCATCTATAGTGCCCAGCTACGAACCCATAACCTACAACAGCAACCTGCCTGTAAAGTATATTAGTAGATAGTGGCACAAATGTTATGGAAGAAACTAGCCACTTTCTTATTAGATTTAAGACCTGTTCCAGGAAATGAAACCCATGCTCACTCAACACTGCTATGTGACCAACATCCTGAAATTAGATAGATCACAGACCCTAAGAGAAAACCTACTACTATTATTCTGCTAAATGAACACAGCAATGAAATGACTCCCAATGGCATAGTTCTATACTCTTAGATCAATGCATTGCTCAGCCTTCATCAGAGAAGTTCCTTCTTGTAATACATGGTAATTAACTCAGAGACCCACAGACCCACAACTGGACAGTGTGCAGAGAGTAATTGGAGCATAGACTTAGTTAAATGAGATGTCATTGTCAAGGCCTTCCCTTCAAGGCTCAGAGATATATGCAGAAGAGGGGGTACCTAGACTTTAAGAGCCAGAGGAGGTATGTGACTCCAAGAAAATGGCATCTTCAAAACACAACAAGACCAATACACCCATAAACTCGGAGACTTGGAGACCTGAATAGATTCAAACCAAACAAGATCTTAGCACTGAGAAGTGTACACAGAGTTTCACCCCTAACCAACACCTGCTGGGAAAGGGCAAATCAGTTTTCTACAGTGGAGTGTTACTAGGTAAATGAACCATACTCCAAAAAAGGCCCCATGCCCAGGAATAGATGTTCAACAAAAAAAAAATGGACTCATAGTTTTTGTTTTATTTTGGTTTTTGATTTTTCTTTGTCTTGTTTGCTTGTTTGTTGTGACTTTTGTATTTGTTTTCTTTGAGAGACAGAGAGAGAATGAATGAATGGATGAATGAATGAATGAATGAACATAGCTGGTATGTAGGGAGATGAGCAAGATTTGGGAAAATTTGGAGGAAGAGAAAAAGATATGATCAACATACACTGAATGAAAAAATAATTAATAAAAACGAGACATAGAAAATAAGCTGAAAGGAAAGATGATTTCAAAGTGTTAGAAATTAGGAACTATCACCTCTGTCTAAAGGGAGGAATCCCTGTTCCAGAGAGGTGCATCAGACTTAACTCTTCTATGCTTGCCATGCAATTCCTCTATCTGTCATAGGCTAGAAAGAATTCTATTATTGTACTTTTGCTGTCCCTCTGGTGTGTACTCCATTGTTGTAACAAATCTTCAGATGAATTTTGGCATGAGTTCAGCACCACTCTTCACACAGCTGAAGAAGTGATACTGTATATGTGAAGCAGGGTCAGCCCCTTGTTGTAGTTGTTTCCTGAATATGTTTTTTTCTTACTCAGCTGCCCCAAGAAGGACAGAGTCCAGAGTCCAGGACAGAAAAGAGTTCAGAGCTTAATACTCAAAGTATGCATGACTTAGGAACTTACAGTCCTGGTTCTGGCAGCTCTTATGAGTGCTCTTTTCAGTGTCTGTGAAGGTATTAACACCAATTGACATTTAGAGATTCATATATAGCCAAGGGCTTAGAAACAATGCATGCCTTTTCTTTTTTAAATTACACTGAGCATCACTCAATAATGTCGCCAGATGAGGAAAGGGAATTATTCTTCTTCTGTTCCTAAATGAAGAGGAAATAGTTTTGAATCAACATTAAGCCTTGAATCAACATTAAGAAATCTGAAATGTCTTATTACAGTGGGACATTTGTAATAAAAGGTGTATGCTCTGTCTAGTGTTTCAAAGAGAGGGTAGATACAGGGAAATTGGATAGATGGGGCATATTTTCTTGGAGGCAGGTTGAATAAGTGTTTATTGAGCCTAAGGGCTTCAAGAATATAGTACTTTGCCACTTATTTATAGTACAGTACTTTGAGTTTCTGACCCAAGTTCATGTCTACTTTTCCTTTTTACCCTATATTTTCAGCTGAGTCAAATAGAAGAAGACTATATCACAATATTCCCTAAACAGCAAGTACTAGTGAGATGCTTTTGCCTATGGGGTGACTTCAGACATGGTTGTGGATCATGGGACTTGGGCATCTTTGGGCTGACTTTCTCTACTTGAGGGAGATAATGTCCTGAAGGTCCCTACTTACTTATCCTCCTACTTCTCTCTCTTTTCCTGTCTGTCTTGGACCTGCTTTTGGACTTCCAGTCTCTATGCCATAAAAAGACTCAGCAGGACCTGCACATGGTGGACCCATCCAATATCGGTTCTCCACATTCCAACCTCTCTCTCTGACTGGGTGGATAAATTTGTGAGCCAGCCAAAAGGGCTCAGCTGTCATCACTTCAGAGAGGAAGAAAGAAACACCACTTAGCGTCAGACTTCAACTGCATTGATCTGTCCATTAGTAAAGCTGATTTGAATCATCTATTGGCCATTGTGTCTTTTATCTACTGGGAACTGGAATGGTGGCATGGTGGTGGGTAATACCTAGGTTGGTGATGCTTTTGTTGCATTCCAATGTCACAAAAACAAAAGAAAGTATACAGAAGGTTGTTCTTGGCTAAGCCTCAGGCATAAGAGGATGTTTGTCGCCAATATGGGTCCTCACAGCCTTCACTAATGAGAGAAGGAACCAAGAATCAGTTAATAACTAATAGAGGATTGGTTGGAACCATATATCCCTGTTCTACATCCTTAGTTCCTGCACATCTCTCTTTAGAAAGGGCACCAAGGTTATTTTCATGGTTACAGAAGAATACTCTTAATAGGATAAAGAGATATTTTCTGTGGGTACTACATATTAAAACACACCTTGCAAATTCTGGCAACTTCCCCAGCTAGTATCCACCACTCTGATTCTACTAAATCACAGAATTATTATTCTGATCATTGAATTTCTGGGGAGAATACACTTCAGGATGGAGAACATGTTATGAAAGCAATGTTAGTTTACATGAAGTGTGACAGCTACATTGTTCAGTAGTTAAAAATTCAATGTTCTTGTTTAGGTGTCCTGTAATTTTGCCATGTGAATAAAATCTAACTTCTGTTTAGTCAACCTAAATTTTATAACGTGGTTTGAGGTTACAACGTGGTTTGAGGTTACAAGTAGCAATTCAGGCTATAGCTTACAATGGTGGCCATGTAATTATAGTGCTTCCTGTTTAAGTGGCTACCATATCCTTCATCCATATAAAAAATACACATCTTTTGACAGTGAAACAGGACGTTTTGAAAAAGCACACCATAGCAAAAGAAATCATCTAATACTATTTTGGGAACTCTGTACTCACTAGATACTCTCTTTCAGCTGCTCTTCTAGGATGTTACTTTGTATCAGTGACAAGTTGGGGGCATCAAGGACAAATTGAAACAACGTAGAATTACTGCTTTGCAATCACAGCACCCATACTCACCAACAATCACAGGATCTGAGTATAGTTAGTCCAGTGATAGAGGGCTTACCTAGCATGGGTGAAGCCCTAACTACAGAATATACTTTCAGCACTAAAAAGAAAAAAGAAAAGAGGACCAAATAGAAACTACAATGCTTGTATCATATATTTAACCAAAAATTATACTTTGCAAAGAAGAAATTTTTAAATTAAATTTTATAGATGAACATTAATAAGCTCTTCCCTAACCACACCCATGTTAGTAACAGTAAGTATAACCCTATACATAAACTTCAATATATCCCTAATGCCAACCTTAAATATAACTCTAATACTAGTCTAGTCTTAAAGATAATCCTAATCTTAAACCTAACCATCAGCCCATTCCTATTCCTAAAACTTATCCCTATCCCTACAGCTAATCATAACCTTAACACTACAGCTAATTCTAACCATAATCCTAATACTATCAAAAAATTAATATTAACCCTACCTCTGTCTATTACACGAACCCTTACTTACCTCAACCATTGTAGTTAGACCTAGTATGAACCCTAACTATAACATGAACATATCCATAATACTAACTCAATCTCTAACCATATTAAAATAATAAGCCTAACATGAACTGCTAATCCTAATGATAACCCTAAAGCTCACATTTTCTCTATCCAAAACTTTAATCCTAATCTTAAAATGAGCCTACTTATAACCCTACCATACCCCAATGTTGCAATCTCATGCTAATGCTAATAATAACCACAATCCAAAAATCTATCTTAACCATAGAACATTCTAGCCCTAACCCTAATCTTAACCCCAAACCTAATCTTGACTACAACCCAAGATCTAACCCTAATGCCTATAAGAACACTAACCCTAAATCTATCCCTGACTATTAAAATATCACAGCCCTAGCTCTAATCTTAAAAGTAATCCTAAAGTTAATCCAAACCTTAACACTAGACACTAACCCTAACCTAACCATAATCCTATTCCTAACTCTAAACATTAAAACTATTTCATAGCATTAACCCTAACCTTAGTCCTAGCCCCAACCCTGATCCTAACTCTAAACATATTCTTAAATTTAACCTTAACCCTAACCTAACCATAAACTGAATTGTAGCAGTAGCCTAAACTCTAACCCTTTTGGACCCTTTCTCTAACCTGATTTTTTTTTTTTGTTTTTTGTTTTTTGTTATTGTTGTTGTTTGTTTGTTTGTTTGTTTTTTGAGATAGGGTTTCTCTGTAGCTTTGGAGCCTGTCCTGGACTAGCTCTATAGACCAGGCTGGCCTCGAACTCACAGAGATCCACCTGCCTCTGCCTCCCAAGTGCTGGGATTGCAGGCATGCACCACCACCGCCCGGCTAACCTGATTCTTAAAACTAACCCTAAACCTGACCACACATATACACACACACCAAAGACATGCATAGTAACAAAGAACCACATACCTTGACCCATAATCAATCAATCAGTCTCTCTCTCACCCTCCCTTCCTCTCTCCTTCCCTCCCCCTCCCTCTCTCTCTCTCTCTCTCTCTCTCTCTCTCTCTCTCTCTCTCTCTCTCTCTCTCACACACACACACACACACACACACACACACACACACACACACACACACACACAAAATCACAATCTTCACCATAACTATCCCTAACTCTAACCTGAACACTTTTCCAAATCTTAACATTCAACCTAACCTTCACCCAGGCCTAACAATATTACTAAGCCTAGCTTTAACCTTAAAAGAAGGCTAGACCTAAGTCTGACCTTTACTCTTATTCTAACCCTAGCCCTACAATGACTCTCAAAATTACCCTAATCTTTTATCTAACCATAACAAAATCTGTATTCCTAATCCTAACCATAACTCTAACACTAACCATAAAGCTTTTTCTAAACATACACTTAACTATAAACCCTACCCAACACTACCCTATCCCTATTCCTAATGGGAGCCCTACCCCTCATTCACAGATACACTCAAACATTCACAAATATCCAGGTACAAACTCTTATACACAATGTCTCACATACTCACTCCTGCACATGTTTACACATTCTTTCAGTCAAACACACATGCACAATCTTCACACACACAAACTCTTATGCATCCATGCATATATGAAAGTCTTACAATACTCTTTCACACAGAATCACATATATACATTCATACACCCACTTTCCAACACTTGCATAGCATTGCATCACATACACATACATTTCTCACACTGACACATAGTCATATGCTTACTAATATTTGAATACCCACACAGTCATGCAAATACAATCACAGATATTGGTGGTCAATTATACACACTTTTACAGTCAAAGACTTTCCCACCTTGTATGCAATCAAATATGCTCACATACATTTTCATACATCCACACTCAGTTAAAACCACTCACAGACATATGTTCTCACATTCTTTCACACTCTAACATACTCTTACACATTTATAAACATTTGCACACTGACATAAACATGCACCCTTGCACTTTTCTGACCCAATGCACCTTTCTACACTCATACATTTACATACACACTCACAACACATTCATACATACTCACCCTGTTGGCATACTCTTGCACACTCACTTGTTCTTTTTTTACTCATACTGACACTGACACACACACATGCTCACATACATGCCTTTCAAACATACTCACCTAATCTCAAATTCTCACAAATTCACAAACTCTTGAACACTCTTACACAATCCTACATGCACAGTCACACAACATACATTCTTACATGCATGTACTCACACTCTCAGTCAAATAAACAAACACTTGCTTATAATCAAACACTAACACATGCATGAATTGAAACACTGACAAAGTCTTGTACGTTTTTACATACTATCAGACTCCCATACTAAAATAGCACACTCAAACACACATGAAGACACAACACATTTCATATTCATCAAAGGAAAAATCCATCAAGATGAAGTCTCAATTATGAACATCTATGCCCCAAATACAAGGGTACCCTCATTTGTAAAAGAAACATTATTAAAGCTTAAATCACACATTGAACCACACACATTTATGGTGGGAGATTACAACACCCCACTCTAACCAATGGATAGGTCTTCCAGACAGAAACTAAACAGAGAAATAAGGGAGCTAACAGATGTTGTGACTCAAATGGACCTAACAGACATCTACAGAACATTTCACCCAAACACAAAAGAATATACCTTCTTTTCAGTACCTCATGGAACCTTCTCTAAAATTGACCACATACTCAGTCACAAAGAAAATCTCAACAGATACAAAATGACTGGAATAATCCCTTGTATCTTAACAGATAACCATTGGTTAAAGTTGGAATTAAACAACAAAGGAAACTACAGAGCCTACAAAAGAATGGAAAATGAACAACTCTCAACTGAATTACAAATGGATCAATGAAGAAATAAAGAAAAAGGTAAATACTTCCTAGAATTCAATGAAAATGAATGGACAACATACTCAAACTTATGGGATACTATGAAAGTGCTGCTGAGAGGAAAGTTCACAGCACTAAGTGCCTCATGAAGAATTTGGAAAAATCTCACACTATCGACTTAACAACACACCTGAAAGCTCTAGAATAAAAAGTAAACATCCCCAAAAGAAGTAGATGCTAGAAAAATAATCAAATAGTGGGCTAAAATCAATTAAACAGAAACAAAAAGAGCAGTACAAAGAACCAATGAAATGAGTTGTTTCTTTGAGAAAATCAACAAGATAGACAAACCCTTACCCAAATTAACTAAAATTCAGAGAGAGAATGTCCAATTGAAAAAAATCAGAAATGAAAGAGGGACATAACACTGAGGAAATACAGAGAATCATTAGATCATATTTCAAAAACCTGTACTCCACAAAATTGGAAAATCTAAATGAAATGGACAGATTTCTTGATAGGAACTACATACTAAAATTAAATCAAGATGAGATAAACAATTTAAATAGACCAATAACTGCTAAGGAAATAGAAGAAGTCAGTGAAAGTCTCCCAACCAACAAAAGTTCAGGGACAGAAAGTTTCAGTGCAGAATTCTACCAGACATTCAAAGAAGAGCTAATACCAGTACTCCTCAATTTGTTCCACACCATAGAAATAGAAGGAACATTGCAAAACTCTTTTTATGAGCCCTCAGTCACCATAATACCCAAGCCACACAAAGACACAACAAAGAAAGGGAATTACAGACTAACTTCCATCGTCAACATTGATGTAAAAATACTTAGTAAAATACTCACAAACCGAATCCAAGAACACACCAAAAAGATCATCCACCATGATCAAGTGGGCTTCATTCCAGAAATGCACAGATGGTTCAACATATGAAAATCTATCAATATAATCCACTCCACTATATAAACAAACGGAAAGAAAAAAAATGTGCTCACCTCATTTGATACTGAAAAAGTCTTTTAGATAAATCAACACCCCTTCAAGATAAAAGTCTTGGAGAGATCAAGGATACAAGGAGCATACTTAAATGTAATAAAAGCAATATAGAGTAAGCCTATTGCAAACCTCAAATTAAGTAGAGAGAAACTCAAAGAAATTCCACTAAAATCAAGAACAAGACAAGGCTGTCCTCTGTCCCCATATCTACTCAACAGAGTACTACAAGTTCTAGCTAGAGCAACAAGACAACAAAAGAAGATCAAAGGGATACAAATTGGAAAGGGAGAAGTCAAAGTATCATTATTCATAGATAATATGATAGTATACATAAGTGACACTCAAAATTCTATCAGGGAACTCCTACAGCTGATGAACACCTTTAGTGAAGTGGCTGAATACAAGATTAATTTAAAAAATCAGTAGCCCTTCTATATACAAATGATAAACCAGTTGAGAAAGAAATCAGGGAAACACCACCCACAGTAACCACAAATAATATAAAGCATCTTGGGATAACTCTAACCAAACAAGTGAAAGACTTGTATAACAAGAACTTCAAGTCTTTGAAGAAAGAACCTGGAAAAGATATCAGAAGATGGAAAAGATCTCCCATGCTCATGTATTGGCAGGATTAACATAGTCAAAATGGCCATCTTACCAAAAGTAATCTACAGATTCAATGCAATCTCCATAAAAATTCCAACACAATTCTTCACAGACCTTGAAAGAACAATATTCAACTTCATATGGAAAAAATCCAAAAACCCAGGAAGCTAGAACAATCCTGTACAATACAGGAACTTCTGGAGGTATCACTATCCCTAATTTCAAGCTCTACTACAGAACTATAGTCATTTAAAAAAAAAAGTGTGGTATTGGCATAAAAACAAACAGATGAATCAATGGAATCAAATCGAAGACCTAGACATAAATCCACACTCTTATGTACATCTGACTTTTGACAAAGAAGCCAAAAGTATACAATGGAAAAAAGAAAGCGTCTTCAGCAAATGACATGACCGGAAGTCAGCATGTAGTAGAATACAAATAGATCCATATAATCACCCTGCATAAACTCAAGTCCATACAGATCAAAGATCTCAACATAAATCCAGTTACACTGAATCTGTTGGAAGAGAAAGTGGGAAAGGGCCTTTAATGCTTTGGCATGTGAAAAAAACACAAGACAATGGAATAGAGGAGGGAAGGAGAGGTAAGACAATTATAACAGGTAAAAAAGATTACAGGTTGTTGGAGAGGAGCAGCTGTCAAAAATTCTGTGACAGTTGTAGGACTAAGGGGCACAATAAAACATGGGTATATAATATTTGCTTAGAAATTATCTGTACTTACATAAACAAAAAAGCATAAAGAATAAAAGAGCCAGAGAACAAAGAGTTCTGTGAAATGTGGCTTCTGGACATGACATGGCTGTTGTGTTCATGGACTCAGAGCAATTGCAGTTCCTTACATAAGACCAAGCCAGTTAAAAATTTCAGAATGAAATAGGAAGATTATTCCTACACCCCATCTCTAGCTGAGGAGCTATTAGAAGTGGGTGGCTGCCTTGAGAGGAAGAGTTACTTTTCTTTAAGGGGGTGGTCATTGGTTGGTTGTGCTGTGAAATATTCCTTCTGTACACTGTGAATATGTATTGCTCTCGTTGGTTAATAAAAAGCTGACAAACCAGTAACCAGGAGAGAAGTATAGGTAGAAGAGCCAAACACAGAGGACTCTGGGAGGAAGAAGGGTGGAGTCAGGAGAGATAATCAGCCAGCTAAAGAGGAAGCAGGATGTATAGAGAATGAAGTAATAAGCCATCAATCACGTGGCAAAGCGTAGATAAGAAATATGGGTTAATTTAAGTGTAAGAGTTAGCTAGAAACAAATCTGAGCTATCATTCAAGCATTTATAAGAAATATTAAGCCTCTGTGTCAGTTATTTGGAAGCAGGTAGTCAGGACAGGAAAACTCTGCCAACATGGTTGCCAATGCCCCAATAGATGATTTCACAACCCTTCTCAAAATGGGCAGCATTCACTGGAATCAGTAAGGTATATAAAAAAGCATGACATGAAGTTGGAAGGGAGATGTATATGGGGCAGCCAAGGCAGAACTGGAAAGAGAGAATGATAAGTGGATACTGTAAAAATGTATGAGATTTTCAAAGAAAAATTAAATTTCTTCTCTAATTCTATTCTTCAAATGATTGGTAAAGTTAACCATGCCCAAGAAATCACTGTGTGTATGAATGTTTCTTGTGATAAGTATGGAGGGATTTGAGCTTCTTTTTGGATCTAAATGATATAGGATAGTGATGGAATATATTCTATTAATATTAATTCTGCAGATGCTGAAGTCAGAGTTTGGATAACTCTAGAGGGTTCTGTGCTTCCACGGGTAGATAATCAGATCAATCTGATCATTGTCATTTTCATTCATTTGTCCATTCATTCATCTGATGCTTCCTAAAGGTATACTGTGTGTCTGAGACACTAAGAATGTGGCTATAAGCAAAACAAACCTCTTGTTCTTAGAGGACATTCTTACTGAGACATTCCAAATCAATAGAAAAATACATCAGACTGTGTTAGATAGCAGTAAGAGTTATCTACAAAATCAAGGAATGGTATAAAAGGATGGTTCAGAATTTCTCTTTGTGGAGGTGGCATTTGAACAGAGACATGGATTAAGTGACAGGAGTAACATAGGGAGGAAATTTCTACCATCTTGTTTGTGACCTTGAGAAAAGGACAACCTCTTGATCTAGTGATTTTTTTTTCTATGTGTGTGTTTTTGTTTGTGTGTTGATTTTTTTTTTTTTTTTTTGTCTATTAAGTTTTGTAACGTCCATGTCTTGAACCAGAAGTCAGGGTTCTAAGAGATTGTTTGAAAATATAAAATGCAAAACCAGGCCTTTTAGTACCCACCTATAATTTCAGTTACTCCTGCTGAGGCAGGAGGGTCACAAGTTCAAGGCCTTCTTGGCCTACAAAGTGAGTTAAAGACTAACCTGGGCAACTTTGCTAGACACTGTTTCAAAGTAAAGAGTAAAAAATGGGGCTGGAGATAGATTTCAGTGGTTGAGCACTTTCCTGGCCTGCACCAGAAAACAAACAAAACAAAGGACAAACTTGAAGGATTATGGAAGACCCAAACAAGAAGTTGGGGTTAATTTCATACTTAAATGGGGTTGGATCTGGACCAAACCCTGAAGTAAATTGTATGATCTTTTGCTAAGATTTGTCAGGTGTTCAGAGTTAAGTCAAAGCTGGACTATATATTAGAATGTGACTGATCAAACTCTGCTGAAGTGACCTGGGAGAAGTGTCTTAATATAAACTATTTCCAGAAGCTCATGAATTCTGTATTACAGCAAGCCATCCCATGCTTCTGCAATTGTCTTGCTTGTAATACAGTCCCTGCTGTATTTACCATCACAACTCAAGCAGAAAGATCTGATAAATCTTGGCTGTACAAGGACTTGTCTACTTTCATCTTGTTGACTTCTTAACCCTTCACCCACTGGCCAGTCCATTTTGAAGAACTGCACAGAAACACTTACCATCAGCTTTACCTTCCTTTGACCTTGTGGTATTTATTCTTATTCTTGGCTGCTGTGGTAGACATTATTGGTTGTCTATTTCGTGTGTGTGTGTGTGTGTGTGTGTGTGTGTGTGTGTGTGTGTGTGTTTACACATGTGGTGATCAGAGGCCAGCTTCTGGTATGGTTCCTCATGGTTCTTCCATCTTGTTTTTTGAACAGTATTTTTCATTAACATTGGGCTCCCTGATTTTCCTGGGCTAGGTGGCCTGCTTCTATTTCGCCAGTTTTGGGATTATAAGCATTTGCCAAGATGCCTGGCATTATTACATGGCTTCAGATTGGATCCTGGTGTTTGTGTGGTAAGTGCTTTAACCAACTGAGCTATCACCCCTCTCACTATTTTTAAAATAGTGGTCTTGCTGTTTTTCTTAGTGAGACCAAATTCATACAAAATACTATCTTGCCTGTCTCTCTTGCAGCAGGGCTATGAGTATAAGTTATTTATTACTGTCATAATGCTGGATAGCAAACCTCAGTGGCTTAATACAGTAAGTAGGAGTCTTGCATTGATTTAGCTGGAGCTCAGTTGACAAAAACAAAGAGAATAATACAAAGAATCAATGAAACAAAGTGTTGGTTCTTTGAGAAAATCAACAAGATAGACAAGCCCTTATCCAAACTAACCAAAAGGCATAGAGAAAACATCCAAATTAACAAAATCAGATATGAAAAGAGAGACATATCAACAGACAATATGGAAATCCAGATAATCACCATGTTGTACTTCAAAACCTGTACTTGACCAGATTGGAAAATCTAAAAGAAATAGACAATTTTCTGAATAGGTATCACATATCAAAATTAAGTCAAGACCAGATAAACAATTTAAATAGATCTACAACTCCTAAGGAAATAGTAACAGTCATTAACAGTCTCACACCCCAAAAAAGCCCAGGACCAGGTAGTTTCAGCTCAGAATTTTACCAGAATTTGAAACAAGAGTATCAGTACTCTTCAAATTGTTCCACACAATAGAAACAGAAGGAACATTGCCAAACTCTTTTTATGAGGCAACAGTTACCCTGATACCAAAACCACACAAAGCTGCAACAAAGAAAGAGAATTACAGACCTATCTCCCTCATGAGCATTGCTGCAAAAATATTCAATAAAATATTGGCAAACCAAATCCAAGAACACATCAAAAAATTATCTACCATGATCAAGTTGGCTTCATCCCAGATGACATGAATGGATGGCTCATCATATGAGCCATCAGTATACAAATCTGTCAGTGTAATACACCATATAAACAAACTGAAAGATAAAAAAATACATGATCATCTCATTAGATGCTGGGAAAGCCTTTGACAAAATCCAACACCCCTTCATGATAAAGGTCTTGGAGAGATCAGGAATACAAGGAATAAACCTAAAGATAATGAAGGCAATTTACAGCAAGCTGACAGTCAACATCAAATTAAAGGAAAGAAATTCAGAGCAATTCCACTAAAATCAGGAACAAGACAAGGCTGTCCACTATCCCCATATCTATTCAATATAGTACTTGAAGTTCTAGCTAGAACAATAAGACAACAAAAGGAGATCAAAGGCATAAAAATTGGAAAGGAAGACATCAAACTTTCACTATTTGCAGATGATATGATAGTATACATAAGTGGCCCCAGAAATTTTATCAAGGAAGTCCTACAGCTGATAAATAAATACCTTCATTAATGTGGCAGGATACAAGATTTTTTTTAAAAAAAAAAAGTAGTTCTCCTATATACAAATGATTAATGGGCCGAGAAAGAAATCAGAGAAACATCACCCTTTACAATAGCCCCAAATAATATAAAATACCTTGGAATAAATATAACTAAGCAAGTGAAAGACTGTATGACAAGAACTTTAAGTCTTTGAAAAAAGAAATTGAAGACAATATCAGAAAATGGAAAGATCTCCCATGCTCATGGATGGGAAGAATCAGCATAATAAAAATGGCAATCTACAGATTCAATGCAATCCCCATCAAAATCCCAACACAATTCTTCATAGACTTAGAATGGACAATACTTAACTTTATATAGAAAAACAAAAAACCTAGGAAAGCTTAAAGAGTCCTGTATAATAAAGCAACCTCAGGAGGCATCATGATCCCTGACCTCAAACTCTACTATAGAGCTACAGTAATAAAAATAGCTTGGTATTGGCATAAAAACTGCCATGTTGACCAATAGAATCAAATTGAAGACCCTGACATCAATCCACACACCTATGAACACCTGGTTTTTGATAAAGAAACCAAAACTTAACAATGGAAAAAAGAAAACATCTTCAACAAATGGTGCTGGCATAACTGGATGTCATCATGTAGAAGACTGCAAATGCATCCATATCTATCATCATGCACAAAACTCACTACAAGTGGATCAAAAACCTCAAAATAAATCCAGTTACACTGAGCCTGATAGAGGAGAAAGTAGGAAGTAGTCTTGAACGCTTTGGCACAGGAGATTACTTCCTAAATAGAACACCAGTAGCACAGACATTGATATCAACAATTAATAAATGGGACTTCATAAAACTGAAAAGCTGCCAGGCAGTGGTGGCACATGCCTATAATCCCAGCACTTGGAGGCAGAGGCAGGTGGATCTCTGTGAGGGTAGCCTGGTCTACAAAGTGAGTTCCAGGACAGCCTCCAAAGCTACAGAGAAACCCTGTCTTGAAAAAAATAAAAATAAAAAAACCTGAAAAGCTTCTGTAAAGCAAAGGACATGGTCAATAAGACAAAAACAGCAGCCTACATAATGGGAAAAGATCTTCATCAACCTCACATCTGAAAGAGGACTGATCTCCAAAATATATAAAGAACTCAAGAAACTAGGCACCAAAAATAACAAATAATCCAATTTTAAAAATGGGCTACAGCTTACACCCTCACAGGGAACTCCTGACACTAGGAAAATTCTCTCCTATCTACACCAACTCTTTCATCCTAATAATCTTGCTCTGTCCCAATTTGTAAAGGCTCACCCGCAGCCCACCTTTGAGGAGTTACAGTTTTTAAGAACTATTACTACCTCTTGTGAGATCTGCCAAAAAATAGATCCCAATACCAAGAACAGGAGTCAGCCTTTTCCCACCCACCAGGCTAAAGGTTCCCTTCCAGGGACTGGCTGGCAGCTCGATTTTACCCATATGCCCACTGTCAGGGAAGTTAAATATTTCTCATGATGGTGGACTCATTTTCAAGTTGGGTGGAGGCATATCTGGTTTCTAATACGCGAGCTCAGACAGTTGCAGACCTCCTTCTCCAAGAAATTATCCCTCGGTTTGGGGTTCCTGCTTCTCTTCAGTCTGACAATGGCCCGGAGTTCACCTCTCAGATTTCTCAGACACTAGCTAAGGCTCTTAACATCCTTTGGCGTTTTCATATCCCACACCTTCCTCAATCCTCAGGAAAGTTGGAGTGTACCAACCGGTTCTTAAAAACCATTCTTACTAAGATGTCACAGGAGCTTCACCTTGACTGGGTAAGATTATTGCCTCTAGCTCTTCTCAGGCTCATGGCTCTTCCTAAAAAGCCTCTTTCAATTTCTCCGTTTGAACTAATGTATGGAAGGCTAGTACTAACACCAGGTCTTTTATCCAACCCTCCAACTGTTCCAGATAGCCTAACTCCTCTCTTATGTCACCTAAGGTCTACCCTAGTGGAGCTACACAGACTGGTCATTACCTCATTGGTGTGACAATCATTGTCCACCTCCAATCCACATAGGGGATCAGGTTCTTCACTTTCCTCCAGGCCAGCACCCTTCACCCCTTTCCCCTAAGTGTCAGGGACCCTTCAAAGTAATTCATGTGACTCCTACAGCTGCTAAACTTGAGGGCTTTCCTCACTGGGTCCACCTGTCTCATCTAAAACCTTTTATCTCACCTCCATCCCAGAAAAATCTCTCCCCATATACAGTAAAACAAACAGGCCTTGCACTCTCAAGCTCCAGAGGACATCAGGATCCACTGCCTTGTCACCAATTCCAGAGGAATAAGGTATCACCCCTTCCTTTCCCAACTAGGGCCACACAGAGCTGGAGGCAAAAGGACCATCAAAAATATCCAGGCAGTAAGGATATAACAGTATAATCACTGTTCAATACTCAGCAACTGATCACCTGTGTTTCCTAAATGCTAAACTAATAAAACAAACAGGTGCCTTAAATAAATGACCTCTAATAAGGCTTGTCTCAGGTGAAAATTAAGCAGAGTACTAAAACACCATAATAATCATTAATTTTATCACAGCCACCTTTTTAACATGTCTCCATCCGGACAGGCCAGATCTACCTCAGATAAATGTCAACTCCAAAAATAAAATAATAATGATTCTTTTTCTCTAAGCTTTTTTATGTCACCAGTATCTTGTCAGACAGAAAGTTCCCAGCCACACCACGAAGGATGGACAGCTGCAGGACAAGGGACGACAGAACTTCATCCCAGGACTTCAGGAGCCAGCCTCCCCATTTCCTCCAAGAGCCAACTGATGCCCACCATTCAACCTGAAGCAGTCTTTGAGAGAAATGGTGCCCCATACCCACTCATCCACATTTTTTTCTTTTTTTAGAAAAAAACAAGTCAGGGATGATATGAATTCACAACAGGCCCCACGGTTGGGCATGCCTGGCAGACCTAGACACTTCCGCCTAGCTATTTCCGGTACAAAATAGCCATTTCCGGGTCAAAACGTCTTGCGTGACCAGGACCCCATGACTTTGCATGGTTGCGTAAAGCACACACGAAGCCATGTGATCTATGCGCATGCGTGGAGTAGCCACATAGGTTCGTGTACGCCGGCACAACCCACCCTTTATAAACCGGAGCCATGTTCCCCAGCCTCACTCTTTCCCTTTACCACATGTGTTTTCCACAGACCTGTTCACATCTGTCTCTTTCTTTCCTATCTTAATAAAAACAAACTCTTGTTAGTGGGGATTCAGTACAGGCAAAAAAATGGGCTACAGATCTAAACAGAGAATTCTCAACAGAGGAATCTCAAATGGCCAAGGGACATTTAAATTGTTCAACATATTTAGCCATCAGGGAAAAACAAATCAAAATGACTCTGAGATTCCATTTTATACCAATCAGAATGGCTAAGATCAAAAACACTAATGACAGCTTATGCTGGAGAGGTTGTGGAGCAAGGGGAGCACTCTTTCACTGCTAGTGGGAGTGCAAACTTGTACAGACACTTTGGAAATCGATACAGAGGTTTCTCAGAAAATCTACAAGACCCAGCTATACCCAAAGGATGCTCAATCATTGCACAAAGACATTTGCTCAACTATGTTCATAGCAGCTTTATTCAGAATAACCAGAATCTGGAAACAACCTAGATGCTCTTCAATTAAGAATGAATAAAGAAAATGTGGTAATTTACATAATAGAGTTGTTAAAAACAATGACATCAAGAAGGCTAACCAATGGAACTAGAAAAAAATCATCCTGAGTGAGGTAAACCAGACCCAGAAAGACAATCATGGTTTGGTAGTCTTTCAAAAGTGAATACTAACTGTAAAGTAAAAGACAAACATGCAACAATCTACAGACCCAGAGTGGCTAGGTAACAAGGAGGGCCCAAAGGTGGATGGGGATGCATGGATTTTCCTGGGAAGGGGAAACAGAAGAGATCTCCTGGATAGAATGGGGGCCAACAGGGATGGAAACATGAGGAACTGGGTTGGGGGGTGGAGGAGGAGAGTAATGAAAAAGATTCCTTGATATAGGGGGCATTTTGGGGTCAGGTGGAAACTAGTGCAAGGGAAACTCTCACAAATCCACAAGGATGACCCCAGCTAAGACTTCTAGCAATAGTGGAGAGGGTGCCTGAACTGACCTTCTGTAGTCAGATTGGTAACTACCCCAGTTGTCATCAGAGAGCCTTCATCCAGTGACTGATGGAAACAGATGCAGAAATCTACAGCCAATCACTGGGCCAAGCTCGGGGAATTCTGTTGAAGAGAGGGAGAAAGGATTGTATGAACCTGGGGGTGGGCGGGGGGTGGGGTGGTCAAGTTGTCACAAGGTAAACCTAAGAAACAACTAACCTGGCTCAGAGGAGCTCACAGACTCTGGACTGACAGCTGGGGAACCTGCATGAGACCAACCTAGGCTCTCTACATATGTTTGACAGTTGTCTAGTGTGATCTACTTATGAGACTCCTAATGGTGGAAGCAGAGGCTAACCTCTAACCCTTTGGTTGGCTTCCAGGAACCTATTCCTCATACTGGGTTGCCTTGCCTTAGTACAGGGGGAGAAGCTAGGTCCTACCTCAAATTGATGTGCCACGCTTTGTTGACACCCATGGGAGGGCTGCCCGTTTCTGAACAGAAGCGGAGGGGTAAGCGGAGAGGTGGGGGAAAGGACTGGGAGGACAATAGGAAGGGGAAACTGTTTGAGATGTAAAATAAATGAATAAATTTAATTAATAATAAAATAAATATTCCTTTTCCGCTTTTACTTTTATTTTATTCTTTAACACAGATTTTTTTATTGATTCCTTGGGAATGTCACATCATGCACCCCAATCTGGCTCATTTCCCTGTTCTTCCACATGTGCCTCTCACCCCAATAGCATCCTCCCAAAAGAAAATTTTAAAAGTATTAATTAAAAACAAAACAAACAAACAAAAAGCCACTTTGCTCATCCTTCTTTCCTGTCTCTCCAACACCTCTTCATTTGTCTTATTAGCACTAGAACTGTGGTGTGTCATGAAGTATACCCTTTTGTCCACTCAGCTATGAGGGGCAGGACCAGTTCCTCTGCTGCAGTGATCAGCAAGGAACAGAGCCAGCTCTCTTAGTGTCGGCTAAGGGTAGTGTTGGCTCAGCACAGCCCTTGAATTTCAACACACATGGTTCCTATGCCCATTGTGGTAACATGGGCCAAGGAAATCAGCACAGATCCCAGCTGCAGCAGAACCATGAACCCAGACATGGACCTTAGCAGCAGTTCTTGGCCCTGACATCACCATGGCCCTGAAGGCAGTGTAAACCACCCAGACAGATATGGCTTTGGTGGCACAGCCCTTGGATATCAACATGGTCTCAGGTGGCTGACTAGACCCTGGGTATCCACATGGCCCCCAGTGGTAATAGGAGCCACAGAGACCAACTCAGATCCTGGCTGGTATAAGGCCACAAACCCAGACATTGCCTTTGGCAGCAGCTTGGTCCTAGAAGTCACCATGGCCCAGGATGACAGTGTAGACCACTCAGGTCATCATGGTTCCCGCAGTGACACAGCCCTCAGACACCAACATAGCTACCGTTGGTAGCCCAGATCTGAAGCATCTGTGTGGCTTTTGGTGGCAATACAGGCCACAGACATCAGTACAGACCCAGCAGCAGTAGGACCAAGGACCCAGACATGGTTCTCGGCAGCAGCTTGTTCCCAGATGTCATCATGGCCCCAGGTGACAACACAGGTCACTCAGATAGGCATGACCCCGGCAGTAGCATGGCCCTTGGACATCAACATGATCTCAGGTGGCTGACCAGATCCCAGGTATCCACACAGCTCTCAGTGGTAACAGGAGCCACAGACATCAATACAGACCCTGGTGGCTGTGGTAAGGCCATAGACCCAGACATGGCCCTTGGGTGCAGCTCAGGCCTGGACATCACCATGCCCCTGGGTAGCAGGGCAGGTCACTCAGATCTGTATGGCTGCTGCTGCATCATGACCCTCTGTTGTAGAATATTATTTTAACTATGTAAAGGTGTGTTACTTTTGTTTGTGCTGCAATTGTTTAAGGGTGTGTGTTTAATTATGTAAAGATGTGTTGCATCTGTTTTGTCTTGCCTGCCTAAGACACTTGATTGGTCTAATAAAGGGCTGAACAGCCAATAGCTAGGCTGGAGAAGGATAGGTAGGGCTACCAGCAGAGAGAATAAATAGGAGAAATCTAGGCTCAAGAGAAGGAGACAACAAGGGACAGGCATGCGGCAAGAGGTGAGGCAGATGCCAGTCAGCTAGACATAGAGAAACAGGGAAAGTAAGATACACAGAAGTAAGGAAGGTAATAAGCTCTGAGGCAAAAGGTAGATAAAGAGAAGCAGGTTAATTTAAGTTAAAAGAGCTAGCCAGAAACATGCCTATGTTAAACCAAGCAAGCATTCAAAAGGAATAATAAGGCTCTGTGCCATGATTTGGGAGCTGGTTGGTGGCCCAAAAGAAAAAGCCTAGTACAACCCTCAGTCACCAACCTGGCCTCAGGTGGTACCCCAGGCCCCAGGCATCCACATAGCCTTCAGTGGTAACTGAAGCCATGGATATCAACACAGACCCTGGATGTTGTAGGGCCATGGACCCAGATGTGGCCCAAGGCAGCAGCATGGTCTCAGACATCATCATGACCCTGGGTGGTGACATAGGGCACTCAGATCAGCCTGGCCCTGAAGATAGCTTACCTCTTAGTCACCAACATGGCCCATACAGCCATGGACATCAACACAGACCCCAGCTGCAGTAGGACCATGGACCCAGATATGGCCCTTGACAGCATCCCAACCCCAGATATCACCATAGCACCAGGTGGCAACAGAGGCCACTCAGATCGATATAACCCTGGCTGCAGCATGACCCCCAGACACCAACATAGTCAGGTGATGGCCCAGCCCCCAGGCATCTGCATGGCCTTCAGTAGTAACTGAACTCATGGACATTAAAACAGACCCTGGGGGTTGGGGATTTAGCTCAGTGGTAGAGCACTTGGCTAGCAAGCGTAAGGCCCTGGGTTCGGTCCTCAGCTCTGGGAAAAAAAAAAAAAAAAAAGACCCTGCTGAGGTAGGGATACAGACCCAGACACGGCCCTTGGCAACAGCTGGGGCCCAGATGTCACCATGGTCCCAGGTGGCAAACAGACCACACACATCAGCCTGTTCTTCATGGCTTTCACTGCTTCATTTCTGCCTCTTTCCACAGCCCATGAACCATTCCGCCTTTCTCTCTCTCCCATTTCTCCACCATATATTTGCTCATGAGAATGGCTCCTAACTGCCTAGCACCGCAAGATGCCAGGCAGGTCTGTGAATGTCTGCATCCAGCCCAGGCCATGAGAGCTCAGGTTGGCCTCTGGCTATCTGCCACCAACTTGGCCCATGAAGTCTCAGGCAGGCCAGTGCCTGTCTTCCATCTGCCTCATTATATGTTTTTCTAATAGGCCTGCCTTTATATGTTTTCCCCCTTGCAACTTTTAATATTCTTTCTTTGTTCTGTATATTTAGTATTTTGATTATTATGAATCATAGGAAATTTCTTTTCTGCTTCAGTCTATTTGTTGTTCTGTATGCTTCTTATAACTTGATAGGTATGTCCTTTAGGTTTTGGCAGTTTTCTTTTACGAGTTTGTTGAAAATATTCTCTGTGCCTTTGACCTGGGTTTCTTCTTTTTCTTCTAGTCTTAATATTCACAGATATGGTATTTTCATAATATTTCAGATTTCCTGGATGTTTGGGGCCCTAGTTTTTTGTTGTTGTTGTTGTTATTTATTATATTTGTGTTTTAATTTTACACATCAGCCATGGGTTCCCCTGTCCTCCCCCCTCTCGTCCCTGCCCCCACCTTTCCCCTAGCCCTCCCCTTCATTCCCATCTCCTCCAGGACCAAGACTCCCCTGGGGATTCATTTAAACCTGGTGGATTCACTACAGGCAGGTCCAGTCCCCTCCTCCCAGGCTGAGCAAAGTGTCCCTGTGTAAGCCCAAGGTTCCAAACAGCCAGCTCATGCACTAAGGACAGGTCTGGGTCCCACTGCCTGGGTGCCTCCCAAACAGTTCAAGCTATTCAATTGTCTCACTTATCCAGAGGGCCTGATCCAGCTGGGGGCTCCACAGCCTTTGGTTCATAATTCATGTGCTTCCATTTGTTTGGCTATTTGTCCCTGTGCTTTTCCAATCTTGGTCTCAACAATTCATGCTCTTATAGTCCCTCCTCTTTCTCAACAATTGGACTCCTGGAGCTCCACCTGGGGCCTGGCTGAGGATCTCTGCATCCACTTCCATCAGTTATTGGATGAGAGTTCCAGAACGACCATTAGGATATTTGGCCATCTGATCACCAGACTAGGTCAGATCAGGCTTTCTCTCGACCATTGCCAGCAGTCTATAGAGGATGTATCACTGTGGATTTCTGGGGACCTCTCCAGCACTCTGCCTATTCCTGGTCTCATGTGGTCATCATTTATCATGGTCTGTTATTCCTCATTCTCCCTTTCTGTTCTTGATCCAGCTGGGATCTCCTGCTCCCCTAAGCTTTCTTTCCCTCAAATCTTGCCCTTCATTACTCCCACTGTCTATCCATTTATTTTATCTTATATTTTGTATCCTTTTCTCCTATCTTTTCTTCAATGCCTGAGTTTCCCTCTTCCTTCTCTTGTATTCTATTGGTGAGGCTTACTTCTAAGTTTCCTGTTTGAATTCCTTAATTCCTCATTTCCATTTTTGCCTCAGTTTGGGTCATCTTTATTAATTGTGTTTCTTCTTTCATGTCTTGAGCTTTTTCATCATTTCATTCCATTCTTTGTGTTTCACAGACTTCATTATTTACATCCTCTTTGGGGTCCTTGAACATATATCTAATAACTATTTCAAAATCCCTGTCTTGTGCTTCCTCTACTGTATTTCTCAAGGCATACCATTCTCTATTGCTGGGTTCTGATGGAGACAGATAGTCCTGGATGTTAGTATGTTTTTATCCTGTGTCTGGGCATCTGTGTTCTGGGTCTTGATATCTGTTCTTGTCTTTGTTAGATGAATGTTCCATTCCTTGCTTTGTTTTGCCTTCTCTGGATCTTAGGAGAGTGGGTTACCTGGTAGGTAGTAGTTCTGAGTCCCTGCCAGGTGTGGCCTGAATAGAATATGCTTCCTAGGTATTGAGGACTGAGACAAAAGAATGGAGATGGGCTGGAGGTGGGCATGGGAGGCTGAAAGGGTCCAAGGGGAGGAAGAAACTTGGGTCTGCCATGAGGTTTGATGGAGTTCTCAGAGAGTAGAGGCAGAGAGGGAAGACAGGTCCAGAAAAGTGGTCTGCTTAAAGGGCTAGGGATGAGACTGAGTAATTGGAAATGATGGATAGGAAGGAGAGTGAAGATTTCCTACCTGATGCCCAGGCCATTACCTAGGTAGAGAGTGCCTCTGGGCATTGGTGACTGACACAAAGGAATGATGTGAGAGAGAAAGGCTGGGTCCCTGGAGGATCTGCCCAGATTGTATTCCTTGGATAGTCATTCTAAGTGAACAATCTACAATCTTGGAGTGCTGTTGATTTGCATTTTCCTATTGGCTGAGGACATTAAACACTTTTTTCATGTATTTATTGGCCATCTGCACTTCTTTTGAGAACTATCAAGTCATTTGTCCATAGATTATCACTGTTTTGGTGTTTAGTAGTATTTCTTGCATTTTTTAGCTACAACAATGTTGGGGGACAGCTGGTAGTTTCTCCCTATTTCGAGTTTCTACCATTCCTAGGTTACCTCTTCATTCTGATCGCTCTACACTTTGCTGGGTAGAGCTTTTCAATTCTTTGCAATCTCATTTGTGATTTCTTGCTTTTATTGCCTGATGTTAGAGGCTTGTTCAGAAAGTCATTTCCTATTCTTATATCCTGTGGGTTCTTTTATGTTTTCCTCTAGTAGTTTCAAAGTTTCAGGTCTTATGTTAAAATCTTTAATCCATTTTCAGGTGATTTTTGTAAGTCTGAGGCTGAGAATCTAGTTTTAGTTTTTGACATGAAGGTAGCCAGTTTCCCCAACACCATTTTTTGTCGTCCCATGGCTGTGGCTTATATGAGTTTATTTCTGGAACCTGCACTATAATACACCATATTGTCTTCTGCCCTGGGGTAGATGATTCTGGTGGCAGATAGTGTACATGCAAAGACTCTGTGCCCAATATGTACTGTGTCTCCTACATCTACCTATGACATTTTAGAAGGCTATTGTAGGTTATTATTTTATTATTTATTTGTTTGTTTGTTTGTTTATTTTGGTTTTTCGAGACAGGGTTTCTTTGTGTAGCTTTGCGCCTTTCCTGGAACTAGCTTTGGAGACCAGGCTGGCCTCAAACTCACAGAGATCTACCTGCCTCTGCCTCCTGAGTGCTAGGATTAAAGGCGTGCGCCACCACCGCCCGGCAGGATATTATTTTAAGATGTGTTACATTTGTTTATGCTGTGAAACATTTGTTTTGTTTAATGTTGCAAAGATGTGTTGCATTCTTTTTTTTTATTTATTTACTTATTATGTATACAGAAGAGGGAGCCAGATCTCATTATAGATGGTTGTCAGCCACCATGTGGTTGCTGGGAATTGAACTCAGGACCTCTGGAAGAGCAGTTGGTGCTCTTAACCTCTGAGCCATCTCTCCAGCCTGAGGTTCTTAAAGCCTTGCTGCTCTGAAGGCATTCTTTCTTTCTTTTTTTTTTTTTTGTGGAACTGAGGATTGAACCCAGGGCCTTGTACTGCTAGGCAAGCACTCTACCACTGAGCTAAATCCCTACCCCCACCCCCAATTTTTTTTTTCTTTTTGTTTTTTCGAGACAGGGTTTCTTTGTGAAGCTTTGTGCCTTTCCTGGAACTAACTTTGGAGACCAGGTTGGCCTCGAACTCACAGAGATCCACCTGGTTCTGCCTCCCAAGTGCTGGGATTAAAGGCATGCGCCAACACCTCCCGGCTGCATTCTTTATTGTTGCATTTGTTTAACTCTGTGAAGCTTTGTTATTTTGCCTGTCTAAAACACCTGATTGGTCTAATAAAGAGCTGAATAGCCAATATCAAAGCAGGAGAAACGATAGGCAGGGTTGGCAGGCAAAAAGAATAAATAAAAGGAGAAAAAGAGATTGAGGAGCATAAACGAGGAGAGGGGGACTCCAGGGACCAGCCACCCAGCAAGCCATGGAGTAAGAAGCAAAGAAAGAAATACAGAAATGGAGAAAGGTAAAAACCCAGAGGCAAAAGAAAAATGGGATAATTTAAGTTCAGAATAACTGGCTAGAAACAAGCCAAGCTAAGTAAGAAAAACTAAACCTTCATGCGTGATTTATATGGGAACTGGGTGGTAGGTCCCCCAAAGAGCAAAGAGCCAAAAGAGCAAAAGAGTAGAAAACAATAACTACAGAAGAGCACACACATTCTTCTACCAAAAATGACTCCAAAGATTACCAAAACTATAATGATACATACAAAATCTGAGTGTTCTGTATAGTGAAATGCAAAACACAAATGCCATGAGAATAAGGCTGGACCTGGAACACACTTAGGCACTGGTATGGAAGATACACCATGCACTTTGCTTTTGAAGTGGTTCATATTTTGTAGTTGTTGAATGTCTCATCAGTGTTAATCACTTCTTTGGGAGTGCACTAGAATGTGCATATGGCATCTTTAATCAGAAAGAACTACAATAGTTATAATGTAATACGTTTCTAGGGTATCCATGTGAGAACAAAATGGATATTAATTAGGCACCTCGTATGTGAGTGAACCATTTGTTACATTTTTATTTTAAAGTTGAAAATAAGTGCCATTTTCAGGAGTGTGGTATTCTTGTATGGTTACACTTCAGTTCCTTCTGTTATTGATAATTAAGGAGGCTTTAGGTTTTAGTAGTGTCCTAAAGGGATACTCTTGCTGTGATAAAATACCATGACCAAAAGCAACTTAGGGAAGAAAAGATTTATTCAGCCTTCACTTCCAAATCATTGTTCATCACTGAAGGAAGTCAAGATAGGAACTCAAACAGGGCAGGAACCTTAAGGCAGGAGTTGAGGAGGAGTCTGTGGAGCAGTTGCTAGCTAGCTCTCAATAGCCGAATTTCTTATAGAACCCAGAACTACAAGCCCAGGAGTGACCTCACCCACAATGAGCTGGGCCCTTCCCCATCAACCACCGATTAGGAAAATGCCCTGCAGGCTTGCCTACAGCCTGATTCTAGGAGGCATTTTCTCAGTTGAGGGTCCCTCTTCTCTGGTAACTCTAGCTTGTGTCCAACTGACATAAACTATCCAGCATAAATACTGTTTCTCTCAGACGACATTCTTCATTTGATTATTCTTACTTTCTTTATGTATATTATAATCTGAAAATGATTATTTATATCTGTCTCCTCACTAATATATAAGTCACACGATGAAAAGAATCTAGCAGTTTTTAGTTCACCAAAGTTTATTTTGGTAGATAAGACAATATACAACATAAAGTGTATGTATGTGTGTGTGTGTGTGTGTGTGTGTGTGTGTGAGAGAGAGAGAGAGAGAGAGAGAGAGAGAGAGAGAGCGAGCTCTTCCAAACTGAAGTCTTGCTATGCAGCCCAGGATGGCCTTGCACTTTTGGGGATCCTCCTGACTTATCTCCTTACTACTAGGTTTACAGGCATGTTCTACTATGTCTGGGATGCATATAGTGCTATTTTTGTAAATATGTAAGAGCTGAGTAAATGTTGTGGGAGAAGGAAGCAGCTTTTTCATCAAAATACTATTCCCGTAAAATTCCATATGGAAAACAATTGGGGGCTGGGAAGTATTGCTTTCAGGGGGTAGAAGCAGGGGGTCTTTGAATTCATGGCAGACTGGTAAGAAAGGCAGCCATAGCCTCACAGCTCAACTCTATCTCAAAAATAAACAAATACAAAACATACACAAAACACCAAAGCAAACAAACAACAAAAACAGAAAGAGAGAAAGAGAAAGCCTCCCACAAAAATCTCCCAATAAGCTAGTGTGAGGAAACAGTTCATGTGCTGATGTTCATAGACATTTCCTTTCTCTCCCTTTCTTTTCCTTTTCATTCTCCATTTCCTATCTCTCCTCCCTTCCTCTCTTCCTCTTCTTTTCCTTTCTATTCACTTCCCCCTTCATTTCCCCTCTCTTTCCCTTAGAAAAAGAAGATTGCTGCCATCTGAATCCTGGAGATGGAGCCTGGGTCCCTGCAAATATAAGGCAAGCCTTGCGCCTCTGAACTCTATCTGGTGCTGAGAACAGCAAGTTTGCAAACAGATGTGTCCTGGCCACCAAGTGGTGGGTGGTGCTGTGAAATGGCAGTCATACAAACAGCCATATGAGCACCACAATGTGTACTCTCTGGAACACGGCAAGAGTTTGAACAAGAATATCGTCAGTGCCGGGTGATGGCTCCAGCAAACGGCAGGTGTGCGAGCATGCGTGCTCAAGCCACTATGGAGAGCACAGGGGCACTTCAGACATACAAATAGACATGTCCATGGTGCCGTGTGGCAGCACTGGGACACAGAATGTGTGCAACTGTGTGTGCCAAGGCCACCACATGGTACTGTGAGTACACAACAGGTATGCAAGCAGACATCTTGAGACTGTCTCGTGGTAAAACTGAGATTTAATAGGCTTGTGAAGAGGTGTTTCCAGGCTGCCACTTGGTGGTGCTGGGACACAGCAGTTATGCAAACAGGTGAGCTTGTTTTCACCTGTGACTACACTGGGATATGGCAAGCATATCAAGGATGACAAGTGAGTCCCTCAGCTTGGTAGCACTAGGACATGGCACAGTTGCAAACAGGCTTGTCCACACTGCCTCTCAGCAGAGCTGGGATACAACTCACGTATAAAAAGGTGAGCCTGTGTTGTCCCAGGGTGTTGTTGGGACACAACAAGCATGCAAACAGGCATTAACAGGCTGCCACATGTTGGTACTGGAACAAAGAATGCATTCAAACATGCAAGCCCAGTCACCATCCCTTGGTACTAGCATAAAGCAAGCATGCAATCAGCCTTGTCCAGGCTGCCTTGTGGCTACTATGAGACATGGCAGGCATGTTAAGAAGCATGCACAGGCCACATTGAAACATGGCATGGCTGCTAACAGGCATGCCCTCACTGTCATGTGTTTGTTCTGGGACATGACAAGTGTGTGAACAAGCATGCCCAGATAGCCATGCTGTGGTACTGGGATGTGGGAATTGTGTGAACAGGCTTACCCTTTCCACCAATGGCAGCACTTGGCACTTGGCAAGCATGTGAAGAGTCATAACCAGGTCACCACATGACAACAGTCAGACACAGCAGGCTTTTCTGCAGCACCAAGTGGTGGTCCTGGGACATGACACATTTGCACACAGTGACTTGGTACAGTTGTAAACAGTCATGCCCAGACTACCATGTGGCATTGCTGAAACATGGCAGGCATGTGAACAGACAAGCCTCTGGCATCAAATGATGATGCTGTAACACAACTTGTGAGTGGCCAGACAGGTTCATGTCACCACAAGTGGTGCTGGGAGACCACACACAAATGAAAAGGTGAGTCAAGGTTGTCATGTGACAGCCTGGGACACAGCAGGTGTGCAAATAGACGTGCCAGGCCGCCGTTGAGACTCTGGCAACATTGGAACTCTGCAGGCATGCATGCAAAAGAAAGTGCCCACACTGCCGTGTTGTGGTTCCAAGATACAGCATACATGCAAGCAGCTATGACCAAAATGCTACATGATGGCACTGGGACATGGCAGGCATGTGAAGAGTCATGTCTATACCACCATATTGCAGTGCTGTGACACAGCTTCTGTGTGAACAGGAGTACCAGGTCACCATGTGACGGTACTGGGATAGATCAGCTGTGCAAACACATGTGTCCAGATTACCACATAACAATGCTGGGGCATGGTAGGTATGCAAACAGGCATGCATACACTGCCATGTGGTGGCACTGGGACACAGCAAACCTATAAAGAGGCTCCCTGTGTGCCCATGTGGTAGCACTGAGACATCCACAGTTGTGGACATATACTCCTTGTCTGCCACATGACAGTGCTGGGACATGGCAGGTGCACAAAGGGGCATGCCCATGCTGCTACATGACAGCACTATAAGAAACAGCGTATGTGCAAATAAATGAGCCCAGTGTGTCACATGATGGCCCTGGGACATGGCAGGCATGCAAACATATGTTCTTGCACTGCCTGGTCATGGTGCTAGGACATATCAGATGTGCATACAGGTCTACCTAAGTTACCTTATGGTGGCACTAGAATAGGAAAGCGTGTGAACATCCTGGTCCATGCTCTTACATAGTGACCCTGGACATGACAGGAATGTACACTAGCATTCTCAGGCCTTGCTTTGGAGGCACTGGGGCACAGCACAGTTGTACGCACATGGACCCAGGCTACCACGTGGCAGTCCAACATCCTAGTGCTGCTGCACAGGTAGGTATGCAAATAGGCATGCCTGGGCTGCCAAGTGTCTGGGCTGGGAACTGCACAGGTGCAAATAGGCATACCTATATGCCAGCCATGGTTCTGAGACAGAACATAAGTTCAACACCTGATGACCCTGAGACATAGAAGATGTGCAGACAGGCATGCCCAGACAAGCCAAATGGCAGTGCTCGGACTCTGCAGCAATGAGAACCATTGAGCCCATGCCACCACTTAGTGGCACTGGGTCATGCCATGATTCTGAAGAAGCTTTTCCATATGGTGATGTGGTAGTGCTGACACATGGCTTATGTGGAAACAGGTAAAAACATGCTGCCATATGGTAGTGCTGGCACATGGCAGACATCCAAACAGATGTTCCTGCGATGGCTTGTGATAGTACTAAGACACACAAGCATGTGAATACCTGTGTCAGCACTACCAAGACACAGTGCTGGGACATGGTGAGTGTGCAAACAGACATGTTTAGACAACCACACTGCAGTGTTAGGACAAGGCAGACATGCAAATGTAGATGTAACTGTCTTGTTAAATAAGAAACACAGAGCCAACTGCAGAGTTAGAAGCCAAGAGGTCAGAGCAATAGCTGAGAGCTGAAAACCTTACCCTTCACTGCTGCTCTGTCTTTCCTCTCTGCAAGAGAGCTACTTCCTGTGTTTTTCTCTCTTTTTTTTTTTATAGACTTTCTGTTCTGCCTTCTCATTGGTTGTAAACCCAACCACATGACCTCCTCATCACTGCCTGTCTGTACAGACCTCCAGGTCTTCTATGGTTGGTACTGAGATTAAAGGCATGTGTCTCCATGCTGGCTGTATCCTTGAACACACAGAGATCCACCTAGCTCTGCCTCCCAAGTGCTGGGATTAAAAGCGTGCACCACCACCGCCCAGCTTCTGCTATGGCTTGCTCTGACCCCAAGGCAACTTTATTAATATATAAATAAAATCACATTTCATACAAATAAAATATCACCACATGCAAATAGACATGCACACACCACTATGTGGCAGCGCGGGAACATAGATTGTATGAGAACAGGTGAGCCAGCACAGCCATGTTGTGGCTTTCGAACAAAGAACATGTGTAAACAAATTTGCACAGTCCACCAGGTGGAAAGCCCTAGGACACATCAGGTGTGCAAACAGGCATGCCCTATTCTATCATGCAGCAGCATTGGGAAATGTCAAGTGTACAAACAGTTGCATCCGTGCTGCCACCTAGTGGTTCTTGAACATGGCACAGTTACAAACAGGCTTCTTGTGCCTTCATGTGATGGCACTGGTAAATGGCAGGCATGCAAACAGGTGTGCCGCTGCTGCTAAGTTAAAGCATTGGGACATATGGGGGTGCAAAGAGGCATGTATACCCTAGGCTTCCAAGTGGCAGCATTTGAACATGGAGGGAACACAAAGAGGTGAACCCAGGGTGCCATAAGGCAGCTGTGGTGGTTTGAATGGAAACGGCCCCTTAAGCTCATGTATTTGAATGTTTAGTCACCAGGGAGTACAACTGTTTGAGGGTTAGAAGAATTAGGAGGTGCGACCTTGTTGAAGGAAATTTGTCACGAGGGGTGGACTTTGTCATTTCAAAAGTCCATGCTGGGTCCAATGTCTCTCTCTCTCTGCCTGTGTTTCAGGATGTAGCACTCAGCTACTTCTCCAGCAACATTCCTGTTTGTTTGCCAACATGCTTCCTGCCATGATGATTGTTGGGAGGCCTTGCTGGCTAGCCAGAGGTTGCATTACATCTTGGCCTGGCAACTTTTTCCAAAGCTCGACCACACAGGACTCCCTCCCTGCAGCAACATTTCTTGCCTCTACCTGCCTTTGTCTGGAGAATGTCCCTGGGCCCAGAGTGCTGTGGATATCGCTCTGTGTAAATAAAGTTCTGATTGGCCAATGGTCAGGCAAAAAATATAGACGAAACAAGAGAAAAAAAAATTCTGAGATATAAAAGACTGGGGAGAGACACCGCCAACTGCCGCCATGAGAAACAACATGTAAAGACACTGGTAAGCCACACGCCATGTAACAAAGTATAGACTAACAAAAATGGGTTAATTTAAGATAAAAAAGGTAGATAACAAGCAGCCTGCCACGGCCATACAGTTTATAAACAATGTAAGTTTCTATATGCTTTCTTGGTTGGGTCTGAATGACTGTGGGACTGGCGGGTAAGAGAGATTTGTCCTGACTGGGCCAGGCAGGAAAACTCTAGCTACACCAGAGGACAGATCTTATCAGAAAGCTGTCTCCAAGCCAGATGTCTGATTTATCTCTAGTGTGACCCTTGGCACAGATCAGTGCTAGAAGCCTCCCCTGCTGCACAGATGTTATCTAGACTTGTGCTAGGAGCTCTGTTATAGGATCCTACTGCCACATGTGAAGCCTTATGATAGGACCATGCCACTTAATGAAAATTAGGGTTTGTCCCCAGGCTCCCCAGTCCCATATATTTCTTATACTCAGAAATAAAATCGCGCTGATTCACTGACATCTGTCTCCATCACGTTCACGGGCCATAAAAGGATCTCTGTCGTCACTTCTGACCCTTTGTCCTTGTGGACTGATTGCCAACTGACCTCGAAGACAAAGGGGAACCCCAACAGATGATCATGAACCAACCCTCTGAAACTTCAAGCAAGCCCCCAATTAAATCCTTTCTTTTATAAGATTTGCCTTTGTTGTGGTGTCTCTTCACAGTAATACAACAATGATTAAGACAAAGGTGCTGGTACACTTCTGTGTATGCGAACAGGTATGCTTGCAGCTCCATGTGGTAGCGCTGGAGCATGGCAGGTAGGGTAGATAAACTGGCATGCCAGGCTGCCACATGGTAGTTCTGGGACACCACAGGCATGCAAACAGATATACCCAGGTCACCATGTGGTGAATCTGGGACACAATAGGCATTCAAACAGCTATACTTGCCTGATACACGTCTGTACAGGGAAACAGTGTGGTGCAAACATGCGCATCTCCACTGCTCTGTGGCAGTTCTAGGAAACAGTTTGTGTGTGAGCAGGTGTGCAGCACCATGCTGTGGTTCTGGGACAGAGCATTCATAAAAACAGGCCAGCCTGAGCTACCACTTGGAGTCACTGGGCCTGACATGGTTACAAAGAGACTTTTCTGCATTGCTACATAACATGCTGGAACGTGGCTTACATGGAAACAGGTGAGCCCATGCCATGTGGAGGCACTGGTACATGGCAGGTATGCTAACAGTTATGGTCATGCCACCAAAGTCATGGAACAGGGACATAGCAGGTGTGTGAACAGGCATTATTGTACCTCCTTGTGGCAGTGCTGGGACATGGCTAGTGTATCAATAGTCAAGTCCTTTCTACCAACAGGTGATACTGGGACATAGCACAGTTGTGAAGAGTCTTTCCTGTGCTGCTAAATGGTGGTGAAACACAGCACACAGGCAAACCAGTGTACCTATCCCACCACCTGGTAGGGCTGGGACATGGCGTGTGTGCAATCAGGCAAGCCCTAGGCCAGCACATGGTGGCCTTATGATATTGAAAGTATGAGAACTGGTCTGCCCAGGCCACAATATGGCAGCAGTAGGAAATAGCAAGCATGTCACCACATGAAAGGGCTGGGACACAGGAGGTATGCAAAGTTATGTCCCGCCCTCCAATTCTTGGCACTGGAACATGGCAGGTGAGTGAACAAATGTGCCTAGGCTGCGATATGGTGGCACTTGGACATTGAAGACATACTAACAGACATGCCCAGACCCCACATGAAAGGACTGGGACACAGCCTGTGTGCCAACAGGTGTTTCCAGACCACCACATGGCTACCCTAGGACCACAGAAGGTATGGTAACTGTCATATCAACTTGGGAACACGTGGGACATTGTTGAGTTCCATTACATATTGGCATGGTCACACATATTCACATTCAGGATGGTTCTGAGTGCCAGCATACATTACTCTGGGCATATGTGTTTACACAAGTAACATATTTGTGTATTGTCACATGTAGGTCTGATGTTTATAAGCATGGTTACATGTTGGTGTGAACACATGTGTTTATACTCTAGACGTCTTTGAGTGCTGTTGTGGACACATGTGTTCATATATTTACCATTTCAGAGCACTGTTACATGTTAGCATGTATACATGTGTTCACACACATGCCATTTCTGAGAATAGTCATATGTCTGTAGCTGGAAGTTTCCTATGTCCCGCCAAGTCCCACAGCTTCTTGGTCCCAAGTAAACACACAGAGGCTTATATTAATTAGAAACTGTATGCCCTATAGGTCAGGCTTCTTCCTAGCTAGCTCTTACAACTTAACTCAGCCCATTCCTATTATTCTATGTTTTGCCACATGGCTTTCTGGCATTACCTGTTCTCTCACATCTTGCTTCTCCTGGTGGTGGCTCCCAGCATCTCCCCATGACTCCACCCTTCTTTATCTCCATCTTCACTTGGAATGTACTGCCTAACCTTATTCTGCCTCACCATTGGCCAAACAACTTTATTTATCAACCAATGAGAGCAACACATATTCACAGCATACAGAAAGACATCCCACAGCACATGTCAGTATGTGTTTGTATGTTCACAAGTAGAACCTTTCTGACTTCCATCATAATACAGGCATCAGGACACGTGTTTGTACATGGGATGTTTTTGAACACTGTCAATGTCACATTTTTCAGCATTGGCATACATGTTCAAATGTTGGTGCAGGCATGTGACTTTACACATATGACATTCTTGAGAGGCATCAAGTATCAGTATGAAGTTTCTGAATGCCACATGTCTATGTGGACATGTTTATTCACATGTGGGACATTGTTAAGCACTGTTACATGTCAACACGGGCATACGTGCTTAAATGCATGACACTGGGGAACACTGATACATGTCTGCTTGAAAACATTTATTCAAACATGTGATGTTTCTGTAAGCATCAGTCAATCTGACATTTCTGAGCACATGTTCATATGCAGGCTCATATATATATATATATGACTGTGATCTTGTACATTAAGGTCTCCCTATGCAGACATAAGAAAGACATGTTTGTGTCTCTGTAAATATACACTTTCCTATTATAAAGCTAAGAAATACGTGTGTGTGTGTGTGTGTGTGTGTGTGTGTGTGTGTGTGTTTGCCAGAGCTGAGGACCGAACCTAGGGCCTTGCGCTTGCTAGACAAGCGCTCTACCACTGAGCTAAATCCCCAACTCCCATGTCTGTGTTCTTACACATATAGGCCTATCTATAGCAGAGGTAGGAAATACATGTGTGTGAACCTGAACATATAGACCTACTTGTGAAAGACCTAGGAAAAACATGTGTTTGTAAACCTGTACCTATAGGCTTCCCTGCGACAGAGCTAGAAAATGCATGTTTGTGGACTGGAACCTATATACCTTCCTATGGCATGGCTAGCAAATACATGTGTGTGAGCCTATACATGTACACCCACGGCAGAGCTAGGGAATCCATTTCTGTGACCATTCACATATAGGTCTATCCATTACAGAGCTAGGTAATGAACATGTGTGTATACTGTACAAAACTACTTTATTTGTTTTTAGAATAATAAGAGCCACCAGGTTTCATCATACAGCTGACCTCATCATACTAACTTTTGAATTAAGATTAGGGTTTCACTGCTATCTTTCAAGAAAGAACTTGATTTTCCAAGGCATGGATTGCAGTGGGAAAAAGACATGTGGTTGCTAGCTTCCACATTAGCTTCTGATTGGAAAGAAAGTATAACAAAGGAGAATGAGGAAGGTGTTGGCTTGCTGCTGCTTATAGCTAGAAAGCCGAATGGTAAAGAAAGCACAACTCATTGGGACTAGAGAAATGAGTTAGTGGTTGAAAGCACTTGCTGCCCTTATAGGGGCACAGGTTCTATTCCTAGTGCTCACATGCTGGCTTACAACCATCCACAACTCCAATTCCAGGGGTCTAACACCCTCTTTTGGCCTCAAAGGGCAGCACATACATATATATGGTGCACATACATACATGCAGGCAAAACACAAATACACATACAATTAATCTTTTTTTTAAACAGAGAACACAATTCAGATATCCACCCCCCCCCCCCAAAAAAAAGCCTACCTGACATCAGAGAAATTGGACCCATCAGAAGAATTAGGTAATGAGGATGAAGTGAGAAAGACAAAGATGATAGTAGATGCCCACAAGGTCCAACTTTTAATACAGAAAAAGGAAAATGCCAGCAACCCAGCCAGCAGATGAAAATCTAAATAATGACCCAATGTAAGAGGCCATGATAGTGACTGTTCTGTTTCTCAACTGCTTGAATTTAGAAATACCCTCAAACAACAATAAAGCATTCTATCCCAGACTGGTTCATGAGACTGTGGGATAAGGGGGGAAATGGGGTCAATCTCTGCTGTGGAAGTATAGCAACTGGGTAATATAACTATTTGTCCATCCATGAGATGGTTACATAACCTGAAGAAATGTGAGTAAAATCAGATCCCTGATGGATTGCCTTACAGGATCCTTTAGAGACACTTGGTTATCAATAATTGACATCTGCATGAGTATCACAGACTAGAAGACCCTAAATGAGGGAGAGAATTAGGCAGTGTTTGATGCCCATTTCTTTGGGTCTGATGGAGCTATGTTTTGTAGGAGAGTTAAAAAGAAGTGATTGATTCAACAGGGACCTCATTAATGATATAGGGTTTTAGTAGCTTTGCTGAGCCCCATGGTAGGACATAATCATTACTCAGAAGCAGCTCTGGCAAATTTAAATGATAGAGGTCGGCAAATATATTGGGTTTATAAAACACAAAATCAATCAAGATGAGATCAAAAAATGGAAAAGCAGACCAAGAAGTCTGTAAGATTTGTGTAAAGCTGGAGTTCCCAGAGAAGAAAATCAATATAAAGTGCTGTGGATATCGCTCTGTGTAAATAAAGTTCTGATTGGCCAGTGGCCAGGCAGGAAGTATAGGCGGGACAAGAGAGAAGAGAATTCTGGGAAGTAGAAGGCTGGGGGAGACACCGCCAGCCGCCGCCATGAGAAGCAACATGTAAAGACACCGGTAAGCCATAAGCCATGTGGCAAAGTATAGACTAACAGAAATGGGTTAATTTAAGATAAAAAAGGTAGATAACAAGCAGCCTGCCACGGCCATACAGTTTGTAAGCAATATAAGTTTTTGTGTGCTTTCTTGGTTGGGTCTGAGCAACTGTGGGACTGGCGAGTAAGAGAGATTTGTCCTGACTATGGGCCAGGCAGGAAAACTCCAACTACAATAAAGCAAAATCCTGTGCTAGTAAACTCCAGGAAGGCTTTCAAGCCTTCCTAACAGTGAATAGGATGGGCAATTGTCCCCAGAAGAGTATGTGGTGTAAAGTATACTGGGATAAGAGACTGTTCACCCAAGCTGGAGCCTTTCAACAGTGAGGTGTGGCTGATGGTAAGGAATGGGTGACAATATTCTTCTGGAGCTGTTCAGAACAAGGAAGCCAACCCCAAAGGCTGGCCTGGAAATCTAGACTAAAGCCCTTGTACCAAGGAACACAAGCCAGATCCATGGAGAACATCAGGATTTGAGGGATACGTTATGGCTTCATGGCAACACTATCATGTGGTAGAGGAAACTGGAGAGTTCAAAGAAAATGCCTACGTATCATGGAAGGTTAAATGGAGTAGTGTCTCCTACTCATGCTCCTATACCCAATATTGCTCTTAGTGACATAGTGAATTCTAGGCCAGTTTGGCATTCTTGAGACCTGTCTGAAAGACAAAGAAACAAGAATAAAATACAATTTCCAAAGTGAAAATAACAAGGGATCAAGAAGATTAAAATAATACAGCTGTTAGGCAGATAATCCTCTTATGTTTTAAATATAGCTAATGAAATTAGGTCAATAGGAATGGTTTTGCCAGTGTGTATGTGGGGGAATCTAGTGGCATCATTGTGGTACTTTGTGGCAAGGTCCACTTTGCTTAAATATCCATCACCACTAGCTTGAATAATTAAGGACATAAGGCAGACAAAAAATAAAAAATGAATGTTCATTTACTGAGTTAATAAGCAACAAGGATTGTCAAGCATGTGCACATTCAATTTTTAAGTATTTTTATTTTATTATTTTATTTATTTGACACCGGGGTCTCATGAAATCCAGGGTATAGCCCCAGACTCACTCATTATTTAGCCAAAGATGCTTTGAACTCCTGATCCCACTGTCTCTATCTCCCAAATGCTAAGATTACAAGCTAAGATCAACTGAGGCAGGCACACATATGGACTGCTTTCACATGCTTCTCTTCTATAATTCACTTTTCAGCCTAAGATCCTCACTCGCATGGACTGTGTATTCAAACCCCTCTCCTAACAATGCAGGCAATAACCTAAAACTCCCACCTACAATCCAGCGACATACATACACCACTCCAAACAATGTATCAAGTTTCTTCTCCCCCAACATCCACCAAATTGGGATAATTTACCTGTAAATGTATTCCTAGTTATATTTGGGTAGGGAATGATGGTAAAGAAGCTAATATGACATGAACTAATTTTAGGTAAGTGTGTCATAAAACAAACTGTCCTTAGAGTGAATTTTTAGCATCTTATACCTGTGCATAATTGGACATGTACATGATTATAATTAGATGCTCCATAGGAAGGAACATGCACAGTAGAGAAAAGGTAATATAATTCAAATATGTCAATCAAAATAGAGAACTGCCCATGTTATACCTCTTAGTAACCAGCCTCTCCTTTCTTTAGATCCCATAAAAAGAAGCCCCAGGTAATAACTGGGACCCTTGTGTATTCTCTCACTCAATGTGGCCTGCTGTCATTCTTGAGTTATTCTGATACATTCTATTACTTCGCTTTTAAATAACATTTCTTGGCGACGTTGCAATCTCTGTGTGCCATTGTTTCAGTTCTTTGAACAAGGGCCCAAGAACCTCAAAACATCCACTCCAGACTTGACTATCCCAGTAAAGCAACTATTTGTAGTCATTAGATAACAAGAAACCAAACTTTCAAGGACATCCTTAACTACATAGTAAGTTCAAGGTCACCTAGACTACAGGAGACTCTGTCTCAAATAAACCAAAAGAATTACATAAACAAACTTGGACCCAATTCGAATGTGCCTTCCTTGAAAAAGTATTAAAAGTGAGCTGTCAGTCAGTCTGTCAGTCCTACAGTGTCTTCTCTGTAGCCAGTTGCTTCTTTAGTAAGCATTAGTTCATGGACTAATGAATGAAGAGGCCTGTTCTAGTTTAACAATGTTGGTGATTCAACTAGGAAATCCCTCTGCATATTAACATTTGGAAGCAACTGAATAAAAAACAAATCAGTTGTGGTGGCTCATGCTTGTAATCCCAGCACTTGGGAAGTGAAGGCAAGAAGATCAGGAGTTCAAGCCTAGATGATTTAGAGTTTGAGACTAGCCTGGACTACATGCTATGCTCAATAAAACCAAACAAAATCTGGGGCTGGAGAGATGGCTCAGAGGTTAAGAGCACCGACTGCTCTTCCAGAGGTCCAGAGGTCCTGAGTTTAATTCCTAGCACCCACATGGTGGCTCACAACCATCTGCAATGAGATCTGGCATCCTCTTCTGTATACATAATAAACAAATAAATCTTAAAAAAACAAACAAAAGCCTAATTAATGTCAGAAAATCTTAAAGGAAAGTTGAGAATCCTAAAGGAATCTCTCCTTTTGCTAAAATTCTTGGCCTAGTGATTGCCAACAACCAACACTGCATTGTCCCATCATGTTGAACTTTTTGGGAATTGCATGTCAGATGTAAATAAGGAACACTGCTCTAGATCTATGTTTCTCAACCTGTGGGTTGTGACCCCACAGTTGGGGTCACCACAGCATGAGGAACTATGTTAATGAGTCAAAGCATTAGGAAGATTGAGAACCATTGTTCTAGATGTTAATGAAATGTTGATGAATACTACCTGCCAGATGTGGTTTTTGTTTTTCAAAAATTTGCTTTTATCAAGAGCTAATACCTCCAGAATGTAACTTTACAAGGAGGAGGCAGGTGCTAAGGCTTGGAGAGACCTGCTAAGGATGCCAACTTTGCACACATGTATTTGGAATACAATTCATGAAGAAATGCACACAATAGAAAACAATCTCATGGTTTCTAGTCTGCGGGAAAACAAATCTTTCCTTCTTTCCCCTTTTAAAAAGGCTGTCTCTATTGTTCATGAGGAAGCTCTCAGGGAAAGGTTTGGAACCCTGGGTGGGACTGAAGATGGCACTATGTCAGAGGAGCCATGAAGGCAGACAGGGGACCTCTGGGACACTCAGAGAGCTTGGTGGACCACTACCTGGTGGATACCTGTTAATGGGGTTAGACAGTATGTGAGGGGCAGCAAAGTGGAAGTGCAGAGCTTCCTGTGTCTCCTCAGGTCCTATCCACATTGAGACACCCTAAGGCAGCAGTTAGGGACATTTCTTGCAGTCTTTGGTGGCCTTAGGAAGAAAAGCAGTGTTTCAACAGAGAGTAATAGGCCAGATAGAACTGACATATTCTAAAGAGACACTGTGTCTCAATCTAAATTGCAGACTATTGAAACAATGGACCCTAAAGAAATGGGAATCTCATGCTAGGATCAGGAAAAGGCACCAGACAGAGGGGGGTCTTGTTTCCTGGAAAGAGATTTCATAGTTTAGCAACTCGTCAGACTGCCCCTTTGGGTGAGAGTGCATGCAGCTCAGACAATGGTGGGTGGGGCTATGTCCTGACTGGGACTGCTTCCACATGCATATCTTTGGCCCTCTATTTAAATTTTAACCTCAGTTAAGGACTCCGGAGATCTTGCGGGATTCACTGATTCTCTTTGTCCCTCTTCCCAATGTGGCCACATCAAATAAATCTATATCCTCTGTTTTTCACTTTTAATTTTGCTCTTTTAATTGGCTTATTGAGAACTAAGAGGTAGTCAGATCTGGTTTCAGAACAGGCTGTGACTCACAAGTCCAGTGACAGGATTGATTTACAGGCAGTGGAACATTTTAAGAATTCAGAGTTGCCAGGCCGTAGAGGCGTACGCCTTTAATCTCAGCACTCAGGAGGCAGAGCCAGGTCTCTGTGAGTTCGAGGCCAGCCTGGGCTACAGAGTGAGTTCCAGGAAAGGCACAAAGCTACACAGAGAAACCCTGTCTCGAAAAACCAAAAAAAAAAAAAAAAAAAAAGAAAAGAAAAAAAAAGAAAAAAGAATTGAGAGTTGCTAGACATGGTGACTCAAGATTGTATACCTAGTACTAGGGAGACTGATGCAGGAAGCTCACCTTAAGTTCGAAGCCAACATGGCCTACTGTATCATTCAGGATTCTCTAAAGGAACTGAACTGACAGAATGAATGAATGTGTGTGTGTGTGTGTGTGTCTGTGTGTGTATACACACACACACACACACATATATATATATACCATTTATTAAAGTGACTTACAGGCAGGCTGTCCAACAATGGCTGTGTCTGTATTTGACAGTACACGAGGCTGGGCATATCAGCTGGTCTTCAGGCAATGGTGAAATCCTGAATAAGTATGTTCTAACGCCTCAGCAGCAGGATAGAAGGACTTGTCAGCAAGAGGGCAAGCTGGCAAAAAGCAAAAACTTTCTTTTTCTTTTATATGGACTGACTAGATTTGGACTGGGGCTCCCCACTTCAAATGATCCAAGGAAAAGAAAAAAAAATCCCTTACCAGTTGCCCAGCTGCTTGGGTTTTAGTTGATGTCAGATGTGGTCAAGCTGACAAACACCGTTGGCCATCACAGCTACATAGGAAGATCCTGTTTCAAAAAACAAACACTCCCCCTCAAAAGAGAGACAATATTATTATTATTATTACTACTATTATTGTTAGTCCCTCCTTCCTTTAGGTCCCATAAAAGAAGCCCCAAGGAGTAACTTGGGGGAATTCAGGGAAAAAAATGGGAAAATTTTGGTTAAAATTGGAGAATTTAATTTGTTATATTAAATTAATGCTATATGTGCAATATTACGTTTCTGCAAGTGTGAACTAACTGCAGTTCAGATCTCCAGGCTTTTTACTCTATGGTATCAGGTTTCCAATCTAACCAGCAGACAGCTTCCTTTAGTTTTATTTCTTCTCCTTTGCTTCCTTCCTGACTGGCCATGCATATTTTATGCAGTTTTTTTTTTGTTGTTGTTTTTGTTTTTGTTGTTGTTGTTGTTTTTGTTACACAGGGTTTCTCTGTGTAACAATTCTGACTGTCCTGGAACTCACTGAGATCATCTTGCCTCTGCCTTAATGGTGTGCACCATTGCCGCCAGGCTTTTATTTAGATTAAAACAAAACAAAACAAAACAAAACAAAACAAAACAAAACAAACAAAACAACCCGGGGGATGGGAAAGGGAAAGGAGGGGAAATTGCGGGTAGGATGTAAAATAAATGAAAAAAAATTAAAAAATCATCTCATGTTTCTTTTCTACACACACACACATACACACAGTTTTTTTTTTCCTTTGGTTTTTCGAGACAGGATTTCTCTGTGTAGCTTTGGAGCCTATCTTAAAACTCACTTTGTAGACCAGGCTGAGCCTCGAACTCACAGAGATCCGCCTGGCTTTGCATCCCGAGTGCTGGGATTAAAGGCGTGCACCACCACCACCTAGCTACATACACTCTTATAATGCCCTTTACAGTTGAATTCTTTCTTCCTTTCCTTTTTTTTTTTTTTTTAAACCAGGATCTGTCATATTTCTTCTGTAATTTTTTAAACCTAGACCTGCTCCTTGACTTTATTTCTTTTTAAGATAGGGTCTTACTATGTACCTTCAGCGGACCTGTACCCAGGCTGGCTTTGAACTCACAGAGATCCACCTACCAAGTGCTGAGAGTATAGACTTGTGCCTATGCTCAATGCTCAGCAAGCTTTGAATCCCCCCTCTCCCTTCCCCGGATTCTCTGTAAAAATCAGTCAGTCATCCTGGCGCCGAGACCCGCATCCAGAGTCTAGGCAGGCTTGTGGAGCCGGTAGTATTTCAGGTCCAAACCTGTGGGAACCCAGTGACTGCGTCGGGAAGAGATCTGTGCACCTGTTCCATCTGCCTTTTCACTGTTTTGCTCCTTTGAGAAAGGACAGACGCGCCTGTCCCCAGGGCAAAAGGCAAGACATTACGGGGGGTGGGGTGGGGGGTGGAGGGTGGAGTGGGGTGGGGGAGCTAGGGCTAAGCAGGGAGCGGAAGTCTGAGCCCTAAGGTAGGTGCTGGGTACCTTTAAACAGTTTAGAAGCCCACGTGACCCGGAGAGCGCCCGGCCCCGCGGTCACGTGAGGGCGCGTGCCCTACACGCAGGCCGAGCTAGCCTGCGCGGCCTGCGAACCGGGGAGGGAGGGGAGCGGCGGAGGGATCCCGCGGCGGCGCCCGGTGCGCGTGCGCAGCGAACAGCTGTCACCTAGTGCGGAACAAGTCTTCCAAAGATCCCAAAAACCTCCGGGGAGGCCGCACTCTCCGCTCCTCATCCGGCTGGTGTCCGGGCCTCCGCCTGCGGCGCAGGTAAGCGCTTTCTCGGTCCGGGCGGAGCGGCAGGAGTGGCGGCCTCGGCCGGTGTCGGCAGGGCAGCCGCACGGGCCTGGACGCTCCGCGGTGCACGGCCGTCAGCTGGGAGGGAGGCAGGAGGAGGCGGCCGTGACAGCCCATCCTGGCCCTCCGGATTCGGGAGCTCGCTCGCCGATCTCCCGGGAGCCGAACCAAGGTGCTGCTGCTCCGGACTGCCAGGCCTGGGTGGCCTTGGGGCGCCGACCCAGCCGTCTGCGGCCGACACGGGGAAGGCCGGGCCTGTGCGCCCTCCGGGCCTCCCTTGGGTCCGGCTGTGCCGACCCGCGAGGTTAGCAGGTAGCCCGCCCCTCACTCGGGTTTGTTCTTGGCCCCGGCACGATGACCTTTTCCTTTTCCTTTCCTCCGTCTTGAGGCCATTTCTTTGTGCAGTTCCCGGAGGAGCCATGATGCGGGGTAGACAGTGGGCGCTTAATAAATGCGATTGGATGTGGCATGGGAACTGCCAGGCACAGAGCGTGTTGTGCGGTGGGAATGCTGCGGGGAAAGGCAGGCGGGCTAGCCCGGGCTGGAACTGGGTGTTCTCTGCTCAGCAGTGGTAGCAGCTGAGCTCAGTTCGGATGTTTTCTTCGTAGTGGACCCAGGAGACAGCCGCCGGCGTGGCTGAGCTGGGCAAGCTCGCGCGTACTGCATTTGGTTAGGTGTTCTCAAAGAAGACTTGGTAAACTTTTTTCCTTTTTTTTTTTTTTTTTTTTTTAATCTCAATACAGTCATTCACACTTGGTGATTTATCCAGCACTGCTTAGAAAGCTTGAGTTAGAATTGCAGTCGGTTCCCGGGAGAGGCTTTTGATAGGCTCGATCCGCTTGGGTTGGCACCAATCTTTGCCCTATTTCACCCACTTGAATTTTGCACTTATAAAGGGCGCGCGCGCGGGGGGGGGGAGATTCACTGTTTCTATGACAACGGTTATTAATAGTCTAATTTAAAAGCGTGGTGCTTAAAAATTAGTGGCTTTAAAAATTTAGTTTTTGGTTTTTGAGTCAGGGTCTTACTGTTGTGTAGTCCTGCCGGACCTGGAACTTCTTACGGTAGCTGGCCTGAAGCTCAAGAAGATCCACCTGCCTCTGTTTTCCCAGTGCAGGGATTCCTGGTATTCAGATTACTGCGCTGCTACTGGCTGTTTACTCTCTACAATTTACGGTTTCAGGCTGGGAATATAGTTCAAGTGGTAGGGTGCATGCTTAGCGTTTGAAGACCTTTAGGTCTCTAAGGTTGGAAACAAAGAAAAAGGTCGTTTTTTTGTTTTGTTTTGTTTTTTTTTTTAACTATGTAGCGTAATCACTAGTCAAGTTTTCTTGAAGCTTGCTGGCCTAGTAACCTGTCATGCTTTGTTTTGGAATGTGTTGTCTAGTTTAAGAATTTTAGGCCCTTCTTCCCATTTTAGTGTTATGAGTTTACACATAATGTTTACAGTTCTCTACAAAATCGGTAATACAACAAAATTCAACTCAGGCCTGCTTTGTTTTACTAGGAAACTTACTTAATTATTACCCTAGCCCTGCATCCTTTCCCTTTGTCTTGAGACTGTCTCTGGTAACCCACATGGGTTGGTGGGTGACCTTGAATTTGTGATCCTCGGTCTACTTCCTGAGGGTTGGGATTATTTACCATTGTTTGACTCAGTGATGGGGATTGAAGTCAAGGCTTCGGTGCCTGGTAGGCAAACACTATCAACCTACCTTTCCAGCCCTACTTTCTGTTAGCAGTATTCCTTACTGCTTGTAGTTTCAAAGTTAAATGATAAAATGGGTACATTTTGTACTGTCAATATGTAATGCAGGTCTTTCCTTAAAACTTTTCTTCTTTTATTATATATTAATGTTTGGTGCTACTCTGTAAGTACCATTTTTTATTTATTCATTTTTATTTGTTTTTTTATACAATATATTTGATCATATTTTTCATGTTTTTTTCCCTGTACCGATTCCTTCTAGATCTCTCTGCCCCTCTACATCATATTCTGTCTCTCTTTCAACCATTGCAGAAAACTGACTTTGATTTCCCAGGAGGTATCCATTGCAAATAGCTTCTTGCTTAGGGGTGGGACTCCATGTCCACTTATCCCTCTCAGTGCTGGTACCTCATCTAGCTTGAACATACACAGGTCTTACCTGTGGTTCCACAGTGTGCATGAGTTCATATATGTCATTTCTGTTGTGCCTGGCTCTGACTTTTACAGTCTTTCTGCCTCCTCTTCTGCATAGATCCTTGAGACTTGGGGATGGAGGAGTTTGATGAAGATATTTCATTTAGACCCTGAGTCTTTCAAGTCTCCATTCTCTGCACATTGTCTAGTTGTGGGTCTTTGTGTTAATTACTGTCTACTGCAAGAAACATATCTGAGGGTTGTGTGAAGTACTGATTTATTTATTCATATTTTTATTTTATTTATTTATTATACTTATATTATTTATTAATTATATTTATATTTTATTTCATTTATTATATTTTTTTATTTTATTTATTTATTGTATTTGATTTATTTATTATATTTTTATTTATTTATATGGTATAGCAAAATGCCATTAGCAGTCATTTTATTGCAATGTTCCTTTAGCAGAATAACAGTAGATTTTCTCCTATGTCCATGACCTATTTCAAGTGCTTGGTCACTTAAGTAGTGTCACATATGGATTCTATCTCATGGTAAATCAAATGAAAAAAAGTGGTTGGTTACTCCAATAACACTTGTATACCTTGCAGGCAGGTCATTGTTACAAGTTACAGGGTTTGCAGATGGGTGATGCTGATGATTAACTTTCTTCTCTGGTAGCATGCCAGTAACTTCTAGCACCATGAATTCTAGTCACCTGGGATAAAGCTTCTATTTGAGTTCTAGTTCAATTTCCCTGTGTTTGATGACATAAATAGGTGGTGTCTTCAGCATTAGGGCCTTACTCAGGTTGTGGTGAGTAATCAATAGCTTTGGCAAAACCTGTGATTTTTTATTTTTTAAATGATTTTTTATTTTATGTGCATTGGTGTTTTGCCTGCATGTATGTCAGGGTGAGGGTGTCAGATCTTGGAGTTACAGTTGTGAGCTGCCATGTGGGTGCTGGAAATTCAACCTAGGTCCTCTTGAAGAGCAGTTAGTGAGTGCTCTTAACCTCTGAGCTATCTCTCCATCCCCTAGCCTGTAATGTTTTGCAGGCATGTCTGTGAGCCCATTTGGCTATTGACTCAAAAAGATGCAACCCATTCCCAGCACTGGGGTTTGTGGCATACGATGTGTAGTTGGTGTATTGTCTCCCCATTATATGATGATTCCATTTAGATTACTTTCATAGATATGTATTTTTTAGAAAACTTGTAAATAGGGTTCCATATGGTTTTTCAAAAGGCCTTCAGTGTTGCTCCCCATATTATCTCTTTTATTCTGCCTTTCTATTTCCCTACCCATTTAATTTTCCTGTTCCATCTTCCCCTTTATCTCTCTATAAACACTGTTTTATTGTTAACAATTGAGTAACCTTCCATTGTGTCAAAATACCACATTTTCATTATCCATTCTAACAGTTTATTAGCATCTATGCTGTTTCCAGTTTCTGTCTATTATGTATAGAACAGCAAGGAATATGGATGTGCAATTATCTCTTTAAATAGAGTCCTTTAGGTATATGCAAAGGAGGTAGCACTGTCCCTCAATTCAAGTTATATTACAGAGGTATATAGTAATAATAACAACAAGATATTGCTATAAATACATACATATCGCTCAATGGAATAGAATGAATATCCAGACATAATTCCACACCCCTGTGGATAGGCAACTGAATTTATATAATGAAGCCAGAAATACACACTGGAAAAAAGAAAGCATGTTTAACCATGGTGCTCATCAGACTGGATGGCTGCATGTACAAGAATGAAAACATATCCATATTTATTTTCCCAAACAAAACTCAACTCTAAATGGGTTCAGGACCTCAACAGAAGACCAGATACCCTGAATATGATAGGTAAAGTCAGGGATACCTTGACCTCATTGGCACAGGGAAGGGTTTTCTGAACAGAACGCTAATGGCAAAGCCTCTGCGATCAACAATTAATAATACATAGAGCTTCATGAGACTGAAAAGCTTCTGTATGGCAAAGGGTACTATCATTTGGGCAAAGTGGCAGGCTACAGAATGGGAGATGATCATTACCAATTATACATATGGTGGAGTGTTAGTGTCTAGAATGTACAAAGACCCAAGAAAAGTGAAAATACAGGGAGAAAAGAATGAAAAATGGGCTACAGAACTAGGTGGAGAATTACCAAAAACAAACAAACAAAACACAGATATCTCAGAAATACTTAAAGAAATGCTCGATGTCTTTATTCATAAGGGAAATGAAAATTAAAACTACTTGGGTATTTAATTAATCTCAATGCATTCAGAATAGCCAAGATTAGAAAAACAACAGCACATGCTGCTAGGGAAAGGATTATTCATTGCTGGTGGGAGTGCAGACTGGTACAGCCAGTATGGAATTAAGAGTGGAGGTTCTTTAGGAAGCTGAGAATCAATCTACCTCAAGATTCAGCTGTTTATTTTTCGGGGGACAGGTCTCATTTTGCAGTTCTGGTTGACCTGGACTTCCCAGAGAACTGCCTTGTCTGTCTTCGGAGTGCTGGCGCTGACGGCTTGTGCCACTGCTCCTTTCTCTCACAGCTGGTTCTCATCTGACTCTCTTGGGAGGTATTGTTTAAAGTCTTTTTTTTTTTTTCAGTACTAGGGATAGAACCTAGGACCTTATACATACAATTGTATTTTTGTTTTTGCCACTAGAGAGAATGTTTTAAGTCCTAAAATATAAATTTAAAATTCTAGTGTTAAATGAAACAAAATAACAGCAACAGTTATTTTGTTTGGATAGGGAACTGACACATAATTCATGATGTCCTTCAGGTATAAGGTTTAATTAAAGTGAGACAAACTCAATGCCATAGCTCATTTTATTTTTCAGTTCCCTAACTCCCGAAGTTTCTCTATACACTTCCCTCTCTGCCTCTTGGCATTAACTGGTACACTGAAAAGACGTTATCTTTCATATTCCATGCTGGCTGGGTCTAATCCCATCCACGCCATCCGAATAATCCGTCTAAGAAGTTGATCCTCCTTGCCCAGCCTTCTAGCCTTTCTTCATCAGAGAACCAGCCTGTAGTTTGTAAAGCATTGATCAGCCCATCCTTTCTCATTACACCCACCTGTTTACTTAGTTCTGAAGATGGGGTTGATACTTTGTTCTTACTCCTTTTGACTTCAGTGCTCCTCTGTTTTATGCTTCACTGTTTATTCAATTTAATCCCTCTACCCCCTTTCTGAAATCTCTGCTAGAATTGACGTTTTGATTGTGCATTCCTGGCCTGTAATCTCAGTGATGGGGCAGTAGAGGCAGGAGGAATCAGGAATTACAGGTCAAATCAGACTTAGCTCAAGGCCTGCCTAGGCTACATAGGAGAGACCCTGTCACAAAAACAAAATAAAAGAGGCAAACAGCTCAGTTTGAGTTGTTGTCTCTTCAAGTCAATTTCTCTTTAACCCTGCTCATTTGCCATAAAGTAGATCTGTTAAAGTCTTAAACAATTACCCTGTTTTCTTTCCCCATAGCCATTGATAGTGGTTAGTTATTTTTGGTAATAAAGTTGTTGGTAAATTGTTCCTTTGTGTTTGTGCATTTTCTAAATTTTCTTCAGTGAATCATTGGTTGCACTTGTGAACAGGAGAAACATTTAAAATGCATAAAATAATAAATAGATTTTAATATACTTAATAATAGACATAATAAAATGCATGTCTTTTAGAAAGTCTAGGAAATAAAAGGAGGAAAAAGCAAAGCTCCCAGAGCTGATTGTGATGGGTGGTGGTTTCCTGCTGTAATCTCAGCACTTGGCTGGCTAAATCAGTAGAATCTCAAATTCAGTGTGATGTGGGCTATGTAGCCAGATATTGTCTCAGGGTAGGGGGTTGGAGGAGTTATAACTTCTGCTTTTTTTTTTAATTAAAGAAAAAGATTTATTTGTGCATTGGTGTTTTACGTGCATGTATGTTAGTGTGAGGCTATCAGATCCCCTGGAAGTGGAGTTGTAGTCATGAGTACTGGGAATTGACCCTAGGTTCTCTTTAAGAGCAGTCAGTGCTCTTAACTACTGAGCCATCTTTCCATCCCCCAGTATTACTTTTTTGTTTGTTAGTTAATTTTTCTTCCTATAGCTTTTACTCTTAATTACTCAGATGAGATTTAGTTACAGTTTTAAAACAATTGAAAATTTTCTTTTGATTCTTAAGTCTTCCAGAGAGTTTTAGGGTATGGTATTATGAGATTACTATTGATTGTTTACATGAAATTTTTTGATATTGAAATTAAACTTTTTTTTTTTTTTTGAGACAGGGTTTCTCTGTGTAGCTTTGTGCCTTTTTCCTGGAGCTCACTTGGTAGCCCAGGCTGGCCTCGAACTCACAGAGATCCGCCTGGCTCTACCTCCTGAGTCCTGGGATTAAAGGCGTGCGCCACCACCAACTGGCGAAATTAAACTAATTCTTATCTCTAAGAGTGAAGTATGTGTCAAATAACTCCTTTTCTGATGAATGTGTTGATTAATTTATTTGACATTTTGGAGTACTGAAATTGTGCTTGGCTAACAGCCCATTATTTGTACTATTTATTTTTGTTGGGTGGTATATTCTACATACATTAAAAAAAAAAGAATAATATGTACAATGTGCTAAAGCACTTATTAGATATGGGATGCTGTTGATGCAAAAAACAGCTTTCATCTTATAGGGAACAAGAGATAGTTTATTCTGGAGGCATTTTGAGTGACCATGACCCGAGAACACAGATTTAGGTTACCCCAAATTCTGTATTCCAATGTGGAAGCAATTTGGGACCAGGTCTTATGTGGGACCGAAGCTACTGTAGCACTCATGTAGCCCACTATGTAGCCTCCAACTCACAGTGATCCTTTTGCCTAAGTCTCCAGAGGAGGCGGGTTTACAGGCCTGGCTCTTTTCTTTTTCTCTGTTATTCCAAAGACAGGGTCTTATTGTCTATGTAGCTCAGACTGATCTTGAACTTGTGATTTTCCTGTCTCATCTCTGTAGTGCAGGAAGTAGGCTGTGCACTACCATACTTGGACTCCTCTCCTTTATTTTCAGGCATGGTTTTGTTCTACAAGTCCAGCTGGTCTTGAATTGATGGTCTTCCCGCCTCAGCCTCCAGAGTATTAGGATTTTAGGTGTTGGAATTATTGCTAATGCCCAGAGCTACTCCCTGCACCCCTACCCTCCTGCCCGCATGTTGGGGCTCAATCCTATTGCATGCTAGGCAAATATCTTACCATTGAACTATATCTGCAGCCACAGTTCAGAAATGTTGACTTTTGTTCCTTTTTCACTTTTGTCATGAAATGTTCTCCAGAATATACCAAATGGGCAATCTAATTGCACCTCACTGCCCACCATATATATAAGCCTTGATTTTGTCTTGCCTATATTTACATAAATCGCCTCTTTGGTGCTCTCCCTCCTTCATCTCCTCTTTCTTTACTTCTTTCTTTTTTCTTATACAGCAGCAAGAAATCAAAATGTGAGCCACATCACTTTTCTGCTCCAGTTTCCCCAGAATAGGTAACCTTAGAGAGCTATTATCACCTTGAATGGGGTGAAAACGTGTTTGAGTTCTAGGAACTGGAGAGGTTAAGGGGAAGGAGTCCAAAACTATTTCCTGGCATACTAAGATAAACTCCAAATTCCTTCTTCTAGTCTTTTCACCCTGGTCTGTCTTGTTTTCAATATTTGTCTCCTTACTATCTCTTAAAGAACAGAGCCTAAGGAGATAACTTTCATGACTGAAGTAGTCTTCTTCCAGATATATATATATATATATATATATATATATATATATATATATATATATATATATATATATATTGTTTATTCCTCTCCTTCAGGCATCTACTGGATTTTATTTGTCTGAAATGCCTTCTTTTACCTACTTCAAAACAGGAACTCTCCCTGTTGGTGCTGCATCTTCTTAGTACTTACTATTGTAAATCAGAACTCGTGAAAGGCAGCTTTGTCTGCAGGGACTGACTGATTAGAATTTCAATACTGTAGAGAGGTTGGAATATTGCAGGCCTAGAGGGTAGCCACCTTATTGTGGAGTACTTACCTTATCTTAGACTAGTTTTAGTCATCTGCACTCAGTAGCCATTACTTTCTCCTGTCTGTGCCAGAACTAACATCTTGTGACTGATAAATAAAAACTTTTTGGAATCTATTAACTTAGCTTTCACCAACCAAATGGTAAGAATGTTGGTTTGGTGATTTAGCTCAGTGGTAGAGCGCTTGCCTAGCAAGCACAAGGCCTTGAGTTCGATTCTCAGCTAAAAAAAAAAAAAAAAAAAAAAAGCAAGAAAAGAATGTCATCAAATAGCTTCTAGGGCCTATAGAAAAGCCTCCCTCATACTCCAAGAGACTGCTTCTATGTTGGAACATGCAATTTAGGGTAACCTAAATCAATGTTTCCTGGGTTGCAGTCACTCAAAATTGCTCCAGAATAAACTATCTCTTATTTCCTGTAAGATGAAAGCTGGGCCAGTCTGTGGTAGCCCACGCCTTTAATCCCAGCACTCGGGAAGCAGAGCCAGGAGTATATCTATGAGTTCGAGGCCAGCCTGGGCTACAAAGTGAGATCCATGAAAAGGCGGGAAGCAACACAGAGAAACCCTGTCTCGAAAAACCAAAAAAAAAAGAAAAAAAAAAAGAAAAAACAGATGGATGAGATCTGCCCCCCCCCCCCCCCCCCCCCCGTTAATGCTCTTTACTTATTGTCTGTGTTATTCCATTAAGTGCCAGGACTGTTGTGTCCTGAATGCCTGTGGAACTAAAGTTTTTTCAGTCACTGTTTGTTGCTTTGCTAGCTGCATTTCCAATTTCTTCAATGACTGCTTCCTCTGCTCAGAGAAATACCAAGCCTACTCCTGTATTTTGGCAAGAAGAAAAGGAATGTTTCATTTTATGCACCAAATTTGTTTTGACACAGATAGTTGGTGTGCTGTTTAGAGTTTTCTGCTGTTTTTTTTTTTTTTTTTTTGTTAGTGAAGCATATTAGTCTTGTTTTACTTTTTGTTTTTGAGATCGGACTCCATAGTAGCCTCACCTAGAGTTTGGTAGGTAGGACAGGCTGACTTCTGACTCTTCTGGACTTTTGAAAATCCTCTGGCCTCTGCCTCTCAAGTACCAAGATTATAGGTGTGTTCCATCATGCTTCACTAATCTGTTTTCTGAGTAATTTTTTCTTTGTTTAAGATAATTGTTTTCCTTTTTCCAAATGTACCACTTTATGTAAAGACTTTTTTATATTTGATACTTTTTTCTGATTTATTTTATTTGTAAAAGAGTATACATTTGTGTATATATAGTCTGCATGTGTATATATGATATATACCACATACATTTCTATAGATGGTTGTTAGTCACTATGTGGGTGCTAGGAATTGAACCAGGTCCTATATAAGAATAGCATGTACTCTTAACTTCTGAGCCCTGATAACTGCAGCCCCCTGATATTTCGAGCGTGCCTTTCTTTTCAGGGCATGATAGCTTGCTCAATGGCTAGTGGGAAGTGGCAGCTTGGGAGAGGCAGTTGCTGTATGTAGTGTGGGTGTTGACAGGAGATGGCCCATTGAGTCCTATACTGGACAGTCCTATATTCCCAAAAGTAGGAAGCAGGCAGAGGCTGCTTCAAGGGGAAGAATATTTGAAGTCACAAAAAGCTTAACTTTTTTGAGAAGCTTAGGGTAAGTACTGTTAGAAGGTAAAGTACAGTTGGCTTTCTACAGTTGAGATTTTTGGATCAATGAAAATTTGCTTTGAAAAAAATTGTATCTGGTTAAGGATGTAGCTTAGATGATAGAGCACTTGCCTAGAGGCTTTGAGTACGATTTCCAGTACTAACTACCTAAGCCTTTTGTGCATATGCCTTTAATCCTACAGTGTGGGAGGTATAGGCATATGGATCAAAGTTCAAGGTCATTCTCCACTACATAACAAGTTCAAGGCCAGTCAGGGCTATATCAGAGGTCTCAAAAAGAAAAATTGTGTCAGCATAAGTTTATTCCCCATGCTTGATACTTTTATATTAACTTGACACAAGCCAAGTCATCTGAGAGAGCCTCAATTAAGAAAATGCCGGGGTTGGGGATTTAGCTCAGTGGTAGAGTTCTAGCCTATCAAGCACAAGGCCCTAGGTTCGATCCTCAGCTCCAAAAAAAAAAAAAAAAGAAAGAAAATGCCTTCGTAAGTATGCAGGTCTGTAGGTCATTTTCTTAATTAGTGATTGATGGAGGATGGCTCTGCCCATTGTGAGTGTTGTCATCCCTAGGCTGGTTGTCTTGAGTTCTGTAAGAAAGCAGGCTGAGCTCCTTCATGGCTTCTGCATTAGCTTCTGACTCCAGGTTCCTGCCCTGTTTGAAATCCTATCCTGACTTCCTTTGATGATGAACTGTGGTGTAGAATAAATCCTTTCATCCCCAAGTTGCTTTGGTCATGGTGTTTAATCACATCAATACTAATCCTGAGTAAGATATACCCTGAAAATAAAACATCAATTATTGCCTTGACCTTTACATTGTATTAGATAGTATAAGTAACCTGAAAATGACTTAAAGAGGAGAAAAGATATGTGTAGGTTATGTGCAAGCAGTAAGCCATTTTACATGGAGGATTTGAATATCCTTGAATTATGATTTCCTGGGGGGAGAGTCCAATATCCTATGGAGTCCATGATTGTTTTGCATGGACTTCTAAAAAGTTATGAGTTTGCTATATAGAATGAGAGTCTTTTAAGATTATTTTTAACTGTGTGTGTATTGTATATATATTGTAGTGTTTGTAGGAGTTTGTGTGACTGTGTAAAGAACGGGACCAGATAGGAGGACATCAGGTGTCTTGTGGCATCATGTTCCACCTTATTTCCTTGAGATAGGATCTCTTAGTTGAACCTGGAGTTAGGCTGGCAGCAAACAAATCCCAGTGGTTCTTCTGTCCCTGCCTCTTCCCACAATGCTGGGGTTACAAAACATGATCATGCTTGGCTTATAACATGGATGCTGGAGTTTGAATTCAGGACTTCATTTTTGCACAATAAATGTTCTTATCAGCTGAGTGAGCCCTTCTGGTGCCCCATTCCTGTTTTCTGTCCTCAGCACTTTACCCTAGTTTCTGGTGATTTTGCCATGTGATTGGTTTATAAATTATAGAAAAGCATGTTATAAAAAGCTAGAAGCATATATCCTGAGCCTTTATATATGTGCAATGTGTGAGTGAGACTGTGGAACTTGTACATCTGTGATAGACTGAACTTCTAGAAAATTCAGTTTTACTTGGAAAGGTTTCATGGAGGTCAGCAGTACCATCAGGCAGTGATTCAGTACCCAAAATAGGAGCATGTCGGGAAGCCTCCTGAAGCCTCCTTTTCTGGGACTCTAGGAAAAGATGCGAAAGTCTCAGAGAGACGAGAAGGCCTGGTCAATAACTAAAGAGAAGAGTTCCTTTTCCTTTGGTAGACACTTACATGCTATGTTGGTGAAGACCATTGGTTAAACACAACTTCAGTAATTTATTGTTAAATGGTCACATTTTCTCTGCAGAGACAAGACGTCTGTAGCCATCATGGAGGTGGTAGAGGTGGAGAGTCCCCTGAATCCCAGCTGTAAGATAATGACCTTCAGACCTTCCATGGAGGAGTTCCGGGAGTTCAACAAATATCTAGCATACATGGAGTCTAAAGGAGCCCACAGAGCAGGTCTTGCAAAGGTGATTATACTCAGACTTGTCACTAAAAAGTATCATTTCACTTTTAAATTATGGTCTTAGTTTTTGTTGTTGTTGTTCATTTCCTTCAATGGAATGTGTCTGCTATTCTTGTTAATCCACCTGGAACCCTTACTTTTCTTAAAGAATATTTATCTTACCTCTTTTTTAATCTAGGCTATGTTCTGTGGTCGTTTCTTTTATCTTCCTCCTCCCACGCCTTCTTCTTCTATTCTTCTTTTATTTTTTAAATCAAGGCTTCCAGAGGTTGCTGTGGATATCACTCTGTATAAATAAAGTGCTGATTGGCCAGTAGCCAGGCAGGAAGGATAGGGTAGGCGGGACAAGGAAGAGGAGAAGGCTGGGAACAGGAAGGCTAGGAAGTGACACTGCCAGCTGCTGCCATGAGAAGCAACATGTAAAGACACTGGTAAGCCACAAGCCATGTGGCAAAGTATAGACTAACAGAAATGGGCTAAATATAAGAGTAAGAACTAGACAATGGTAGGCCTGAGCTAATGGCCAAGCAGTTTAAATAATATAAGTGTCTATATGATTATTTTATACGTGGGTTGTGGGACCGCGGAGCTTGGTGGAACCTGGAGAGAAGCTCTCCAACTACAAATGGCGCCCAACGTTTTGGCAAGAGTTTCCACCTAAAACCTGAGAAAAAAGATTCTAAAATGGAGCTAAAAACAGCTTCCTAGTTGTCTCTCTCAAGTTAGCGGCAGCCTGCAGGTTTGAGCTACATGGCGGGTTCTTGGCGTGTGCGTCTGACCTGCAGTGTGGCGGGAATGAGGAATCTACAAGCAGCATTTTACTCTGCTGCATGTTGGATTTAGCCTTTGCTAGTTTAAAAACAAAACAAAAACAAAAAACAACAACAACAACAACAACAACAAAAAACTGGCTTTCGTGATGGAATTGGCTCACTCCTTCTCTAAACCCAAGCACATTGTTAAAAGAAAAGGTTAAGAGATTCTTGTGTCCCAAATCAGAAGAGCCCTCTGGTGTGGGACAGAGAAAAACCAATATTTTATTTAAAACAGGTTGATTGTAAATGCAATCTCATTCTAAAGATAAAAAGGGGATATGATACCGATATGATAGGATAAAAGGGTAGATTAATGAACTTACTTCTAAAGAGCAATAACTCATTTAAAATGTTTTACATTGGTATAGATTTTAGTCTGTTGATATAAACTTAAAGTTAATTTTGTTATACTGTGTGTATATTTCTACTCTTGTTTAAGGAATTATGTTTGTACAGCTCATTTAAAATTGTAATGGATAATTAAAAATAGATTAATAATTGGTCATCTATGATAATCATACTCATAGCCATGTTAGTTAAGTCTTCTAGGTATACAAAGAGATATTTCAGATAGACAGGTAATCTTTAAACACTTCAAAGGTCTACAAAATAGGGCATTTAAAATATTTTTAAAATTTAGACTTTCTGGACAGTGAGACATGTCTGCTCCTGGCAGCACCAATTTACTTCAGAGAGGAGGATGGGCACTAAAGACACTTCATATGGAGTTTATCTTCACCTTGACAAAAATAGCCATTTGTGCAAGAAACTGTTCTTGCCTGGACTGCTTGATCAACTGGACGTTCAGGACCCATAGACAGGTGACCACTAAACTTTGCTTGACAGAATGTTCCTTCAGGTTCCTGCTTCGCAGAGGAAACTGCCAAACATTCTACAGGACACTGAGAAAAGTGACCGAGAAACTCTAGCCCTGTGGGTTAAAGACAAATGCCCCAACTTTACAAAGAAACATTAGGTGGACTGTCCAGGCTGCCAACTGTCTCTGTCTACCCTGCAAGACTCCCGAAAGTTGCTTGCATCCTTCTCCCAGTTCTCAGATAATATTATATCCTTCTGAGGTCTTTGACGTGGTTGAAGACTAGATAGTTATAATTTCCTCAATTATGATACAAGATAAGTTAGATATAAAACTTTAAACTCACAAATATAAGATAGATAGGATATCTTCTTTAATATTGTAACTATAATTCTTGCTTGATAATTGTTTTGTTATCTGTAATTTTACTATGTAAAAGTTAACCCTCCTTTTTTAACAAAAAAGAAAAGGGGAAGTGCTGTGGATATCACTCTGTATAAATAAATTGCTGATTGGCCAGTAGCCAGGCAGGAAGGATAGGGTAGGTGGGACAAGGAAGAGGAGAAGGCTGGGAACAGGAAGGCTGGGAGGAGACACTGCCAGCTGCTGCCATGAGAAGCAACATGTAAAGACACTGGTAAGCCACAAGCCATGTGGCAAAGTATAGACTAACAGAAATGGGCTAAATATAAGAGTAAGAGCTAGACAGTGGTAGGCCTGAGCTAATGGCCAAGCAGTTTAAATAATATAAGTGTCTATATGATTATTTTATACGTGGGTTGTGGGACCACGGGGGCTTGGTGGAACCTGGAGAGAAGCTCTCCAACTGCAAGAGGTTGTGAATACATCAGTTTCCATCCATTTCTCACAGAAAATGTCTTATTAACTTGAAGGTTAAGGTAATTCCCCCTCTGTGTTCCTTTCCTTGCTTCTACTTCTTCTTTTTACCTGTTTTACTCTATCTTGAATTATGGCCATCTTCTCACTTCAGCCTCTTGAAAGCTGGGATTAGAGGCCTTACCAACCATGCCTGTCTCACTTGTGTTACTTATATGAGATACGGTGCCCTCATGTATAGTTTGTAATTCAGTGTTTTTGTTTGCTTATTCACTTAGTTGTGTAGTGGTCATCACTATTAAATTCTCTATCATCATCACATATAGAAACTATATATTTCAAATAGTCATTTTCAGTGTCCTGGAATCACTGTCACCTTAGGCAATCACAGGTTGGCAAGCGCTCTACCACTGAGCTAAATCCCCATCCCCAGTCTGCATTCTTTATCAAGTTGCCTTTTCATGTATTTTTGAAACAAATCAAATTGTATATGGTGTGGGTGTATGATGTGGGGTGTGTGTGCATATGCCATAACCTATCGATGGAGGGCCAGAGGTCGACTTTAGAGTTGGCTTGTTGCTTCTACTTTGATGTAGGTTCCAGGGATCAGTCTTGGTTCTCAGGCTTTTGTGTCACATACTTTTACTACTGAGCTATATCTCCAGACCTTAGCTATTTTTTTGTTTAAGTATGAAGTACCTGTTATGTACCAGAATGTGTTGGTGGAGGGCATGCAGACAAAGTGGACCAAGTTTTTGCTTCCAATGAAGCTTCTGTTTTAGAGATAAAAATAATAGGGTGAAAGAATCCAGTCTGGGTACATGGCTCAGTGGGTAAAACATTTGCTATCCAAGTTGTGAGGACCTAAATTCAGTTCCCATAATCCAGTAGCATGTCTGTTGTAATCCTAGCCCTTCGGTGGCAAATGAAGACAGGAATATCCTCAAGCTCATGGGCCAGGTAGCCTGGCATAGAAGGCGATAAAGAGACCCCCATGTCCAAAGAGTAGGAGGTAGGAGTGAGGACCTACACCCTAGGCTGTCCTCTGACCTCCACTTGTGTGTGGGGGCTTGCCGCCTATAGAAGCTACAAAAGGCTTTGGACCACTTGACGTGGTTAAAGGTATTATCAGCCACCCAGTATGGGTCCTAGGATCTCAATTCTGGTCATCATGATTGAGCAGCAAGTGCTCTTAGTGATCTAATTCTGTAGCTCACCCCTGTTGTTGGTTGTTTTCTTTCACTCTCTGTTCTTTTTGGCTCTTTTGGGGTCCCATGACCCAGTTACCAAATAGAAACACACATGGAGTCTTATTCTTTCTTACAAGTGCCTGGCCTTAGCTTGGCTTATTGTTACCCAGCTTTTCTTAACTTTAATTATCCCATCTACTTTTTGCCTCTGGACTTTTAACTTTCTCTATTTCTGAATATCTTTTCTTTCCTTCTTATTCTGTGTCTGGCTCTGTGGTTGGCCCTTTCTTTTCTCACTCTGATCTCTCTTGTTTGCTGATCCCTTTTTTTTTCTCCTATTTATTCTCTCTGCCTGCCAGACCTACCTATCCTTTCTCCTGCCTTGCTATTGGCTGTTCAGCTCTTTATTAGACAATCAGATGTTTTAGGCAGGCAAAGTAATGCAGCTTTACAGAGTTAAACAAAGGCAACAAAAAAGAATGCGACACATCTTTGCGTCATTAAACAAATGTTCTACAGCATAAACAAATGTAACACACCTTAAAATAATATTTCACAACACACCCCTATTAATTTTTTATTTGATTAAAGACAGGGTCTTTTGTAGCCAAGGCTAGATTCAAACTTGCTAAATGTTGGGGTCACACCCCACCAAGGTTTATTGCATCAGGGGGTTTATTCTACCTGCAATGTGAAGTGAAGATGGGCTTAAAGTGATGATTAGTCTGACAAAACAATTTCATGAATGAGTAGTTTGCTTTGGTTTAGCTTAAGGATATAGTCCATCATGGTGGCAGGGATGTGAGACAGCTGGTCACATTGCATCTACATTATGGAAGCAGGGAGAGATGAATGCTATTGTTCAACTTGTTTTCTACTTTTTAATATAGTTCAGAATCTGAACCTACATTTAGGGTGGTACTTCACATCTCTGTAATACATACAATCTAGATCTGTCTCATAGGTGATTTCTGTCAAGTTGGCAATCAATATTAACCATTAAAGTTGGGAAAAAAGATGTAGTAGATGTTTCCTTGTAGTGTTCTTTTGCTTTGTTGAGATATTGTTTGGGAAAAAAAAAGTTAAACTGGCTTCTACATGAAAAATGAGTTTGGGATTCAAGGAAAGTGTCCACAGGAAGTCATATCAGGAATAGGGTGCTTATCTAGTGAAGAGCTGTTGGTAGCTTAGAACAGTTAAAAGAGAAGTGATCTGTAAGAATGTTCATCAATTCTTGTTCTTAAAGATGTGCAATTATATCTTTAAAAAATAATGATAAATGATGTGCTTAGTGTCATAGGAATGTTTAGTAAAGTGCCAAAGACTACGTTGAAATTCTTTATTGGCTGTGACATTTTGTCCCCAGAGGTCATTCCATTTGTTATGTGGCTGCTGCTAGTAGCTGTCTTTTCACTTCATGCAATGTGGCATATGCACATTCCCCATGCTTCTACCTCTGCCACCCCCATATACAGAATAAGTGAATGTAAGAGTTGTTTAGAATTTGCTTTTTCAGTGCTACCTCAGAACTTCCAGATTAACATTTGAGGTAAAGGTGGGGGAGATCATTCTTTGTTTGAGCAGAAGGTATTATATTTTCAGAGTCATTTGGTGCACATTATTAGTCATCATGAACATGTTATGATATAATGGGTTATCAAGAATTTGGGCTTTATTTGCAGGGAGAAAATTTGGAGATCACTCCTTCCTTTGTCTCCAGATCTGTCTGTGTCCATCTGTCCGTTCGTCTGTCTGTCTATCTATCTATCTAGCTATCTATCTATCTACCTATCTATCTATCTATCTATCTCTCCTTTTCTCCTTCCCTCCCTTTCTCCCTCCCTAATCTTTTTTCTTTCTGAGACAGATTTCTCATATATCTCAGATATCCTTGAGACCTCTGAACTTCCTGGTCCTTCTGCCTCCTTCTCTGAGTGCTAGTGTGATGGATTGTGTGTCACCACACTGAGTTATTTGACCTTTTTATGAAATCCTTTGTTTTGTTTTCTCCCTTTTTGTTTTTTAAAATAATCCCTTGGTCTACTAATAGTACACTGACTAGTGGTAAGGTGACATGTTCAGTAGCTAGAAGCTGAAACAGCAGCTACCCTTGTAAGGGGGCTTCAGGAACACTGAGTACACCTATGATACTTCTGATGGTGTGTAACAGAATAAAGTTAATTAGGATTACAATCACACCTGAGTGTAGTTGAAAGTTTTTTTCTGTGTCCCACCTAGTCCCACAGCTGCTCAGACCCAAATAAACACACAGAGGCTTATATTAATTATAACTGCTAGGCCATTAGCTGAGGCTTATTACTGACAAGCTCTTACACTTAAATTAACCCATAATTTTCATTTATGTTTAGCCACATGGCTTGGTATCTTTTCTTAGTTCTGCCTTGTCATCTTGCTTCATCTGTGTCTGGGTGGCGACTCCTGATTCAGCCTTCTTCTTCCCAGAATTCTCTTTGTCTGCTTATCCTGCTTATACTTCATGCCTGGCTACTGGCCAATCAGCAACACACATTCACAAAATACAGAATGACATCCCACAGCAGCCATCTCTCCAGCCCCACATCTTTTTTTTTTTTTTTTTTGTCAAAAATCTTGTTATATTGTCCAGGTTGGCCTTGAACTTTTAATTATTCTGCCTCTGTATTCCAGCATTCCAAGTACTGCCATGATACCCTGAATAGTACTGGTATCAAATAATCTTGACTGTCTGCATACTTGATTATAGCTGAAGTTTTCCTGGTCCTGCCCAGGGCACACAGCTGCTAACATCCAAGTAAATACACAGAGGCTTATATTATTTTTAAACTATGGCTGTGGCAGGCTTCTTGCTAGCTACTTCTTATATCTTAAATTAAGCCGTTTCTATAAATGTATACTTTGCCACTTGTCTTGTGGCTTACCGGTACTTTACATCTTGCTTCTCCTGGTGGCGGCTAACAGCATCTCCTCTGCTCTGTCTTTCTCCTTCATCTCTCTCTCTAGTTAGAATGTGGTATTGTGTTCCCAAAAATATTGTGCAGGTAATAAACTTATCTGGGGTCAGAAAACAGACAGCCACTAGATACAGAGCCACAAATGGTGGCTAGAAAATGGGAAGATTAAGCCATAGCAGAAGTTGGGTGGTGGTGGTGCACACCTTTAATCCCAGCACTTGGGAGGCAGAGCCAGGTGGATCTCTGTGAGTTCAAGGCCACATTGGAAACAGCCAGGCATGGTGACACACACCTTTAATCTCAGAAAGCGGACCTTTAATCCCAGGGAGTGTAGGCAGAAAGGGAAAGATTATATAAGGTGTGAAGACCAGAAACTAGAAGCATTTGGCTGGTTTAGCATTCAGGCTTTGGAGCAGCACAGTTCAGCTGAAATTCATGTGGAGGAGTGCTCAGAAGCTTCCAGCCTGAGGAAACAGGATCACCTGAGGAACTAGCAAGGTGAGATAGCTGTGGCTTGTTCTGCTTCTCAGATCTTCCAGCATTCACCCCAATAACTGGCCTCGGGTTTGATTTCATTAATAAGACCTTTTAAGATTCCTGTTACATTAGAATGTCCCAACTAACCTTATTCTGCCTCAACATTGGCCAAACAGCTTTATTTATCAACCAGTCAGAGCAACACACATTCACAGCATACAAAATGACATCTTCATTGTTTCCCCTTTTCTTTGGAAGCTAGCAGAGTCTCCCTGCTCTCTTTTCACTTCTTCTCCTCTCTTATCTCTCCAGTTAGAATGTCCCGCCTAACTGTATTCTGTTTCACCATTTGCCAAACAGCTTTATTTATTAAGCAATCAGAGCAACACATTTTCACAGCATACAGAATAACATCATCCATCACTTGATATTCAAGTTGAGAAACTGACAGTCTTCTTAAGTATAAAATTTGTTTTGTTGTATGGATATCATGATGAACTTCTAAAAATATATGAAACGTATGACATTTGTCCTCTATAGTACTTATGGACATCGACTATACTAGAGCAGATGTTATGTACCCTATGTGCTTCATAAACACAAGAGAGTGCAGGTATATGTGTCTGTGCCTACAAGATGAAGACAGCAAAAGCATTGTTCTTCTTGTGACAGTTTGTAGATAGCATCTTGCTTCAACATATGTAGTCAACATACAAATTTTAGCTGGAAATGTTTGGGTTTGGGTAAACAGTGTTTTGGTATACTCAGGAAGGTAGATTGAGACAGATGATAGAAATATAGCAGAATAGGTTTCCTTTACTTTAACTCATTTTTATAAGAGTGTTTTTATAAAATGAGTTTTTATAAAACTCATATTTATAAAAGTGTTAACTTTGAAATTGTTTAATGACCAGATAATGCTGTACTTGATTTCTAACTGTGTGAGGTAATTTGATATTTACAGATTTAAAAAAGGAACTGGTAGGGTATCTCTGTAGGTAAATCACTTTCTTCATAGACCTGATTACCTGCTGACTGTTCAGTCTCTGGATCCCACTAGTAGTGGAGGGAAAGAACCAACTCCTGAAAGTTGTTTTCTGATCTCCATTTGCACGCCACTCCCCTTCTTCCTCCATGCATATCAATAAAATAAGGTAAAATTTAAAATTATTTCAAAAGGAAATATTTGTTATAGGCTTTGTTTTTCTGTCCTCCTTCCTTCCATTTTTTTTTTTCCCTTTTTAGTATGGGGTCTTTTTCTGTATGCCCAACTAGCCTAGAATTCACTGTGTAGACCAGGCTGGCCTCAGACTTACAGAGATCTAACTGACAGGCTTTCGTTTGTAATTCTTTTATTTTATGCTTTGTTTTATCTTTAGAAAATTGTTTCAGAATATTCCTGGGGGGCTAGAGAGGTGTCTTAGTGATTAAGAGCATTCGCTGTACTTGCAAAGGACCTGGTTTAGTTCCCAGCACCCACATGGTAGTATACAACTCTCCATAACTCCAAGGAAACCAGACATTCCTGCAGTACACATACATACATGCAGGCAACACATACCCATAAAATAAAAAAATATTTAAAAAAAACTTTTAAGAAAAAAAATTAAAATATTCCTAGGAAACAAATTTCTTTCTTTCTTTTATTATTTACTTCCCCACCCCTCCATCCCAAGACAGGATTTTCTGTGTAACAGCCTTGGTTGTCTTGGATTGTTGACCAGACTGGCCTCGAACTCACAGAGACGATCTACCTGCTTCTGCCTACCAAGTGCTGGGATTATAGGGATATGCCACCATGCCTGGCATACTTATTTTTATTTTTTTAAATATTTATTTATTATGTATCCCTGCAGGTCAGAAGAGGGCACTAGATCTCATTATAAGTGGTTGTGAGCCACCATGTGGTTGCTGGGAATTGAACTCAGGACCTCTGGAAGAGCAGTCGGAGCTCTTAATCACTGAGCCATCTCTCCAGCCCCTTATTTTTATTTTTAAAATATAAAAATTTTATTATTTATTTTATTTTATTTTATTTGTGTGTGTGTGTGTGTGTATGCGCAGAGGTCAGAATTCCAGGGATTCAACTCGGGTGGCTTGAGTATATGTGTACAACTTGTGTTTAGGAGACCTCAGAGGTCAAAGAAGGGCATTGAATCTCCCAAAACTTGAGTTACAGGAAGTTGTGAGCTGCCACTGGGTGATGGGAGCTGAATCTTAGTCTTCTGCTAGAGCTGTAAGTGCTCTTTACTACTGAGCTCTCTCTCAAGCCCCTATTTTTTATGTTTTATTTTTGAGACATGATCTCTTGTATTCCAGGCTGGCCTTGATCTTGCTGTGTAGCCAAGAATGCTTCTACTGTCTACAGGCATGTACTACCATGCTAGGTTTATGTGGTGCTGAAGATAGAACCCTAGGCTTTGTTCATACTTCATATTTCTTCTTCTTCTTCTTTTTTTTTTTCTCGAGACAGGGTTTCTCTGTAGCTTTGGAGGCTGTCCTGGAACTCGCTTTGTAGCCCAGGCTGGCCTCGAACTCACAGAGATCCACCTGCCTCTGCCTCCCGAGTGCTGGGATTAAAGGCGTGCACCACCACCGCCCAGCTCTTATTCTTTTAAGATTCAGTTTTATTTATGTAAGTTTCAGTTTTATTTATGTTTGTGTGTATTGATGTGTGGTTATGTGCTTTGTCTTTTCAAGTGTCTGCAGAGGGTGAAGAGAACAACTCTGGGCTCAATGAGAGGCCCTGTTTGAAAATAAAATAAATAATGTGGATAGCATTTGATATCAACCTCTGGTTTCCACATACACATGCATGTGTATCCTAATACATATACACGAACACCAAACTATGTAGACATGTTACATACACAAAGCCTAGTAGATAGGGATGCATAGCCACATATAAAAACTAAATTTCATTATTAATAAATACCAGTCACTCTTCTTGAATAAGGATAGACATATTTTGAAAAGGTGCTAGTAACATTCTGCTTTTTATACCTGAGTTAGTGAGTACTCTATGGTTTGGTTTCTAATAATTCAGTTTCATTTTCTTTCAATTAAAACAGTTTTATTAGGTATGCTGGTGCATGCATGTAATTCCAGCATTTGGGAGGCAGCAACAAGAGTTCAAGGTCATTCTTAGCTATATAGAAAATTCAAGGCTAATCTGGGTTGCATGAGAACTTGTCAGAAAACACCAGAAAAACAAAACAAAACTAAAAGTATTGCCAATGTTAGAAGAGGCATACCATGGAAGTAGACAAAAGCTACAAATCAAACTTTCCCTCATCTTCACAGAAAACTGTCTTTTAGCATATACTAGTTTGCTACCATGCTGTTTGCCAATGAAGGGGAGTTAGAGGGACAGAAAAGGCAAGGGAAGTAAAAAACGACCTCCCTGAGATGGCTGCTTGTTGTTACCAGAAGACAGTTTGGAAAATATTTCAAGAACTATGGGAAGGCACAGGACCCATGGGGAAAGGGGAAGACCAGGGTCCCTGTAAAAATGCCCAAGCCAACATCCAGCCTTCTCCCATGTAGAAGGGATAAAGCTTTCACTTTTAATTTGCCTTGGTCTTCCCAGACATTCCATTCTTTGTCCATGGGAGGAAACAAACTTAGAAGTCCTCTAGATGACCACAGCAACCCCATTATATACTATATTGCAAAAGAGATCTAAAGAAAAATACTGACTAAACAAATGTTTATTGAACTGTATCACATAGAATCACATAAAAAAAGAGACCCTTCGATAAAATTCAGTAAAGATGATGATCTTTGAGGAAGAGACTGTTAACATTTCATCTTCTGTTGAGAGGTGGTAACACACTGGTTCATTGTTTTGTTGTCATGGTGTTTCAGCTTACATCTTAGCCTCTTTTATCATTAGCTCTTTTACCCTCAGGCATTCTATGTTTTAAAATCCTACAAATTAAAATCAGTTGTTGGAAGTACCATTGAAAATGAGGCAATATAAGTGTAGTTTTGAGCGTAGTGAGTATTGAGTGAATTTTGTTACGAATCGTATTTCTTTACTGCAAAGTCTTCATGAGTTTTTACAGTACTTCCATTAAAGAGATGTTGAGAAAATGTTAAATTGTGTTCTTCTGAAAAATAAAAGATATGGAATATTTAGTTTTGAATAGTTTTTGGTTAACATTTTGTTTCGTTTTTAGGTGATTCCTCCTAAGGAGTGGAAGCCAAGACGATGCTATGATGATATTGATAATTTGCTTATCCCAGCACCAATTCAGCAGATGGTCACAGGGCAGTCGGGACTGTTTACTCAATACAACATCCAGAAAAAAGCCATGACTGTGAAGGAGTTCAGGCAGCTGGCTAACAGTAGCAAGTGAGTCAATTGAGTTTTTATTTGTATTTCTTACCAAGAGGTACATGAGTGTGGCAAGAAGCCAAGTAGATAGACTCTTGTAATGAAAAGCAGGAACCTCTTTGGTCATCTCTCTAGTCCTCACCTCTGGTTTCTGTTCTTCAAATGATGGCCTACTCACATTCACTTACCTCTAAGGAACTTCTTTGGCAATGTTCCCCGAATGCTCAGATAGTGGCACAGCTTCAACTCCCAAGATGAAATTGCAAGCATCCAGGCTTCAGCTTTTATCTTAACTCCCGAATGGCGGAAACAGAATGAGCAGATTTTCATACTTTTTGTCCTTTTTAGAGACAGGAAGATAGGCTGTCATTATACACAAAGCCCTGGGTTAGACTGACGCTTGTTTTGAATTCTGTGGTCCCTACCTCCTGTTTAATCTCTCCAGTTCTGGTAGCTATATGCTACCAAACCCAGCAAAATTTCCTTTGTTGAAGGGAAGACTATTAAAGAATGGATATTTTTTGTGGATATTTTTAAAAGCCATCTAAATTAGTTTTTGTGCTATGGCATTTGATGCCCTAGAAAAAAACCTTAACCTTCAATTAGGGGTGTAGCTCAGTTGGTAGAATGTTTGCCTAGCATGCTTGAGATCATAAATTTAATTGCCAGTACTCATAAACCTGGTGTGGTGACATTATATACCTGCTTCTAAAAGTGGAGGCAGAAGGATCATCTAAAGGTTAAAAGTCATCTAAAACTTTCTTGAAACTGTGCCCCAACTCCTGCTTTTCTCCTCTCCTCCTGTCGAGTCTCAGAGTAAAGCTCAATCTTAGTATGACAGCAACAAAATCCCCCATTCTGAGAAATCCCAGCCGAACCTAAAAGACCAATCAAAAACGTAGCTGTCTCAGTTCCTTGCATGGTTGTGAATGGAAACAGTCTTTGGATGAATTTAGCTGATGAGTTATAAAGGTGAATTTTGTGTGTGTGTGTGTGCGCGCATGGGTGCATATATTTGGCTTAGTAAGTAGATGATGAGTGTTTCCTTCTATATTTTTAGTGTAGAACTTTCTGATTGATATTTCATAGGAATTATAAATTTTAAATTTAATTTTGAATTTTTTTAAAAGTGCTAGTAGACCTTCATTCTTTTATATCTTACTGATATTGTAAAACTTTCATTATAGATTGAGTACATTATCATTCAAACTATTAAGAAACTTTATTAGCATGTGGTGCATGTGTGTACGTAAGCCCATGTTTGAGTGAGTATGCATGTGCCATATAGTTTCTGTGTGGTGGTCTTAGGACAACTTTGTAGAGTTGGTTCCAGGAATGGAACTCAGGTCCTCAGACTTCTGAGGCAACTGCCTTTATCTACTGAGACATCTTGCTGGCCATAGAATTCTATAATTATTACTAGAACCAACTACCACAGATTTTCCTCAGACTTCCATGTGGCACACTTGTATGAGCACACATATAATAAAGAAATGAATTTAACAAAAAAAATCATACTTTTGATAAGCATCATCTCTCTGTACCATGGGAAAGGTACATAGTGCTTTGTGGCTTTTAATGAACGTATAAACTTTGTGATATTTAACCAGGGAGGGAGAAATTTCATTTTGTAGGTGCTGTTGAGATAGATTTTGATGGAGGTTCAAAAGTTTCAGCCAGATATAGAAGTAATACATGCTAGACAGATATGAGAAATACTATTGTGCTGTCACATACATTTAATCTCAGAACTAGAAAGGCAAAGGTAGATCAATCTCTGTGAGTTCAAAGCCAGACTGATCTCCATAGTCAGTGCCAGGCCATATAGGGTTATATAGTGAGACTCATTCTTAAAACAACAATAGCAACAATATAGTGAGACTCATTCTTAAAACAACAGTAACAACAACAACAATGACAACAATAACAACAACACAAAACCACATCATTAAAATCTCAGATACAGAAATATATATCTCCCACACAGAATTATTGTATGCATAATAAGGCAGAATACTGGTGAGAGGGTTGGGGATGCAGTTCAGTGGTTGAATGCTTGCCCAACATACAATCTCCAGCCCTCTTGCATTTATGTGTGGGAATGGAGAATGGGAGGGTTTAGGGAGAGACTACAACTGGTAAGAATTGATCTTTGAAGTCTTTCACTCTGTTGTCACAGAGAATCTTTGATCATTACTACTACTAGTCCACTTGATTATTCTGGCATGTTGTCCATCTTTCACTTAAAAATTACATTTTTATTTTGTTTGTGTGTGAAGGACACACATGTCATGGCAATCCATGTAGTGGTAATAGGACAACTTGTAGGAGTCAGTTCTCTCCATTAACTGTTTGTGTTCTGGGGATTGAACTCACATGGTCAGGTTTGGTGGCAGGTACCTTTACCTATTTATTTTTTACTTGTAAGGAACATAAATTCACTAAGGATTAATTTTATTGGTGTCTGTTTTTATCTCACTGAGGTGGCTTCATTATATATAGATTGATTATTTTTCTCTGAGAATCACCATGCATATGACATTGTCTGGTTGTTTAACACTACATCAGTGCAACCTGAGATATGACATGTAATTTTACCATATATATATTAAAATTATAAATTTTTTATATAGAATATATAAAAAATTATATGTAAATTGAATGATAAATAGTGTTATGATAGCAAAAATACATTTGAAGTTGTATAAATTATTAGGTAAGTAATAAACACTTAATAACTATATATTTCTTGGCATTTATGTAGTTTAAAGATTTTTAAACATAGTTCTCTATTTTTTTATTTATTTAAGAATTTTTTTTATTCATTTTACATGCCAGCCATAGATCCCCCTCTCATCCCTGTTCTAGCTCCCCCACAGCCTCCCCTCCCAATCCACCCCTATCCCCTCCTCCAAAAGGGTAGGGGCTCCCATGGAGAGTCAGCAAAGCCTGATACATTCAGTTGAGGCGGGACCAAATCCCTCCTGTCCTGCATCAAGGGCACCATAGATAATGGGCTCCATAAGGCCAACTCATGCACCAGGGGTAGATCCTGATCCTACTGCCAGGTGTCCCGCAACCACAACAAGCTACACAACTGTCTCAGTTGATTCTATTTTCATTATAAAATTTAATCATTAGGAATTGTTTGAATGATTTCTAGATTGAATTTTATTTCTTTCAAAGTCAACTTACCTTTAGGTTTTAGTTAACTGTTTCATAATGGTTGTAATGTTAAGATGCTGTGCTACTTAGTTTTTGTCAATTTGACACAAGCTGGAATCACCTGGGAAGAGAGAACCTCTGATCAGAAAATGCCTCCATCAGATTGTAAACAAGTCTGTGGGGGCATTTTGTTGATTAATGATTGATGTAGGAGGGCCCAGCCCACTGTGGATAATGATACTCCCTGGGCTGGTGGTCCTGGGTTATGTAAGAAAGCAGGCTGAGCAAGCCACACGGAGCACGTCAGTAAGCCTATTGTTCTCCCATGGCCTTTGCTTTAGGCCTGTCTCCAGGTTCCTGCTCTGCTTGAATTTTGCCTTGGTTCTCTCTCAGTGATAGACCATGATTGGGACATGTGAGCCAAATAAACCCTTTATTTCCAAATTATTCTTGGTCATGGTGTTTATTATAGCAATAGGAAGCAAACTAATACATATTTATCTCAATATATATAATCTAATGTACATACGTCAAATGTATATATATTTCATACACACACACACACACACACACACACACACACACACACACACACACGGGTCTTTGAGACACGGTTTCTCTGTGTAACAGCCCTAGCTATCCTGGAACTCACTTTGTATACCAGGCTGGTCTTGAACTCACAGAGATCCACCTGCCTCTGCTTCCAGAGTATTGGGATTAAAGGCATGCCCCACTATGCCTGGCATTATACATATATTTCTATTGGCAGTTTTGTGAGGAACTTTACTGCAAATGTCAGTGATATGTATGTACTCTTCAGCTCATTTTGTCCATGCAGAGCACCTGATCTTCATAGTGGTTGAGGACTGGTGCTGTTTTCACTTTGGCACAGTGGCTGTGCCTTAAAATCGATTGCTGTTTCAGCTAGCAATTGCGACTCTGCAGTTACTGGTGTGCTTCTATCTCTTCCAGAGGCCTGCTGGTGCTCTATGATTACTTTCTGTCAACTAGTTGCTAACTCAGCCTCGTGACCAAAAGTTAATTTTATTTAATTAGTGTAAAAGCAAACTCAGGGTTCACAGTGTGTTCGAATATCCCCCAACAGTTTGTTCTGAAAGGAATAAATTTTTTGCCTGAAAGGAATACATTTTTTTGCCTCTCCCTCCTTCAGCTACTCTTGTATCTCTCCTACTGTCTCAAATTTATGTCTTTCTTAATTATTGTTACAAACACGTGTATATAGTTACATATATATATAATAAATGGATTAATATATAAATAGAACCTGCTGTGTCCTTTTATTATTATTTGTAGATATGTTTAGAGATGACCACTTGGTATTAGATAACCACTTAGGGGGCTTTTTTTCTGGGGAAGACTCATTCTTTCAGCAGTTACTAGTTGCCTGTACCTCTTTCATCTAAGGGTGGGGTCTTGTGAGATTTTTCCCCCATCGGTGTTGGCATATCAACTGATGTCATTATTCAGTTTTTGTTTATGCTATTAAACAAATTTCATGGGCACAGCTTCTGTGTCCTATATAGAAGATATAATTATGTAGGCGATATCCTGGTCCTTTGGCTCTTACCTTTTCACCTTTTCAGTGGTGTTCCTGAACCTTAGGTGTAGGGTTGTATCATTTGGGGGCTCGGCACCTTACAGCCAGCTATTCTCTATATTTTGACCAGTTGGTCTGTAATGGTGTTCACCTGCTACAAAAAGCAGTTCCTTTGATAGGTGTGAAACCTACTTTTGTTTTTGTAGGCATAAGGATCAAGTATGTAGGATACAGTTAGACTTTATACTGGTTTTGGAAAGTGGCATTAGTAGGTTGTCTTCTAGGTTCTATGACCTCACAAACCTTAAAGAGTTGGCTGTGTTTACAATACCAGGAATGAATTTCCTCTTATTAAGCTGGTTTTAAGTCCAATAATCATCTTTGTTACTGCCAAGATAGAAGTCCCATTGGGGATAATTTACTGTGCTGCTCATTGTTATAGTTCATTGGCCTTAAGCTGGGTAGTACTATTGACTTTTTCTGCTTTCGCAGCTTGCATAGCACCATCTATGAACAACTATGAAAGCTGCTCCTTATGGAGGAGGCTTCTGGGTAAGCAATAGCTCAGATTCCTCCAAGAATATGTAGTCTTCAGCAGTAGGGATTTACCTTCAGCCTCTGGGAGGCAATCAAGGGTAACAGTAGCAGCCTATGTGATTTGGTTGGGAATTTTATGGATTCCTTTTACTAATAACTGAAAAGGAAATCTCTCTCATGTCTGGTAGGTAGTAGGGTTGCTGTTTATGGTTTGTGGTGATATATTGTGTACCCTAATAAACTTGCCTGAGGATCAGATTTTACACAGCCACAAGATTAGACATAGAGGTCAGGCAGTGGTAGCACACACCTTTAATCCTATTACTCAGGAAGCAGATCTGTCTGGATCTCTGTGAATTCAAGGCCACACTGGGCTACATGAGATTGATCCAGTATAGGAGAGAAACAGAGCTAGGCAGTGGTGGCACACACCTTTAATCTGAGCACTTGAGATCTCATGACTTTACTTGGGAAGCACATACACCTTTAATCCCAGGAAGTAACATGGCAGGGCAGAGAAAGGTGAGGAAACAAGAACTCACGCTTTAGGCTGAGGATTTCATAGAGCTAAGAACTACTGGCTGGCTGTTCTGCTTGTTTGATCTTTCAGCTTTCACCCTGATATCTGGCTGTGGGTTTTTTTTTTTTTTTAAATTAAAAGACCATCTAAGATTTGAGCAACAATGGCTCTTGATAGAAGCCCAAATGCTGTAACTTTGTTTAAACTCTCTCTCTCTCTCTCTCTCTCTCTCTCTCTCTCTCTCTCTCTCTCTCTCTCACTCACTCACTCTTAAATATATGTAATCTTAGGTAAACATAAAATACTTTTTGTATTTTAATGGCTTTTTCAAGCATCCATCCATCATGTTATTAATCTTTCTCCTTCTCTCTTGGTATTGTCCTCATACACCACCACTTTCTCTCTAGTTAAAGCCCCTCTTTTTCTGCTATCCCCATTTCTCCTGCATAGCGTATACCCGTGACATTTTGGATCTTCAACTACAGATAAATTGGAACATTCTGTGTATTTTCTGGGTCTGAGTAACCTCATGCAGTGTTATAATTTTAGTTCCATCAACTTACCTGAAAATTTAATGATTATTTTTCTTACAGCTGAATAGTATCCTGTAGTGTATGTGTACCATGTTTTTATTACCCATTCATCACTTGAATGAAATTTAGATTGTTTCTATTTCCTAGCTTTCAGAAATAGAGCAGCAGTCAACATGGCTGTGCAAGTAACTATGGAGTAGGATGGAGCGTTTATGCCAAGGAGGGATATGATAGATTTATTTTTAGCTTTTTGAGAATCGTGTTTTCCATAAGATTTCTGTAGTGACAACACCAGTTTGCAATCCTACCATATCCTTACCAGCATTTTTTTGTCAGTTGTTTTTGTGATTATAGCCATTCTGATTATGATAAGATGAAACTCAAAGTAGTTTTTAGTTTATCTAATTTTTGAGACATAGTCTCTACATAGCCCCAGCTATTCTGGAATTCACTATGTAGAACAGATTAGCTTCAATTCACAGAAAAAAGTCTGCCTTCTTCTGCCTCCTGAGTGCACAGGAATGCACCACCATTTCAGTTCTTAAAGTAGTTTTAATTTGCATTTTTTAATTGTTAAGGTTGTTGAATATTTTTTGAGCTGGCTATTGTTACCTTAAGCTCATATTTTGGCCTTCTATTTTGTTCCATTGGTAAACATGTCTTTTTTTGTGATTATATTACACTATTTTGTTACTATGTGACTGTTTATGTTACTATAGTTCAGTAATATATTTTGTAATCTGCAATGACAATCACTGTAGTTAGAGTTTTCCTGCCTGGCCAAGTCAGGACAAATCTCTCTTACCCACCATTCCCACAGTCATATAGACCCAACCAAGAAAGCACATAGAGACTTATATTGCTTACAAACTGTATGGCTGTGGCAGGCTTCTTGTTATCTACTTTTTTTTATCTTAAATTAACCCATTTTTGTTTATCTATACTTTGCCACATGGCTTGTGGCTTACCAGTGTCTTTACATGTTGCTTCTCATTGCGGTGGCTGGCGGTCTCTCTCTCCAACCTTCTACTTCCCAGAATTCTCTTCTCTCTTGTCCCGCCTATACTTCCTGCCTGGCCATTGGCCAATCAGAACTTTATTTACACAGAGCGATATCCACTGCAAATCACTTCAGCATTATTGTTATTGTTTGTTTGTTATTTTGCTTAGGATTGCTTTGGAGTCTTTTGTGGTTCCACAGAGGTTTTTTGTTGTTGTTGTTGTTGTTTTTTTTTTTATTTCGATATGGATTGCATTGAATCTGTAAATTGCTTTTGGTGTATTTGCTAGTTTTACAAAAAATTAAGTCTACCAGTTCATGAGTGTGAAAGATTTTTTTTTTTTTTTTCCATTTTCTAGTATCTTCCTCAATCTCTTTCTTTGGAGATTTAAAGCTTTCATTGCAAAGTCAATTACCTTTTGGTTAAGTTTATTTCTAGACATTTATTTTTGGGGGGAGCTATTGTGTGTCCATGATCTCTTTATCAGTGTGTTTATTGTATAGAAAGTCTAGAGAATGTTGAAAGTTGATTTTTGTATCCTGCCAGTTTGCTGAAATTGATAATTTCTAAAAATTTTGTAATGGAATACTTGAGATCTCACTTAAATTTATTCATTTATATTTATTTATTTATTTTTTACTTTTTCTCTTTGTATTCCTTTAATCTCTTCTCTTGTCTTATTGCTCTAACTAGTGCTGGCTCTATACTGGAAAGGGGGCAGGGGAGTGGATGGCCCTCATACTTTTCTTTTTCTTTCTTTTTTTTTTTTTTTTTGAGCTGAGGATCGAACCCAGAGCCCTGTGCTTGCTAGGCAAGTACTCTACCACTGAGCTAAATCCCCAACCCCCTGATACTTTTCTTATTTTAATGGGGTTGACTTGAGTTTTTCTCAGGATGCTGTTGGTAGTGGGTTTATTGTATATAGTCTTTGTCTTGTTGAAGTGTCTTCTCTCCAGTCTTATTCTCTGTAGTACTTTTATCATGAAGGCATGCAGAATTTTCTTGTAGTCTTTTCTGCATATATTGAAATGGTCATGCGATTTTTGTCCACTTAATGTTCATTTATATAATTTATTTATTGATTCATGTATATTATGACCATCCTTCCATCTTCAGGAAAAAGCCAACTTGATCATGATCTTTTTCTTGTGCCTATATTCAACCTGCAATTATTTTATTGAGGATTTTTGAATCTATGTTCATCAGCCTATAGTTTTCTTTTGTCTTTTCCTGGTTTTGTTATTAGAGTAATACTGACTTCCTAGGAGGAAGAAGTTTGGAATTTTAAAAATAATTTAAGAAATAATTGATTCTAGATCTTCTTTGGAAGTTGGGTAGAATTCTGTTGTATAACCATCCAAACCTGGGTTTTTTTTTGTTTTTGTTTTTGGTTAGAAGTCTTTTTAATTAATGTTCTGATCATTTAATTTGGTATATATCTTTTTAGATTGTAAATCTCTTGTTTTGACTTTGGTGGTTTGGATGATCTATAAATTCATCCATTTCTTTTAGATTTTCTAACTTAATGGAGTATAGGTTTAAAAATATTATAGTGTTCTGAATTTCCCTGGTGTCTGTCATAATGTTTCATTTATTTATTAAAATTTATTTTATAATTTAATTTAATTTTACATATTAGCCATGGATTCTCCTGTCCTCCCCCCTCCCCACATTGTTTTGTTTTTATTTAGTTCTAGAATTTTTTTTATTACTCTTTCTCATTTGACCCATTCATCATTAATAATAAATTGTTTAATCTCCACAAGTGTGTGTATGTTTTCTAGAGATTAGTTTCCTCTCAATTTTAAGTTTGATTTTGTTGTGGTCAAATAGGGTACATGGAGTTATTTTGAATTTTTTGAAATTCTGAAATTTTAAGATGTATTTTTTGGTCGCAAAATGTGATCTATTTCAGAGATGCTTCCATGGGCCTCTGAGTAGAATATATATTCTTTGGTGTTTGGCAGAAATACTCTGTAAAGACCTGTTAGGTTCATTGCTATATGATGTCATTTAATTCTGATCTCTTTATTTTTTGTCCAGATTATTTCTCTATTGGAGAAGGTGGGATATCAATATCATCTGTTATTATGGAATTAGAATTTATTTTCTGTTTTTAATTTTAATATTATGCTTTTTATGAAACTGGGTTCATCAGAGATTGGTGAATGAATTCTTAGGATTATAATTTCTTCTTGGTTAGTTGTTGATTAAAATAAAGTGTTCTTTATCTCTTAGTTTTAGTTTCTAATTTATTTTGTTTACTCTTAGGGTAAGGGGCATTTGTTTGTTTCCTGATCTCTTTTGCTTGGAATACATGTTTCCATCCTTCTATTTTAAGGTATTGCCTAAATTTAAAGCTAAAATTAACTTCTTGTAGACAATAGAAAGATGGATTCTGTTTCTTATTGCATATGTGTTATTTTCCTTAATTTGGGGAAGTGTTTGCTTTATCTTGTTGAAGATCTGTTTTTTTTTTTTTCTTCAAGTCCTGACATTTTTTTTTTTTTTTTTACTATTTAATCCATTCTACTTATAAGGCTTTCACCTGAGTTTTCCAATTGTGTTATTGCATTTTGCAATTCCATCTTCATTTTTATTTTATTTATTCATTTACTTTGCGTCCTTTTCACAATTTTTATTTCTTTGCTTTCAAATTCTCAATTCACTTTATACAGCTGTATGTCTCTTGAACTTCATGCTGGTGTTTATTGCTGTTCTCATTAAGTTTGAGTTGTTTGTTGTTTTCTTTTTTTTTAAAGTTCCTTGATGAAATTTAAGTTCTGATTGGAGAACATGCCTGTAGAACTGGTGCATTTGGGGGAGAGATATATTTCCTTGGCTTTTCATATTGAGATTTTACAATATGACCTGCACATGTGGACTTATTTTGTTGGTTGTATGTCTGATATGAGTTTCTGACTGCCTTGTTATTAGGCCTGTGTACCAGCTGTGTGGCTAAGGCAAGGCCTGAGGGATGAGGGTGGCATAGGCAGATGAGGTTTCATACTCACTAGGCTGGATCCTTGCATAGGTGTGTGATCTGGTATCTGCCTGTAGGTTGTAGCCAGGTGCAGCCTGCCTAGGGTCTGGTCCAACTCACCAGACCAGACTAATGTACATGGTCCACAGGTGTGGGGCCATTGCTGCTGAGCCTGGGGGTTGGAGAAGGTACTGGCAGTGACTGATAAGATTAATTTGTGGGACTAGAGGGGGGTACAGATAGGCTATGGTTCATGGAACTCACCAGGGTGGATCTGAGAACAGGGTCAGGGAACAGGAGAAGGGCTGTGGATTGGATTTGGCATGGGCAATTGGACTGGAGGAGGAGGGGAGGGAGAATATAGGTAGTCTTTCTGGGCCTGCCATGGTGCGTACAAGGTCCTTGATAGCAAATGGGGCTGAGTCAATCTAGTCCAAAAAACTTCTTTATTTTATAGAGTAATAATCAAGCACCAGAGAAATTCAGCTTTCAGCCCAGGGTTATATAGCTTTTGCATGGCAAACCTTTGATGCATGTGGTAGCTCTTACTTTTGAGTATAATTCTAGGGTTGCCAAACAGGAGGAGCCTGCCTGGTCATGAGACTGCCTTAGAGCTGTGCTACAGTGAATGAAAGGTTCTAAGAACGTATTATTGAGTCACTTTTGAGTAAATTGACATTTGGAACAGCTATGATGGACTCTGGAGCCAGTATTCAGTAGACCCTGGTACTGTTTACTGAAGTGATCACTTCTAGTTTCAATATGCATTTCAAATACTTTAAAGATGTAAAACTTGAGGCTGGAGAGATGGCTCAGAGGTTAAGAGCATTGGTGTTTCTCTTCCAGAGTTCAATTCCCAGCAACCACATGGTGACTTACAACTATCTATAATGAGATCTGGTGCTCCCTTCTGGCATGTACGCATATATGCAGGCAGAATACTGTATACATAATAAATAAATCTTAAAAAAAAAGACATGCATTTAAAAAAAGATGTAAAACTTTCACTTCAATTAACAATACTTCAATTAACAATATCAAACTTAAGCTTTTTATTATAATATTCAGGGTTAAAAAAATTCTCAATTACCTATACAATGACAGATTCTATAGTGCTTTAAGTACATACACTACTTTTTCAGAGGACCTGAGTTCAGTTCCCTGCATCCATGCTGGGAGGTTCATAACCACTTGCAACTCTAGCTCCAGGGAATCCAGCAGCTTCTTCTAGACACGAAGAGCACCCCCATACACATGCCATACATTCACAGATACTGATAAATAAAATTTAAAAAAATCTTAAAATTAAGCTAAAAAAATATAGTGTAAGTTGGCTGGTGAGATAGATGGTTTAGTGGCTAAAGTCATAAGCCCGATGACCTGAGTTTGTTTCCTATAATCCACATACATGGTTGAAAGAGGGAAGAGACTCCCAAAGTTGTCCTCATACCCATCCATCCAAAATAAAGACAACAACAACAAAACAACAAAATCTCCACACTATATAATGTAAAACTCCTTGAGGTTCAGCTTCACATTTCTCCAGAAGTTGTAACGAGCAGCTACTCTGTTTCCAGTGGTCTGTGCTTGAGTTGTAGGCAGTGTTCACCTTTTGTGAGCATCTGATAATGACTTAACAATTTTTTGAAAAAATTTTTATGTGTATGTATATTTTGCCTGCATGTAGTCTATGTCATGTGTGTGCTTGATGCCTGCAGAGCCCAGAAGAGGACATCTTGATTCCCTGGAACTGCAGCTACGGACAGTTAGTTAGTTAGTTAGTTAGTTAGTTAGTTAGTTAGTTATTAGTTACCATATGGGTGCTGAGAATCAAACCTGGTTCCTCAGGAAGAACAGCAAGTGCTTTTGACTGCTGAGCCATCTCTTTAGCCCCTGGCATTGATTTCTAGTTGGCTTGTTTAATTTGCTCCTGGAATACCTAATATATCTAGAACACAGTGTATTAGAATTTGTAGAAATAGAACTTATAGAATGGTGTAAAAGTTAATTGTCCTTTTTAGGCTCATTTTACTTTGGCTATGGAGTAATGTTTGTTTTGCTGTTTACTCTTTTTGGTGGCCTGCCATCCAGCTACCAAATAAATCACACATGGATGCTTATTCTTACTTATAAATGCCCAGCTTTAGCTTTGCTTGTTTCTTACCAGCTTTCCTTAACTTTAAATTATCTTGTTTTCGTACTTCTATAAATCTTACTCTTTCTCCATTGCTGGTTGTGTAGCTGGGTGGCTGGCTCCTCCTTCTCTGGATACTTCATTTTCCCTTCCAAATTTCTCGTTCTGTTTATTCTCTCTCTGCCTGTCAGCTCCACCTACCCTTTTTCCTGCCTCACCATTGACCATTCAGCTCTTTCTTAGACTATCAGGTGTTTTAGATAGGCATAGTAACATGGCTTTACAGAGTTAAAACAAAATTACATAAACAAAAGTAGCATACCTTTAAATAGTCAGTCAGCAGTAAGATTGTTTTCTAGGAAAGTCAGAAATATGTCCTATGTTTCAGATACAGTAATGAAATTAAATTTCTTATCCTTGTTTGCTCCCCGTGTTGTGAATATAGATGTCCATAGGATTTCTGTTTCTGCTAGATCTTCCATCCTCCCTTTTAGCTTTGCTTCATTATTTTCTGAATTTATTTCTTTGTTTTTTTTTTTTTTTTTTATATATTTTTCATTAAAAAAAGGTATCTGTATTAGTTACTTGTCTTTTTGCTGTTACAAAATAACCTGACAAAAGTTAAAGTAAGGAAGAATTTATTTGGTTTAAAGTTGTAGAGAATACAGTCCATCATGGCTGGGGAAGTTAAGCATCAGGAGCAGGAAGCAATGGCAGTTTGTGGTCAGAAAGCAAAGGTGAATGCTGGTGCATTTCACTTTTTCCTTTTTATCCAGTCCAGGACCCAATCCATAGAATGGAACTTTCCACATTTAGGATAGGTATCCCACTCAGTATATTTTAGGTAATCTCTCACAGACATATCTTTTCAGTGATATATCCTGTCAAGTTGACCTTCATTGTATCTTTTGTGACAATATTATTGTTTAAAATCCAAAAATTCAGAGGAGTACATTTATTTAATTATTCTGTGAGAAATAACTTTTTGTTTTTGTTTTGTTTGTTGAAACAGGTTTTCTCTGTGTAACCCTGGCTGTCCTGGGACTTGCTCAATAGAACAGGCTGGACTTAAACTCAGAGAATCGCCTGCCTCTGTCTTCCAAGCACTAGTATTAAAGACATGTGCCACCCAGAAAGATAGCTTTTGAAAAAAAAAAATTATTTAATTTTATTTTAGGTGCATTGGTGTTTTGCCTAAATGTATGTCTGTGTGGGGGTACAAGATCCCCTGGAAATTGAGTTGCATACAGTTGTGAGCTATCATGTGGGTGCTGGAAATTGAATTCGGGTCTTGTGGAAAAGCAGCCAGTGCTCTTAACCTTTGAGCGATCTCTCCAGCCCCTGAGATAACTTTCTTAAAGATTTTTTTAATTTTTATATATTTTTATTTTTTGTTACTTTAATTCTTTTATATGTATGGATGTTTTACCTACATGTATGTCTGTACATAACTATATGCTGTGATTGTAGGTACCAGAAGAGAGTGTTGGTTCCCCTAGGATTGGAGTTACAGTCCATTGTGAGCTGCCATATGAGCACTGGAAATTAGACCCCAGTCCTCTGGAACAGCTAGTACTTTTGATGGCAGAGCTCTCTCTCCACAATCACGATTTATTGTTTTAATTTTAATAGTGTGTATATCTGTATGTGGCGATGTGCACATGAGTGCCAGTACCCAAGGACACTAGAGTTGTTGGATTCCCTAGAGCTAGAGTTATAGGCAGTTGTAATTAGCCCATTGTGAGTACTAGGAGCCAAACTTTGGTCCTCTGCAAGAGTGCTCTTAACCACTGAGCTTTCCAGACTTTTTTTCTCCTATAGATAGGATTTATGTAGTTAGGCAGGCCTCGAATTTCTGTAGCCAAACTGGCTTTGAACGCTTGATCTCTTGATCCTAATGCCTCTGCCTCTTGAATGCTGAAAGTATAGGCGTGTACCATTATGCTCAAGAAGATAATTGTTAATTTTAATAATTGAATACACATTTCCTCTTTTCTCCTGTTTTTTTGTTTATTTGTTTTGTTTTGTTTTTGTTTTGTTGTTTGTTTTTTTGTTTTTCAGGGTCTAGCCCAGGTTGGCCTGGAATTCTTTATGTAGCTGAGGTACCTTTTTGTTTTTTAATTTATGTTTCCTTACATCTTCCAACTGCTGAGGTTATAGGCATATGCTACCATGCCATGTTTAGGTAATTCTGGGGATTGTATTAACTTCAGGGCATCCTGTCTGGTGAACAAGCAGTTTTCCATCTGAGCTAGGTGTACATTTCTAGCTCCAGAGTTCTGTTTTTTATTTTTATTTTTTAAAAGCATCAGTGGGATTACAGTAGGTACAGTAATTTCTAAACTGATATATTCAGCATGGAAATATTTTAATGTCATTAAATAGAAAGAAGATCTACCTTATTTTATGTTCTAATCATTAATTGCAGGCTAGTCAATCATGATAGTTAATATTCATTGCCAAATTAACAGAATCTAGGATCACCTAAGACAAGCCTCTGGGCATGCATGTGAGGGTTTATTTATATTGGATTAATTGAGATGGAAAAAAACCTACCTTAACTGAATAGTACCATTGCATTGGCTAAAATGTTGGATTGGAAGAAAAGGAGAGCTGAGCTGAGAATTACCATTAGTTTTTCTTGGATTCCGGAATGCAAATGCATGTGGATCAGCCATCTGAAGCATCATTGCTAAAGTGAACCCTTTTTTCTTTAAGTTGCTTTTGTCAGAATATTTTATCACAACTATAGGAAAGTGACTCATCCCTATTGTATTTCTAGTTACACTACAGCATACCTCCTCATTCCACATTTCAGTGCTAGTAAGATTAATTTCTATATTTCTGATCAAGGGTATATATAGATTTTATTTTATTTTATGACATTGGTGTTCTGTATGCATGTATGACAAGCTCTGTGTGAGCTTGTCAGATTCCCTGGAACTAAAATTTCACACAATTATGAGCTGCCATGTAAGTGCTGGGAATTGAACCAGGCCCTTTGGAATATTATCCAGTGCTTTTAACCACTGAGCCATATGTTATATTGTGCTAGTGTATTCTTTCACTCCAATTATATAAGTGACTTCTTTTTCCCCCTGTCACTAGTATATTAGTCAGTACCAACCAATCCAATAAACGCAGAGTATCTTATTTTAGTTTTGCTGTCTTGGAGTTGTATATAGGTTTTTTCCTCGATATTCTGTTTATTTTTATATATAAATTTGTACAATGTTCTTGTATAATTATTTTAGAAATACTTTGAAAGCTAAAAATGACATATAATTTACCACTTTATTAATATTCTTATGAAAGGGCTTGTCTTACTGATAAAGAAAAGTCCTATAAAGTTCTAAGTATAAATGCTTTCGTATGTTATTCAATAAATTTGGTACTATGAGAGTGTACAATATTTTTATTTAGAAAGTAAATGAAATTAGATGGGTGGAAAATCTTTAAAATTGCCTTACTGGTCTGTGGTTTTTATTTTTTAATTTTTTATAGATACTGTACTCCAAGATACTTGGATTATGAAGATTTGGAACGCAAATACTGGAAAAACTTAACTTTTGTGGCACCTATTTATGGAGCAGATATTAATGGGAGCATATATGATGAGGTATATCTATATGTTGTGGTTTTTAAAAGATTGGCGATACTGCTTTTGTTTATTATTTTCAGATAGCCAGTAAGTACTCAATTGTAGTTATTTATTTTTATTACCTTAAATTATGGGAATGTATGTGTGTCTGTGGGTGAGGATATGCATTTTTGTGCAGATGCTTGTGGAGATTAGAGGCATTGAATCCCTTGGACTTGAAGTAATAGGTGGTTGTGAGTTCTCTGATTATAAGTATTGGGAACCTAACTCATGTCCTCTGTACATGAACATCTTTGTCAGAAACAACATTTCTGACTTCCAGGAAGAATGTTATCAGCACCCTGTCCCTTCTATGCATGCATTACCTGTTATAGGCACCAGCTTCCTCCAGTGAAAACTATTATTCTGACATTATAGTAGTAACACTTTTTTTTTCTTTTCTTATAACAATATTATTCATTGTGGCCCATTTCTGAACTTCATGTAGTTAGGATCATTTAATGTATATTCTTTCTCTTTTCCTTCCTCTCTCTTTTCATTTCTCCCTTTTAACAGTTCCTTGCCAAGTAGCCAGACTGGCCTTGAAATCATACTTCTGCCTCTGTCCTCTCACATGTTCACCCTCAGTTCTGGGGTTACAGCAGAGCTGGGCCACCCCACCCTCCTTGTTTCATTTCCCAGCTTTTCTGTACTGTTTTATAGTTCATCGATTTTAATGGCTCTATGAAATTTGACTTTGTGACTGAGATAGTTTGTCTTCTTGTAAATAGTCATCTTCTATTTGTAATTTTTATGAACAAGGCTTCTATGAATGTTCTGTACATGCTTCCTAAGGCATAGAAGCATACCTTTCTGTTGGTTTTTACATAAACACGTAACTGGCTTTAGAAGAAAACTGCAGTTTATAGTCACCCGTCTTGGAGCAGTGTTTGAGATTTTCCTCTTCCTCCTTCGGTAGATTTTAGCTGTTCACTTAGGTACACATGTAGTGTCTTGTGATTTTTGTTTGTTTGTTTTCGAGATAGGCAGGGTTTCTCTGTAACAGCCCTGGCTGTCCTGGATTTGCTCTGTAGACCAGGCTGGCCTCAAACTCACAGAGATCTGCCTACCTCTGCCTCCCAAGTGCTGGGATTAAAGGTGTGTGCTACCTTGTGCTAACTTGTGTTTTTAAAATGCATTATGATACTCCCCTCCTCCAGGTCCATTGGCTCTTTGTGAGATTTTTTTTTCCATTCTGCTTCTACTCCCCTTCCTCCTTCTCCTCTCTTACCTTTTTTCTTTCTCTCCTTTCTTCTCTTTCTTCCTGTTGTCCTTTCTTTTGTTCCCCTCTCCAGTCTCCTCCTGTTCCTTCCTTCCCTTCCCATCCCTCCTCTTTTCCCTTGTACCTCCCCTCCTCCTCCCCCCACCCCTCTTTTTGTTTTTGTTTTTTTTGTTTTGTTGTTGTTGTTTTTTGAGACAGGGTTTCTCTGTGTAGCTTTGTGCCTTTCTTGAAGGAACTCGCTTTGGAGACCAGGCTGGCCTCGAACTCACAGAGATCCTCCTGGCTCTGCCTCCGGAGTGCTGGGATTAAACGCATGCATCACCACCACCTGGCTAACCCCAGTTCTTGCAAAGCAGGAAATTCATGTCAGGTAAATGTGTTGTTCAAGAGGACCATGTGGTGAATGAAGTTCTCTAAGCTACCAAAGCTGTAAGTTTAAATGCTACAAAGCCAAAATTGTTCAAAAAGAAAGGAATAGTTGCTTATCATAATACATTTTTCAGTGGCCAGCAAAATTGTTCTGTGAGCACTACATGACAGCTCACAACTGTTTGTAATTCCAGTTTCAGGGGATCTGACACCCTCATCCAAACATAATTGCAGGCAAAACATCAATGCACATAAAATACAAAAAACAAAACAACCCCCCACCAAAAAAAACAGTTAAAAATTCACTTTCATGGCATTTTTATTAATCCTTAGATTTAGTTAATCTCCCCTCTTCTCCATCTACCTCCCAATCTCTCCCACTCCCATTGCTGCTTGAACCTGTAATAATTCTCTTTCCTTGTACTTTTAAATTACATATATTCTACTATTCTCCATTTCTTTTTTCTTTCCTTTTTTTTTTTTTTTTTTGTTTTGTTTTTGTTTTTTTGAGACAGGGTTTCTCTGTGTAGCCTTGGCTGTCCTGGAACTCACTCAGTAGACCAGGCTGGCCTTGAACTCACAGAGACCTGCCTGCCTCTGCCTCCCAAGTTTTGGGAATAAGGCGATACACCACCATCGCTCAGCTTATCCCCACTTCTTAATGCCTGTTCTAACTTCCACTACTGCCAATGGTCACATTCTAACCTCCTGCTTCTACACGGACAAATAGACAGATCCAAAAAACTGAAATTAATGTCTCTGTATGAGAGAAAACATGCATAGGGTTAACTCACTCAGTCTATTTTCCAATTCTATTAATTTCCTGAAAGTTTCATAACTCCAGTTTTCTTTATAACTGAATAAAATCTCTGTTTGTGTATATGGATTGCATTTTCTTACCCACACAGCTATTGTGAATAAAAATCAATGAACATGGTTGTGTTGGTGTCTCTATTGTAGTTTGTTTTTGGTATTTTTGGGGGGCCCACCACCCAGCTCCCAAATAAATTCACACAGGAAGGCTTATTTGTAGATGAATTTCTAAATGGTCTTATTAAATAAAAAACCACAGAGCCAAATATAGGGGTGAAAGCCTTAGAGATCAGGGAAATAGGGAAAGCCACGAGCCAACCTTACCTCACCAACTCTGCACATTCCAAATGCCTGCTACTTCCTGTCTACCTATGTCTTTATATGCCTTGCTTTTCTGCCCTCTCATTGACTCTTAGCCTAGCTACCTCACTTCCTTGCTACTGCTTGTCTGTACAGACCTCCAGGTCTCTATGGTTGGTACTGGGATTAAAGGCATGTGTCACCATGCTTGGCTCTGTTCCCTAGTATGGCCTTGAAAACATGGAGACCCTACCTGGTAAGTGATTGGAATTAAGGGCATGTGCTACCTGACTTTGTTTACTTAAAATGGCTGGCCTTTTCCCCTGATCTCCAGGCAAGCTTTATTGATCAAAGCATAAATAAAACATCACCACACTTATTATTACTTATGAATGCCCCGGCCTTAGTTTAGATTCTTTTCTAGCCAATTTTTCTTAACTTTAAATTATCCCATCTACCTTTTGCCTTTGGGCTTTTCCCATTCTCTTACTTCTGTAAATCTTACTCTTACTCTGTGGCTTGCTGTGTAGCTACTAGCCATTAATGTCCTCCTCCTTCTCTGGCTAATACTTCTCTCCCCAGATTTCTCCCTATATATATTCTCTCTGCCTGCCAGCCCTGCCTGCCTTTTCTCCTGCCTTTCTGTTGGCCAGTTCTTTATTAGACCATCAGGTGTTTTACACAGGCACAGCAACACAGCTTCACAGAGTTACACAAACAACATAAACAAAAGTAACACACCTTAAAATAAATTCTACTACATTCTATAGTAGGATACAAATTCTTAGGGGTGTAAGCCTAAGAGTGGTATAGCTGAATCATATGTTAGTTCTTTATTGATACCTTTGTGAAAAAACTCCACACTGATTTGTATGGTGGATACACCAGTTTACACTACCACTAAAATAAATCAGGGTTCTCCTTTCCCCACTTGCCAGTATTTGTTTTTGTTTTTGTTTGTCTTTTTGAGACAGGGTTTCTCTGTGTAGCTTTGCGCCTTTCCTGGAACTCACTTTGGAGACCAGGCTGGCCTCGAACACGCAGAGATCTGCCTTTCTCTGCCTCCATTTGGTTTCTTGATAATCATTCTGACTGAGGTGAGGTTGAATCTCAAACCTCTAGTAGTTCCCTGGTGACTAATGAGGTTGAACCTCTTTAAAATATGTATTATCCACTTGTAGATCTTTTTTTGAGAATTCTTTCACTTCTGCAGTCCATCATTTGATTGGATTATGGTTGTCTTGATGTTCATTTAGGGTGTGTGTGAATGTGTGTGTGTGTGTGTGTGTGTGTGTGTGTGTGTGTGTGTGTGTGTAGTGGGTGCTGCTCCTATTAATCCTATGTCAAATGTGTAGCTCACAAATACTTTCTCATCCTTTCAAGAAGCCTCTTTACTCAACAGTTACTGTTGCAGTATAAATCCTTTGAACTTTTTCATTTGTTCATTTTTGGTCTTATTTCCTCAGCCAATAGAGTCCTACTAAGAAAGTCTTCAGCTATGACTCAATATCTCAAAATCCTTTCCCCCTAGAACAATGGTTCTCAACCTTTTTAATGCTGCCACCTTGAGTTTAGTTCTTCATGTTGTTGTGACCCTCCAACCATACAGTTATTTCATTGCTACTTCATAACTGTAATTTTGCTACTGTTATGAATTGTAATGTAAATATCTGATATTCAGTTCCTGTGAAAGGGCCATTTGACCCAAAAGGGTTGTGACCCACAGGCTACTTGCTGCTTTAGAAACTATAGAAGTTCAGGTCTTATGTTAATGGTTTTGATCTGTTTGGAGTTCTTTTTTGTTTGTGGGGTGACAAAAGCACTAGTTTCAATTTTCTACATATATGGTTTTCTTGACACCATTTGTCAAAGATACTGTTACTTCATTTTATTTGTCTTTTTCTGTGTCATATTTATTCTCTCTCTCTGTCTTTCTGTTTTTGTCTGTCTGTCTGTCTGTCTGTCTCTCTCTGTGTGTGTGCGTGTGTGTATGTTTATATGTGTGTGTGTGTGTCTGTGAACCAAACCTAGGCCCTCTGGAAGAACAGTAGTCACTTTTAACCAATGACCCATTGCCCCAGCTCAGATGCTGACTTTTCTTCTGAGTATATTATCCATGTCTTTGTGAAAAATCGTATAACTATGGTTGTTTGGGTTTATATTTGGCATCTTTGTTTTATCCCATTGATTTACCTGCCTGCCTTTATGGTAGCATGATACTGATGCACTGATACTGTTTTTTAATAACTTTTGTGTGTTTTACTTGAAATCAGATAGGCTGATACCTGTGGCATTGCTCTTTTTGCTTTAGTGGCTTTGGCTCGCTCTCTCTCTCTCTCTCTCTCTCTCTCGTTTTTTTAATGCATCCATACACATTTTACCATTTTTTTTCATACTGTGAATTATGGTATTGAAATCCTGATGGGGATTATATTGAATATATAGACAGCATTTCTCAAAATTATATTTTCTGTTCTATAAGCATTGGAAATCCTTTCATTTGCTAGTTTCTTCCTTTCTTTTCTGTGTTTCCTCCAATCAGTCCCTCCCATACACCCCTTACTTTTCTTCTTCAAATTCATGGCCTCTTTTTTCAATTGTTACTGTTTACATATATGTATTTTTATATACATTTATATTTTTAATATAACCATTTGAGTCCAAATAATGTTACTTGTGTGGAATGTAGCACGAATCTTAAAAGGTCTTATTAATGAATACAAACCTGGAGCCAGGTATTGGGGTGAATGCTGGAAGATCAGAGAAACAGAACCAGCCACAGATTCTTCACCTTGCCAATTCCTCAGCTGATCCTGTTTCCTCAGACTGGGAGCCTCTGTGTCCTCATCTGAATGGGTCTAAGCTGAACTGTTGCTTAAAAGCCTAAAAGCTTAACCAGCTCTAATTCCTGGTTTTCATGCCTTATATCCCTTTCTGCTTTCTGCCACCACTTCCTGGGATTAAAGGTGTGAGTCACTGTGCCTGGCTGTTTCTAGTGTGGGTTTAAAATTGCAGAGATCTGGCTGAATCTCTACCTCCCAAGTGATAGGATTAAAGGCAGACCCTAGATAAATTTATTAGGGTGCACGATATATTGGGGAACACAATATCACCACAGTGTAAGTTTTCAGGGCTGACTGTTGGCACTGAGCAACCAATTGGTGTGTTCTTTGCTGTGGATGGTCACCTCTCCCATCCTCAGCTTTTGTCAGTTGCCTATATATAGTTCTTTGTGTAGAGTTTAGACCTCATGAGCTTTGCTTTTTCCCATCCAGCTCTGCATGTATGTTAGTGTCCTTCTTCAGCTCATGTTTGGGCAGTCATGTTGGTCAGAATTTATGGGTATAGCTTCTTATGTTGCTAGGGGAAATAATCTCACAGCAGTGTCCCTGATCCTTTGGCTCTTGCAGTCTTTCTGCCCCTCTTCTGCAATGTTTCCTGAGTCTTAGTTGTAAGAGTGTTTTATAGATGTATCCATTGGTGCTGGGCTCCACAAATCTGCCTTTTGATGCTTGTTGTATATAGTGTTTCTTCTGTTGCAAAGTTCCTCGCTAAAAGGTAAAGACTATACTTATCTGTGGGCATAAAGACAAATATTTATAGATTATAATTAGGAATTATGTTGGTTTAGTAAGTTATTAGTTGTAGATTCTCCTCCTATGACCATGATTTCACTAGCACCGAGAAACGGTTTCTAGTACCAATCATGGTTTCCCTCTTATTTAGTGGATGTTAAGTCAAATTAGAGAGCAGTTGGTTACTACCAAGGCATGTGTTCTACTATTGCACCTGCAGGGTTATTATGCCATGCTGGTCATTGATGTGATTCATAGGTATCATAGCTGGGTAGGACTGTTGATTGCTTCCCTCCTTTGGAAGCTTGCATGGTCCATTCTGGTACCATGCAAGCTTGTCCTCAGGGAGGAGGCATTCAGGTCAGTTCCAGCTCAGGGGCCTCTGGCTGTGAGTGGGTGGTGTTTCAGCAGTAGGGACGTACCTTCCACTTCTGTGGGGCAAGTAAGGGCAAAAGCTGTAGGCTGTAGGTTTTAGGAGTCTCTTAGCCCTATCTAAGTTAGTAGTATGGTATTTTGTGGCTTTTTCAGCCAAATTGTTATTTTATCTCCCTCCCTCCATCTTCTGTATTAATCTTCATCCCCTTTCCTCAAGGTGCCCCACCTTTCCTATATCCCCTGTCTGATCACATGTATCAAGCCATTCCCCTTTACCCTCTACCCACCTTCTTCTGTATTTACCTACCTCCTGTTCCTTAAGGAGCCCACACTTTCCCGATTTCCCTGATCAGATTACTTGTACTTTTCCGTGTACTATTCCTATCTCTATTGCTTCGCAACTCTTGTATCCTGACAATGGTGCCTTTTTACTTTACTGGTTTCCTTATGTAATCACTAATAAAGATTTGGAACCAGGAACCTTCAATAAGGAAAATTGTGACATTTGTCTTTTTGTGTTTACATTACTTCACTTAATATATATTTTCTAGTTCCATCCATTTGCCTGCAAAATTTTAGGATTTTGTTTTTCTTTACCACTGAATAGTATTCCATAGTGCATATGTATCACATTTTCATTATCCATTCATTAGTAGTAGAACATTTAGGTAATTTCCTCTTTTTAGCTGTTACGAATAGAGCAGCAGTGAACATGGCTGAGCAGATATTGGTGGAGTATGATGTCCTGTCTGTTGGATATATGTTAAGAAATGGTTTGTCTGGATCATATGGTAGATTTATTTTTTAGCTTTTTGAGAATCAGTGACTGCACCAGTTCGAAATCCCACTAACAGTGAATGAGGGTCCCCTTTCCCTACACCCCTCTAACATTTGTTATCTGTTCCACCGATTGCCATTCTCAGTAGTATAAGATGAAATCATAAAGTAGTATTGATTTGCATTTTCATAATAGCTAGGGATGATGCATAGTTTTAGAGATATTTTCGTATGTTATATCTTCATTTTCATCTAATTCTATCTAGGTTTTTCTGTTTTGTTTTTTCAATTTTCTTGATTTCCTTAGTGGCTCCGTTTCATTGAGTAGTGTGTTGTCTAATATCCATGGCTTTCTGAGTTTTCTTTGTTTTTTCTTGCATTTGATTTCTAGCTGTATTCTGTTTTAACAAGAAGTTATTTTAATTTTCCTGTATTTGTTGAGACTGGCTTTTATCCTAATGTATGATCTATTTTAGAGAAAATTCCATGTAATCCTGAGACAAATGTGTTTTCTGCAGTGTTTGGATGGCATGTTCCATAGATGTCTGTTAAATCCATTTGGTTTATGATGCCATTTAAATCCTCTACTTCTCGTTTTTTTTTGTTGGAATGAACTGTTAATCAATAGGAGCCTACTGGTAGTGAAATCTTGCAGTATTACTGTGTTAGGGTTAATCTTTACCTTAGTAGTATTTTATCAACTGTCTTATGTTTAGAATTATAATGTCCTTGACATTGTTTTTTTCACAAGCATGAAATGAGTTCTCTTATCTCTCTGGACTACTTTTGTTAGCCATTTAAATGGAGATTTCTTCTTATTTCATATTTGTATCCCAAGAATGACTTTTTAATCACTATTAAGTCATGTCTGTTGTTTCTTGTTCTTCCAGTGACAAATAGATGGATCCTATTTTTTTTTTTTTTCCCCAGTAGAGTCTGCTGGCTAGTCTATCTTTTGATTAGGGAATTGAGACTAATAAATGTTCAGAATTATTATTGAAAACTGTGTTCCTTTTGTTGATTTTGTAGTGTTTGCTGTTTTGCTAATGATTCTTTGTTTAACAAATGTATTATCTTTCTCCTCCTGTAGCTTTTGTATGTCTCTATTGGTTGTGTTTATCACTTTTTTGACTCTGAAGAATTTCTTCTTGCATCCTCTATAGAGCTGGCTTGATGTTCATTAATCTTTTTGCCTATTTTTATTATGAACTATTTTAATTTCTCCTCCAGTCATGATAGACAAATTCGCTAGGTATTGTAGCCTGGGTTGGTATTTATAGTATTCCAGAATGTGCAATGCATTTTCTATGGCTTTTAAAGTTTCAATTGTTATTCTGATGGCTTGTCCTTTTTTGTGACTTGATGGTTTTCTATTTATAGATCTTTATATACTTCTTTGTTCTTTATATTTACTGTTTTAACTATAGTATGACATGGGACTTTCTTTTCTTTTTCCAATAGTTTTTAAAAATGCCTTTTATATGTGAATAAGTCCATGTTTTCCTAGGTTTGGGAAATTTTTTTCCCCTACAATTATCTTCAAAATATTTTCCATTTCTTTGTAATAAATTCTCTTCTTAGTTTCATGCCTGTAATTCATTGATTTTTGTCTTTTTCCTTTCTTCCACTTCAAATTTCTGAGGATTGGACCTAGGACTTTATACATGCTAGGCAAGTGTGCTATCAAGAATGTCTCAAAAAGTTTCCCTGTTCTGTTCATGTTTTTAAAAATTTATTATTTTCTTTCAGTGTACCAATCTGCCCATTTTCTATTAAAAAGTTTTCATTTGACTTTACTGAATTTTTCATTTCTACCATCATTTCATTTGATGTTTCTTCAGTGCTTGTCTTTATTGAATTCCATTCTCATATCCTATATTGGCTTCCCTGTTGTATCCAGTTGTCTTTGTTCCCTTGTAATTTATTCGTATCATCCTTCATTTCTATAAACATACTTATCATTGTTTTGACTTGTTTGTGTAGAATTTTGTCTGATCTTTTATCAGAGGACATTGTTCTGGAGTTGATAGATTTTACAGGAGTCATATTGTAGCCTTATTTCTTGTGTTAACTGTGTTTTGTAGTGGGACTCGCCTAGCAGACCAGGAGTTAGTTTAAATCACCCCCGCCCTCCGTTTATAGTATTTGTAATGTGGGAATTAGGTTTTTGTAGATTTTTCATATTGTTTTCTTCTGTTAGATGTGTATCAGGCCATTCAGGTCTATTCCTAGCTCTTCTCTGCAACAACAGTCATTCATGAGTATATTCATTATGAAATGGAGTCATATTGGATTATACAAAGTCACTCCTTGAGCACTAATCACTTCACGGACTAAAGGGACACCGGTAGTTTTGTGTGTACTAAAATATTAATTATTGTGAGTGTGAATGGAAACAAGAACAAAAGACAAAGAAGTAAAAAGCACTAGTAGGACTGTGATTAGCTTTGGGATGATAGGAACCAAATAGAGGAGGAAGAAATAAATAGGCAAAGGTATTGCAGCAGATGTCATGGGATGGGAGATGTTTGACTGATGACAGACTGTCGAGAATTAAAGACATGCTATCTAATAGTGTAGGACTGTCCCATTTTTTCAGGGGCTGTGGGACAGGGGAAGTTTGTTGGGAGAGTAAAAAGCAAAAGGAGACAAGGAGAGAGAAAAAAGTATAAAACAAAACAAAAAAGAGAGAAGAAAGAAAAGGTAATATAGAGCAAGAATAGAATGAGCCTGAGGTGGCTTGATAAAATGATATTGGGATATTAAACACAGGGGGTAAATACAGAGGAAGAGAGAGCCTGGAGGGGATATAATTTAAGGAAACTAAGTAGCCTGCCTGCCTGATTTTTGGCCTCAGTATATTCGCCTTTTTCCTTGCTTCTGGGGGGAGGGGGGTCTTCTGTGATGGGTCATGCTCTTCTTACTGGATCTAACTTTGGCTGTTTGGATTACTGATGCTGTCCTGATGTGTGGGTAGTTTTGGATGTCCATAGTTCCTAGTTGGAGTTGTAGATAGGGTCACACCTCTGAGCTTTTTCTGGGCATCTCTTTGTAAATTCTCTTACTATCCCTATATAGCCTTTGGCAGTGTCCTGCAAGGTGTTTGGCGTCTATGTGAATGTTGCATTTTATATACTTTGGTTTCAACCAGATTACCCATGTACTGAATATTGTTTATATCTGATTCAGCTATTCCACATCCAGTATTCTGTTTGTCAACTCTCAACATGTAATCGCATAACACTTGCTCTCAGAGTACCAAGAATCTAATTTGCAGAGGGTCTCCAGCTGCAAAGGCACTACTTTATCAGAAGTCTTGGGTCTCTCACGTCTGTTCTTTATGTATTTTGGATATTAGACCTCTACTGGAGATGTAGTTGGTAAAAATATTTTCCCATTCTGTAGGCTGCCAGTTTGTCAGAATGATGATGATGTAGCCAAGTGTGGTGCGTGTGGGGTCAGTCCATGGTAGAGAGCTGTTTTGCAGGTCATCAAGTAGTCATAAAAGATGAGCTAGAAGAAAAGGCTGAAAGGTGACACTCATAGGAAGAACGGGGGTGTCCTGGGGCCAAGTCCCAGGGGAATGTAGAGGTGGGGCTCAGGCTAGCAGGTGGCAGCAGGGCTAAAAATAAATTTGGGGAGATCAGAATGGAGGACATGAAGGAGGATCTAATTCCCCTACATGAGTTCGAGCTTAGTCTGGCAACTGTGGATCCCTTGAAGAGAGGTTCAGTGAGTTAGCAAAGTCAAAAAGAACTGAAAATGTGCTAAAATAGGGATTCAGTTGTAGACTTGAGGTTAATTACTTAGTAAACTAAGATGTTTAAATGACTTCTTTTTTTACTGCTTCATCAATATTTTTCTTTACCCCAAAGTGTTAGAAAATGGAATTAGTTTATTAATTAAATTATTACAATTATTTAAAGATTAAAATAAAAATAGAAACAATCCTAAAGGTTTACTGTAAAAGGGAAATGATAATAGTGGTCATCTGTAAGGCCACTGTGATATGTGTTAGAGAGAGCCTTTTTAGTTCACATAGAAGATTTAATGCCTCTCTGTTATAGCAATATGTGGAGGCTGTGATGGATTTAACAGCATTATAGATGCCCTGTAAATCTAAAAGGATGCACCCAATTTTGAATATTAGAATTTAACTATGAGGAAAGTGGAAAGTATCTAGGGAAGACAGTTTAGTGTGCTAAAACATCCTACACAGCTGTAAATTATAGTAAATTAATTATTGATTGGTAATTCTCTTAAAATCAGAATCTTTTCCTACTTCTTTAACATTTTTAGTACTCTTATTTTTTGGAGACAAGGTCTTATGTAGCCTGGGCTGGCCTTAAATTAGCTATGGAGCTGAGCTGAAGTCTTTTCTCCTCCTGGCTCCAGTTCCCAAAGTTCCAAAATGATAGGCATTTACTACCGTTCCAGCTACTTTTAACAAAAAGAAACAAACAATAACACAATAAAACCTCTTTTACTTTTATGCCAGTAATTATAACCATTTCTCTCCCATGCCACCAACTATCAGGTATTAAACAAAACTAAACTATTCATCAATTTTACCAGAATTTAGATGAGTTATTTACAGATGAAATTATGTATTTAAATTTTCTTGGCAGTATATGCTGTTATTATTTATTGAGGACTACTCTGAGCACAGGGTCTATGGTTTGGAAAAATGCGAATTTTTCCAGTAGCATGAAATTTGTAGGACACAGTGGATCACATGCTACAGTAAAATGGACATGTCTGGGGGAGAGCTGTCAGAAGATATCTTTTGCTATTGATTTCCTAAGATAGGTCCTCATAACTAATGTGCAAACAAGAAACAAACAAAAACTTCAGCTCCCAAATTAAATACATGCCAAATATTAGCATCATATCCCAGGTTTTCGCTTTAAAGACGGTTATTTTTCTTTCTTGGGTATCACCAAGTTGGAAGTAAGTCCTTACCTTTAATGTTCATTGAGAATCATGCAGTTATTGGATGTAATTTTACCATGATAATTATATAGAAATGCAATATGTTTATAGTAATTTTGGAATAATTTTAATGAATATATGCCTGTCACTTTTGAATAAGTGCTATATTTTCCATTTTTAAGAAATAAAACGTAACAGTTTAGTACCTGAAAAATGGCTATTTGATTAATAAATGTTATTTTTCATTTACTAACATTGATTTTGCTCTCTCTCTCTGTTTTGACTCTATCTAGGGTGTGGATGAATGGAATATAGCTCGCCTAAACACAGTCTTGGATGTGGTTGAAGAAGAGTGTGGTATTTCTATTGAGGGTGTAAATACCCCCTATCTCTATTTTGGAATGTGGAAAACAACATTTGCATGGCACACTGAAGACATGGATCTCTACAGTATTAATTATCTCCACTTTGGGGAACCTAAGTCTTGGTAAGTCGCTTGTTTAATATTTACATCCTTTAGAGTTATGGGGCATTGAGTGTTGTGCATTATTGAAGAGAATTACTTCTCTGATAGAGTGTAAGGAACTTTTGTACTGTAATCATATAATCATTTTTTTTTTTTTTTTCTTTTTAGGTTTTTGAGTTTAGAAACTTTAAGTCCAGTGGTTTCCTGTGGGCCTTTTGTATGCTATGAATTAATATAATCATCATGTCAAATACTTTGTGAAGCACCTTTCCTTCTTTGAGCATTTGCTAGAGGATATGTGTGAGACAGGCATTAAAAACTTGACTTCTTGGATTTAAGAATCTCGATCTGTTGGTTCAGCTTCCTCTTAGTGACAGCCTCATTTGGTGTGTGTGTGCCAGGACAAGGGGGCCTATTAACACTTTATAGGAAATAGTATTGGTAAAAATGGCAACACACTTGAGTTGACATGTGGTGTATATATTAAGATGGAATCTCATTTCTCACCTCAGGGTAGCCCTGAACTCATAGTAATCCTCCTATTTTAGTTGCCTGAGTACTGGGATTATAAGCGTGAGCTTCCAGCTGGTTTGATACGTACTTTTGCTATAGATCCTGGCTGGCCTGAACTTACTGTATAAATTACATGGACCATAGATTTCCAGTGATCATGTCTGCCTCTGCCTTCCATGTGTTTGGATTAGAGGCTTTTTTTTTTGGGGGGGGGGATGACTTTAAAATGTGTCAGGGTAAAGTAAATTATATGCCACATTCATTACCCATTTGTAGTTATGTTCATGAGGTGGATTGGTCTGTAATTCTCTTTCTTTGTTGCATCTTTGTGTGGTTTGGGTATCGGTAACTGTAGCCTCATAAAAAGAGTATGGCAGTGTTCCTTCTGTTTTGATTGTGAGGAACAGTTTGAAGAGTATTGATATTAGCTCTTCTTTGAAATTCTGGTAGAATTCTGCACTGAAACCATCTGGTCCTGGGCTTTTTTTGGTTGGGGCACTTTTAATGACTGTTTCCTATTCCCTTAGGTCTATTTAAATTGTTTACCTGGTCTTGATTGAGTTTTGGTATGTGATACCTATCCAGAAAATTGTCCATTTATTTTAGGTTTTCTAATTTTGTGGAGTACAGGTTTTTCAAGTATCTTTGGATTTCCTCCTCATTGGCTGTTGTTATGTCTCCCTTTTTATTTTCTGATTTTGTTAGTTTGGATGTTATCTCTCTGCCTTTTTGGTTAGGTTGGATAAGGGTTTGTCTATCTTGTTGATTATTCTCAAAGAACTCTTTGTATCATTGATTCTTTGTATTATTCTCCTTGTTTCTATTTTATTGATTTCAGCCTTCAATTTGATTTTTTTTTCTGGCATCTGTCTATTCTTCCTGGGTGAGTTTGCTTCTTTTTGTTCTAGAGCTTTTAGGTGTGCTAAGTCACTAGTGTGAGATTTCTCCAACTTCTTTATGTGGGCATTTAATGCTATGAAGTTTCCTCTTAGCACTACTCTCATAGTGTCCCATAAGTTTGGGTATGTAGTACATTCATTTTCATTGAATTCTAGGAAATCTTTAATTTTTTTTATTTCTTTCTTGACTCATTGGTGATTGATTCAGTTGAGCATTATTCAGTTTCCATACGATTGTAGGCTTTCTGTAATTTTTTTGGTTGAAATCTAACTTGAAGCCATGATGGTGTGATAAAACACAGGAGGTTATTCCATTTTTTTTTTTTTTTTTTTTGTATCTGTTGAGATTTGCTTTGTGACTGAGTAAGTGTTTGATTTTAGAGAAGGTTACATGGGGTGCTGAGAAGAAGGTATATTCTTTTGTGCTAGGGTGGAATGTTCTGTAGGTATCTATTAAGTCTATTTGAGTCATAACATCTGTTAGATCCCTTATATTTTTGTTAAGTTCCTGTCTGGCAGATCTGTCTGTTGGTGAGAGTGGGGTGTCCAAGTGTTCCATTATTAATGTGTGGGGTTTGATGTGTGATTTAAGCTTTAATAATGTTTCTTTTACATATGTGGGTACCCTTGTATTTGGGGCATAAATGTTCAGAATTGGGACTTCATCTTGGTGGACTTTTTTTTGGTGATGAATATGTAATGTCCTTCCTGGTCTCTTTTGATTGATGTTAGTTTGAAGTCTATTTTGTTAGATGTTTGGATAGTTACATTTGATTGGAAAGTCTTTCCCCAGCCTTTTACACTGAAATAGTGTCTGTCTTTGAAGCTGAGTTGTATTTCTTGTGTGCAACAGAAGGATGGACCCCTATATTCTTTTAGAGGCAATGTGAATTTAGGTGACTGTGATGTGGACTGATTAGCTTGTAAGAGCACAGCTTGGAAACTTGTTAACAAAGTAAGCAATTTGAAAATGAAACTATCCATAATTGTTCAATTTTTTGGATGTAGTTTATTAGGAATATGCCATAATCATTGTATTAAAAAATTAGTCTTATGAAAATAGTGTAATTATTTCAGTTTATGATTAATTATAAGAAACCAAAACCCCAACTCTCAAATTACAGCTACCTTTAGGGAGTAGATTAATGACTTTGTTTTTTGTATCTGTAATTTGCAACTTATTGTAAGTGCCACCATGTTTTTGATGATCTTTTTAAATGTGAGTGTATCCTTAGAAGAGAAACAGACTCCTTAATGTAGTCACTTCTTTCCTATTGTCTCCTTCATAGTGATCATTGGGGACACAGTAATGGAACATGAAGCTGAGAATGGCTATCAAACAGGTCTGAATTGAGGACCAGCTATTTCAACCTTTGTGTTTCTGCTTAAAGTAATAACCCAATGCAAGACTTTCTCGTTATTAACATGTAGGCAATATTAAAAACTTACATTTTTGTTTCTTAGCATAAGCTGCCATGTATTATAAATGCTGAATGAATGTTAGCTGTGGTGGACTGCAGTCATATTTGTTGCTGACCCTTGTGCCTTTCATCCCTTTCTAAACTATAGAGCATAAGTAGACATATATGTTTTTGACAGTAAAAGTAGAGAATATCATCTTAGGAGGAACTAATAAAAATTGACCATAAAATCATTGGCTTGATTTTCATGGGATGACTGTGAGCAAAACATCAACTAGTAGAGAATAATAAATAAAGGTGCTAGTGGGAAGAGGTGAGGGCGCCGCTACTTTGGCCTGACATGGACCTGGAAGGGATTCTTTGTGACCTCGGGTGCTACATATGGGGATAGAAAGTGTGCCTGATAGAATACCAGCCTCGCTTATGAGTATGAGAGAAAAATTGTGGTTGCCTATGGTAGCAGTGACAGAGTTCTGGGTAGCAAATGCATGTATCTTAGCTCTTTATTGAAAGCCCTAACACAACTAAAAGATAGCAAGGAGATACTGATGGACTAATCGGAGACACAGAAGTTAAGTTACTCTTTGAGCAGCGCTAGTAAACAAGTGGTTTGAACATAACTTGGAAAGAAGTATAAAAAGGATACTTAACTGAGAAAATCTGAGCCAGCAGGGGATGTAGTATGTAGTATATTTTGGAAAGTATAGTTTTATCTGCTGAGACATTGCAATGTCAGCCTACTACCATTTAATTAATATTGTGTTTTGGTTTTTCTTTTTTTCTTTCTTTCTTTACCCTACTGGGTTTATACCATTTGAAATCCAGTTTGTTTTTTGTTTGTTTGTTTGTTTTCTTTAAACAAGGTCTCTCTATGCTGAACACTGTCTGTCCTGGAAATATCTATATAGATCAGGCTGACCTTGAACTCACAAAGATCCACCTACCTCTTCCCAGGTGCTGGGATGACTACTTGTGGGAGGCCAATTTTTTAAAGACATTAGTTCTTTGAGAGTTTTGTATAATGTGATTTGACCATATTCACCTTTCTTTTCCCAGCTCCACTTCTCCTCCCTTTCACACTCTAAATTTGAATCTCCCTCCCCACTCTTTCAAGACCAATTTGTGTTGCTGAACTATTTTTTGGATGAGTGGTCTTTTACTGAAACTTGATGGACTTGTCAAGGGATACACTTTTAGAGAAAATTGATCTTTTCTCTACCAGCAGCTAAGAATTCTCAATAGCTTCTCAGCTAAATTCTCCTTTCTTCATGTCCAACTCCCCTTTGCATGATGGGATTTGATTTGGTTTAGGCTTATACAGGTCTTGAGCCTGTCACACCATTGCGAATTCATATATGTGGCAACTGTGCAATGTCCAGATGACACTGATTCTTTCTGACTCATACAGTGTAGTTAGAGTTTTCCTGCCTGGCCCACAGTCAGGACAAATCTCCCTCACCGACCAGTCCGACAGCTGTTCAGACCCAACCAAGTAAACACACAGAGACTTATATTGCTTACAAACTGTATGGCTGTGGCAGGCTTCTTGCTAACTGTTCTTATATCTTAAATTAACCCATTTCTATTAATCTATAAGTTGCCACATGGATTGTGGCTTACCTGTACCTTAACATGTTACTTCCTCATCATGGTGGCTAGCAGCTTCTCTCTGACTTCAGCTTTCCTGTTCCCTGAATTCTCTTCTCTGCTTGTCCCACCTATACTTCCTGCCTGGCTACTGGCCAATCAGTGTTTTAATTAATTAATTAATTAATATCATTGTTTAAATATTTATTTATTTATTATGTACATAGAAGAGGGCACCAGATCCCATTACAGATGGTTGTGAGCTACCATGTGGGTGCTGGGAATTGAACTCAGGACCTCTGGAAGAATAGTCAGTGCTTTTAACCTCTGACTATCTCTCCAGCCTAGTGTTTTATTTATTAACCAATTAGAGCAACACTTTTAACATACAGAACATCCCACAGCTGTATAGTCTCTTTTCACATGGTATGTATAAAATCATATCATCCCCAACTAAGGATACTTTGACTTCTCTCTTTCCTATTTGTATCTTAATCTCTTTCATTTGTCTTACTGCTGAGCTAAAACTTGAAGTACTGTGTTGGGGGTGGGGAATCAAAATTGAGTGAGAGAAAAAGTAAAAAATGGTATTAAAATTCCTAGTATAATGAAAATGAAAACATAGCATTCCAAATTCTGTGGGATAAGTGAAAACAGTCATAATGAAATTTTGTAGAATTATGTACTTACATTAAGAACAGTGAAAGATCTCAAATTAATAACTTAACATGCACCTAAAGACCTAGGCAAAACAATAGTCAACACCTCCCAAAAGTAAATGGGAAGTGCTAATCAAAATCAAGGCTGAAATAAATGAAACAGAAACAGCAACACAAACATAAAGATTCAAAGTAACCATGAGTTGGTTCTTTCAAAAGACTGACAATCCTTTATTCAAACTAACCAAAAGATAAAAGAATACAATCCAGTGAAATAAAATTAGAAATTACAGAGGAAACATTACAACACATACCAAAGCAACTCAGGCAATATTAAGGAAGAAGAAATGGATGAATTTCTTGAAGGGAATTAATTACCAAAATTTAATTGAGTCAATAATTTAAATAGACCCATAACATTCAATAAAACAGAAGCAATAATTAAAAAAAAAAAATCTCCCAGTTGTACAAGCCAGATGAACTCAGGCATAGAATTCTTCCAAACCTTTAGAGAACACTAATACTCCTGAAACTATTATAGACAGAAAAAGACAAAATATTTCCAAATTTCTCTTTCCAAAACCATTATTATCCTTTTATCAAAACCTGACAGTCCTGTTAAAAAAATAAAGTTATAGGTCAATATCCTTGATGAACATAGATGCAAAAATTGTCAATAAAATACTTGCAAGCTGAGTTCAGAAACACATCAAAAATATTATCCACCATGATAAAGTTGGCTTCATCCTAAAGGCGATGGGATGGTTCAACATATGTAAATTAGTAAATGTAATTCACCAAATATGTAGATGGAAGCTTTTGCCCCGACTACAACTCCAAAATACCCAGCAACTACTTCCCAAAATACCACACAGAGGCTTATATTAATTACAAATGCTCAGCTGATAGCTCAGGCTTATGACTAACTAGCCCTTATACTTCAATTAACCCATAATTCTTATCTATGTTTAGCCACGTGGCTTGGTACCTTTTCTCAGTGTGGCATTCTCATCTTGCTTCCTGTGTGTCTGGCTGGTGACTCCTAACTCTACCCTTCCTCTTCTGGCATTCTTAGTTTGGCTGTCTGTGGTGGGTATTGTGTTCCCTGAAATATTGTGTGTTCCCTGAAATAAACATATCTGGGGGCAGAGAATAGACAGCCACTAGAATAAAGCCAAAAATGGTGGCTAGAAAATGGGAAGAGGAAGCCATAACAGAAGTTGGGCGGTGGTGGTGCCCGCCTTTAATCCCAGCACTTGGGAGGCAGAGCTAGCTGGATCTCTGAGTTCAAGGCCACTTTAGAAGCAGCTAAGCATAGTGACCCATGCCTTTAATCCCAGAAACCCAGCCTTTAATCCCAAAAACCCAACCTTTAATCCCAGGGAGTGGGGGCAGAAAGAGAAAGGTATATAAGGCGTGAGGACCAGGAACTAAAGGAGTAAAGCATGTAGTTAGTTAAGCATTTGGTTGGATAAGTGTTCAGGCTTTGGAGCAACACAGTTCAGCTGAGACTCATGTGGAGGAGGGCTCAGAAGCTTTCAGTCTGAGGAAACAGGATCACCTGAGGAACTAGCAAGGTGAGATAGCTGTGGCTTGTTCTGTTTTTCTGATCTTCCAGCATTCACCCCAATAACTGGCCTCAGGTTTGATTTCATTAATAAGACCTTTTAAGATTCATGCTACAGCTGCCCCACCTATACTTCCTGCCTGGCTACTGGCCAATCAACATTTTATTAAACCAATTCAAGTGCCAAATCTTTACAGTGTACAAGAGGATTATTCCACAGCACACATGGTAGAAACCACATGATCATCTCATTAAATGTAGAAAAGGCCTCAAACAAAATCTGTCATCTCTTTATGATTAAAGTTCTGCAGAAAATAGAGATACAGGGGATGGCTCTCAACATAATGAAGGCAATATACAGGAAAAACCACAGCTAACATCATCATAAACAAGAAAAGCCTCGAAGTATTTCAAATAAAATTACCTTTTTTTTTAGTAAATCACACAAAGTATTGCTTAGAAGGGATGCTGTTTCCTTGATCTTGAAAGTAAGAAAAAAATTTAGAGTTAGTAAAGATATTGATGTAAAATGTAAATGTGCTATGCAATATCTAATCACTGATAACTTTAAAGGCAATTGTACCCCTAATATCTAATCAGTGTTCCTCCTTAGGGAGACACATTTTTTTTGACGTAAGCATAGCTGTTGCCAATAGTTTTTATAGCAGGGGAGTGAAAATGTCTTCCACAATTCATTGTTACCTTGTACTTTGCTGAATGTTACTGGAGGGTTACTGTCAATATGAAAATTTAGCTTTGCTTGGGCAATATTTCATTTTTTCTTTGTGGACAATGGTTGGAAGGAAATTTTTACCCTTTAATGATGTTTTAGTTAGGATTTCTATTGTCATAAAGATACACCATTACAATAATTACTCTTTTAAGGAAATCATTTGATTGTGGTGGCTCACTTACATTTTCAGAGGTTCAGTTCATTGTCACTGTCGTGGGCAGCATGGTAACATGCAGGCAGATGTGGTGCTGGGTACATCTTGATCAGAAGGCAGTGGTAAGTGGACTTTGACACTGGGCAGGCAGTATCTTGAGCATAGGAGACCTCAAAGCCCACCTCCACAGTGACATACTTCCTCTAACAAGGCCACATCTACTTCAACAAGGCCACACCTCCTAACAGTTCCACCCTCTATGAGGTTTTGGAGGCCAGTTGCGTTCAAACTACCATGTTCCACTTTGTAGGCCCTATAAGCTTGTAATGATATCATAGTGCAAAATGCATTTAGTCCAACTTCAAAAGTTGCCACAGTCTATCACAGTCCCAACAGTATTTTAAAGTCCAAAGTTCAAATTCTCTTCTGAGATTCATACAATCTTTTAATTGTAAATCAAAATCAAAACACAGATCACATACTTCCAACATATAATGGCACAGGATATGCATCACCATCCCAAAACATAGGGAAGGGAGCATAGTGAGGAAATAATGGACTAAAAGCAAGACCAAAAATCAGCTGGGCAAACTCCAAATTCTGCATCTTCATGTCTGATGTCAAAACACTTTTCAGATTTCCAACTCCATTCAGCTTTGTTGACTGCAGCACACTTTTTTCTCTGTGATCAGCTCTCTTGGGCAAGTATCCCACAACTAACATCTTGGGTTCTCCAAGGCAATCAAGGCTTCAACTTCACAGCTTCATGCAGTGGCCTCTTTAGGCCTCCATTTAGGGACAACTCTGACATATGCCCAGCCTCAATGGCTTTCCTTTTTCTTGGAGACAAATTCCATAACCTGTTTCTTTTATACTTAACTCTAAATTCAGAACCACATGGCTAAAGCTGCCAAGTTCTGCTGTTTTCTGGGGCTGTAACATGTTCCCCTTGTTCCATTACATCTTTACCGGCTTCTATTTTTGATTTTTACCTCCACTGCCTAAGCTTTGCTGTCCTTAAACTTGGTTTGTAGACCAGACTGACCTCAAACTCAGAGATCAGCCAGATTTTGCCTCTTGAGTGCTGGCATTAAAGGTATGCACCACCATACCCAGCTCTTAAGCTTTTCTTTAAATCCTTTTCATAAATTAGAAATTGAACTGGGTAGGATCTTGCCATGAGGTCACCACTCCCTTTATTCCATTTCTTAATCTGTTTATCTTCTTGAACACAGAATTTAGCTCTGTTCTACTTCCTAGTGCCCTTTTTCTCTATCTGTACATTTTGTATTTTTATTTGCTCACCTTGCTCCTTTTCATTATAAATCTTCATCATAGTTGACAATAATCACAAGACAGAGTCTATACTAGGCTGTTTTGAGATTTCGTCTGCCAAGGGAATTAATCTAAAACTCTTCACTTTAGCCTCAGGCCGACTCTTCAGACAAGGGAAAAAGGTAGCCACATTCTTGGCCAAAATATCACAATAATCTATTGGCTATGTAATAACATCTTCTCTGAAACCCCACACAGTTCATATCCTTCTCAGCACCATTGTCTTCCATGATCCTATTAGTATGACCCATTAAGCAGTGCTTGAAGCATTCCACTACTTTCCTAACCCAATGTACCAAAGTCCAAATTACTCCCAAAAAAACTTGGTCACCTGTCACACACAGCAATACCCCAATCCCTGGTACCAATTTCTGCCTTAGTTAGGGTTTCTATTGCTGTGAAGAGACCATGGCAACTCTTACATAGAAAACATTTAATTGGGGTGGCTCACTTATACTTTCAGAGGTTCAGTCCATTATCATCATGACAAGGAGCATTGTGGCATGCAGGCAGACAAGGTGCTGGGTACACCTTGATCCAAAGGCAACAGGAAGTGGACTGTGATACTGGACGTTATCTTGAGCATAGAAAGCCTTAAATGCTCTCCCTGCAAAGTGACATGCTTCCTCCAAAAAGGCCACACCTCCTAATAGTTTCACTCCCTGTGAAATTATGTGGGCCATTTACATTGAAGCTACTGCAAATAATTTTGGAGAATGTTGAACTGTAGCAATGTTTGATTAGTTATAGGAATTTTGTTTTGTTTTTCATGACAGGGTTTCTTTGTGCATCCTTGTCTGTAGACCTCTGTAGATCGAGCTGGCTTCAAATACAGAGAGATCCACTTGCCTCTGCCTCCTGAGTGCTGGGATTAAATGCATTTGCCACCGCTACCCAGCCATAATCATAGGAATTGGAATTCATTTGTAGTTGTAATAGGAGTTGTGTCTTTAGAGATTACAGAAATAGACCAAGACATTGCCCTAAATCTAAAACGAAAAACAGTCCCAATTAGACAGATAATTCTCCATAATAGTGCATTCAGATGTTTAGAAGATTGGCTAATAAGATCACCCAGGTAGGGTGGCAGCAGAATATCTAATAAGAGTGATTCATGTACCAGAAGTAAATTAAGGATCAGATTTGGTATAGACCAATATTAACTTTCCTTTTTCTTCTTTTTTCAACAAATGGGTATAGTTGCCTTTTCTGTGAAATGATGATTAAATTTGAAATTGTGAGAATTTAATCTTGCCAATTGTTTAAAGGGATATGGGTGTATAAATATCTTTCCACAGCCAGCCCATTTTGCCCAGGCATAACATAACCATATTTGTGTGTGTGTGTGTGTGTGTGTGTGTGTGTGTGTGTGTGTGTGTATACATTTGTAGGTGTTATGAAGAGTTGATCACTTTGAATGGGCCACACCTGCAGTTTTTTTTTTTTTTATTTTTTTTTTTATCTTCTATGAATGCATGCATTCCTGGTATAAACCCATGAGGAAAATTTTATGGTTGGGGGTCATTGCTACATGAGGAACTGTATTAAAATGGTTGAAGCATTAGAAAGGTTAAGAGCTACTGCCCTAGGAAATTTAGATGAATATTTCTGTTCTTTAGGGTAGAAAGATTACAATCAAGATTTTTAAAGCTATATAATTAGGGAATAAATAAAATAAAAAAGCTACATTTAGAAGACAACAACCAAAGGTGCTTGCCACCATGTCTGAAAATCTTGAGTTTGATCCCTAGAAACTAACTTGGTAGGAGAGAACCAACTCCTGAAAGTTGTCCTCTGACCTTCACATGCACACATGGTACACATGTGCATGCACATGTGCATTCATACACATGCACACACAATAAGTATAATAAAAAATTACGGGGCTGGAGAGATGGCTCAGAGGTTAAGAGCACTGGCTGCTCATCCAGGTGTCCTCAGTTCAATTCCCAGAACCACATGGTGGCTCGCAACCATCTATAATGGGATCTGGTGCCCTCTTCTGGCCTGCAGGCAGAACACTATATACATAATAAATAAATCTTAAAAAAAATTATAAAAAGATAGCAACCAATATTCTTTTGAAACAATACCAAAACTTACCAGCCTACAAACAAACAAAAGTCCCTTTTTCCAGAAATATGTACAGTACATAGGAAAATTGTGATTAGTGGAGGGTCTCTAGGCTTAGATGAGGGTTTACTAGTCTTGAACCTTTTTTCACTAAACTTTATTATTTTTTTTTTTTTTAGTTTTTATTTTATTTTATTTTTTTGTTTTTCGAGACAGGGTTTCTCTGGTAGCTTTGCGCCTTTTCTGGATCTTGCTCTGTAGACCAGGGTGCCCTCGAACTCACAAAGATCCCCCTGGCCCTGCCTCTCAAGTGCTGGGATTAAAGGCATGTGCCACCCCCACCACCACCACCCAGCTTGTTCACTAAACTTTAAATTACGTTGATCTTGGACTTTTAAATGGGTTGTTTATTTTTTTCTTCCATTCTGTGTCTAAAGTACAGGATTTTATGATTTCTTGTTTCCTAGTCAGTTCATCTAAGTACAATTTAGTGTTAAATTTTTGTAAGTGAAGGTTTTCATAATAAATATCCTTCATATACTATCTAAAGTATGATAAACATGCATTTTCTTATTTATTTTTAACATTTTAGGTATGCTATACCTCCGGAGCATGGAAAGCGACTTGAAAGATTAGCCCAAGGTAAAACTTGCTTTCAATTTCTTACCTTATATGCTCTGTTTTGAGGTAGGTTAGCAGTTTATTTACTTTGTTTGTTTAATGTATGTCCTCTCAAACTGGCTTTTAAATATTGCCCTAATTGAACAATATTATTTATTTTCATATTAATTTGTGATGTTCTGTTACATAGTCTTCACAAGGGTTTTAGCTGACTGCTTAATATTTTATTGGGAAGTTAGAATTTCAATCAATTTTGACTATTCCTAAATTACTTTTCTTTCTTAAATAATGGTGAACTTTATCTTGTTTTCTAGTCCCCCAAAGATGTCAGCTGGTAATAGCAAGTAGAGTTGAATTTGAGTGATAACCAGTAGTGATCATTCTCCCTTTAGCCAGGACTCACTCATGAATGAGCAGACCAGTTCTCCTCTGGATTATATATGTTTTATTGTTATATTAGGTTTGCCTTTTATTAATATGACAAAGGACATCCCCTCCATGTTACCTGCTTTCACTTACAAATGAATCTAAGACATTGAAAAAACTCATTGGCTTGACAGTTGGAACAGAAATTATTAATGGCATCTACAGCTTTTCTCCCTAATCCAAATTATAGAAAATTGTTAGAAGCAATAATACCGGGTCAACTTTGTAGGGACTGTTGTAATTTCAGCAGGCCACAGTGTTTTGTGTTGTTTTTAATGTATTTTACTATTACAGTAATGATAGCATTTTAATTGCGAGCTCGAACTTAGGGACTGTTTTCATGAATACTGAAGTGGTCGAATACTGTTCTGCATAACAGATTAGAGCTGAGATTTATAAGATGATTATCATAAATTCAGAATATATAAGGCAATGTACTTTATGCTAAAACTAAATGTTGAGCTATTCTCTTCTCTATAATAACTACTTCAATATTTGTATTAACCTTATCACCAAAGTACTACTTAAAAAGGAGCTACTAATATCAGCTTCATGGTGTGGGGTCATACTCAAACTCATGTAAGCTATGATAGATTATATCTCAGGGAGATAAAGGAGCAGGTTTTGTTTGTTTTTTTTTTTTTTAGCTGAGGATCAAACACAGGGTCTTGCACTTGCTAGGCAAGTGCTCTTCCACTGAGCTAAATCCCCAACCCTAGGAGCAGTCTTTTAATCAGTAAAGGCAACAAACTTGATGATGAACAAGAACGTGAAACTAAAATTGTTTTAGAGTATCATTTCGAGAAAGGAAACAAGTGAAAAAGTCCTATAAGACAGTGAGGGATTTTCTGTTGATGACCAGATACTAGCCAGATAATTACAATGATAAAACAATGCAGTAAATATGATAGAACATTATAGACTATCTAGATTAAGGCAACATCTGATACATAAGATAAAAAACAGATAGAGATATTTTCAATTATTTTGTCTGTATACCATAATCATAACAGTAAGCTTTTATGCATGAGTGTATCCATTTTTGATTTCTAATAAAATCTTGATTGATTATGACACCTAGGAATATTTTATCTGAAAGCTGTTAGGCCGTATTTAACAAGCCAGGAATTTGAATTTGCCTTCAGTTGCTTTCTCATTTTTTAATTTTGTGTGTGTGAGTGTGTGTGTGTATGTTTGTGGGTGTTGGCTTAAGTATGGGAACATTTGTATGCATGAGAGGTTGGTGTTGAGTGTCTTCTTCAATTGCTTTCCACCTGATATATTTAGGTAGGGTCTTTCATTTGAACCCAGACCTCCTCTGTTTGGTTAGCCTAGCTAGTAGCCTAGTCAGGAATCACTTTTATAGAGTAGCTGTAACACTTGATTGACTGGGGATCAGAACTTTGGTCTTGATTCTTGTATAACAAGCACGTTTCCTGATGAACTACCTCCCCAGTCCTTGCTTTCTAATTTTTTTAAAAATAATTTATTCATTTTTATTTCATGTGTATTGGTGTTTTGCCTTCATGAATATCTATGTGAGGGTGACCCCTAGAACTGAAGTTACAGACAGTTGTAAGCTGCCATGTGGGTGCTGGGAATTGAACCTTGTTCCTTTGGAAGAGCAGCCAGTGCTCTCAACCTCTGAGCCATCTCTCCAGCCCCTTGCTTTCTAATTTATGCAACACCCTCTCCCTAGTATTATATGTACATAGGTATAATAAAAATATATAATTGTCTGCTTGCTATGTTCACTTGTAATGCCACTGCATTCTTTCCACTGTTTTTGATATAGTTGAATTTCAAATCTGGAAGATAATGGAGTATAAGTATAAAGTTTAATAAAAAATGACAGATCAAATGTTTTTTCAGTTTTTAAAATATCCACATCTTAGTCTCACTTGTTATAGAAAAAGGACAATGATTTTGCCTTTGTATTAAATTACTTCAAAACCAGATTGAGGTAAATTGGAAATGTCATTGTTTTTTAGTGAAAGTATATATTCCATTTGTCTCTTATTGTGAATAAAATATTATTTGTTAAAAATATTGAGAATGACTTGCACTGGTAGAAATTTTAGTTATTGTGAAAAGATACATACATGATTTAGAATTATGTACATACAGCAAGTTTGGGAATGTGAGTGACTACAAGGGAGTAGATTCTTTTGTTTACTTGTGACAGTACGTAGTCTGTCACCTTACTTATTGTTTGAACAGGTAGTTATTTTTCAATGAAGACTTTATAAGTTTGCATTTACTCAATTATTTGTTTATTTTGTTTGACAGGTTAGTACTGTGTTTCCCATGAGGGCCTCTATGTCCTATACTTAGGAGATCCTTCTGTCTCAGCCTACTGAATAGTTGGTATCATAGGTTTCAGCAGCTGCATCTAGCTACCACCTTATTTACAAAAGGAGGGCGGAATATTCCACACAGGAGGGCAGAAGAGTGATTATTAGGAAGGACTAATAAATGAGCACAGGAGTTACAGCGAGAGACATATGTGAGTATGTATGTGCACTTTAGGCCTTCAAGCAATCTTGAAGCCCAGGAAGTAGACTCTTTTTGTAGACATCTCTTTGCTGGAGAGTAAAGTTCTATGGCTGGAATATGAGCAGCCATCCCCTCTATTTCATGAAATTATATCCAAAAATTGACATTTTTCTGAGAAGTCATTCCTAAGAACCTTGGCTTGGTCCTTGCAGTGCGTGCTGTCAAGAGAGAAGCATAGCTGTAAGATGAACAGCAAGTCATTTGGATCACGAACGGATTTGAAATTGACCTGTGTTCATATCTTTCTCTTTGAATTAGGATGATGTCCTTTTTTTGTTGTTTTGTTTTTTGAGACTGGGTTTCTCTATGTAGCCTTGTGCCTTTCCTGGAACTCCCTTTGGAGACCAGGCTGGCCTTGAACTCACAGAGATCCGCCTGCCTCTGCCTCCCAAGTGCTGGGATTAAAGGCGTGCGCCACCACTGCCCGGCTAGGATGATGTACTTTTATTATTTCAACGTGATAAATATTATTCCCTTAAGCATTCATTTATTGATGGTCTAAAAATGTCATTTTAAATTTTCTGACTTTGAAAAATTAATAACTAAAATAGCCCTCATTATAAAGTCAATCTTAAGGGGTTCTATATATATTTAAAACAAAACAAAAAAGATGAAGTCTGTGCTGGAGAGATGAGAACTTGCTGCTCTTTCAGAGGTACCTGAGTTCCAGACCCCACATTGTGGCTCACAAATTTTCTCTAACTGCATTCAAGGAAATCCAACACCATCTTCTGACCTCCTTGAGTCCTGGGCACACACATGCAGGCAAATCGTGTGTGTGTGTGTGTGTGTGTGTGTGTGTGTGTGTGTGTGTGTGTGTGTATACACACATGTCTTTTAAAAAGAAGTAGTCCAGTGATAGACCTATATCTTCATGTCTTTTTGTGGAGAGCAGTTAGTGATCTATCAGCTTGAATTTATTTGTGTCTAATAAGTATCTGGCACATATTAAGAGTAGTGGAACAATCCCTAATCCTCACCTTCCCCATAAATTCTTACTAATGAACTTACTATGTGTAATTGTATTTTGATCCTTACCCCCTTTTGGATACTGGGTCTCACTACATAGACCAGCTGGCTTCAAATTCAGATATACCCACTTCCTTGTCCTCATAAATGTGGACTTTAAAGGTATACATCACTATACCCAGCTAATAGTCCTTTTTTGGTAATTATATTTGTTCACTGTAGATTTAGGAAGAAGTAATCTAGAAAGAGATTATCAGTTATCAGAGAGGAATTATGAAAGGAAATGGAGATGTCTGTGATTTTGAGCATATAATTAGGATAGGGCTTAAGCCAGAACAATCATCTAGTTTAGTTATCTTTGTACCTGTTTGATTCTCATTGTTTCTTAAAGAATTGTGATCCTATGTACACATATGAGATCTGTCATCTGTTAGGGAGAGAAAAGAGATTTACAACTAGGTAGTCTCTGAAATGCAAAAATAATCCATGTAAGAATAACCTATAGAACTTAAAAATTAGGTGGAAGTTTCTGCTAATTTGATATTGAAAAGAAGAATAATTGGGGCTAACGATACAGCTCAGTTGGTAGAGTGCTTGCCTTGAGTTCAGTCTCTAAGAACTGGTAAAACTGGGCATGGTGGTGCATACCTACAAGAAAGAGCACTGGGAAGAGAGATGAAGGGATTAGAAGTTTGATGCCATCCTTCCCTACACAGTTAGTTTGAGGACAGCTTGGGCTACATGAGACCCTGTCTCAGGCAAACAAAAAACTTTTCAATTATAAAAGGTACTCTTTTCAGGAGATAAATAGCAAGGCACTTCTTAGAGAAGCATTATCCTTGATCGGAAGGTCACTGTGAACTCTGCCTGGTACTCCTTTCTCAGCAGTGGTTTGGGTAGATGGAAGAAATCCAGAGAAGTTTGAGTCTCTAATGTTTAGATTTCTTCTCACATATGGTAGCTCATTACTTCATAAGGAAATGTTAAGCAAACAGTTTATTAATTGTGTTTATGTTTGTATGTATGTGTGTGAATTGCATGGAGGTCATAGGGAAAGCTCTGGAAATCGTTTCTCTCCAGAACTTGGGTTCCAGGGATTGAACTGAAGTTGTGTGGCTTGGTGGCAAGTATCTTAACCTGTTGAACCATCTTAGTGGTCACCATAAGGAAATCTTGCTAAGAATTTCATCTGTCTCTGAAAGTATTTCCTAAAGTTGCAATATTTATTTAATTTTTTTTTAATTGAAATAATTTTTGGACACAAAGTTTTACCTTAAACTTGCTGTGATGTAGATGGTGACCTGACCCTCCTGCCTATGCCTGCCAAGTATTGGGATTATAGTCATGAGACACCACACAGCATCTCATAGTTTCTTCTTTTGTTCTTTTCCTTATGTATCAGGGCTATATTTTTCCCATCTTTTAATTTATTGTTATTTATTTATTGGTTGAGTTTTTATTTGGTGACAGGGTTTTCAGCCCAGCCTAGCCTATAACTCACTGTGTATTCGAAGTTGGCCTGAAACTTGTGATGATCCTTTTGCCTTACCCTCCCCAGTGCTGGGATTATTGTGATGATATTACACCTAGTTCATTTTTCCTATATTGCCACATTATGCTTAGATATTTTGAGAGTTTAGTATGATAACTTGATATAGTGCAATATTTTTTCATGGCGGAATAATATTTTATTGTACATATTCCATGTTGTCCTTATCCATTTATCAGTTAATAGATAACTTCTGTTTGCTTTCATTTCTTCTCAGTAGTGAAAAGTGCCCTATTGAACACTGGAGTGTGGATTGTTTCTTTAGTATATGGATTTATATATCTAGAAGTAAATTTCTATGTTATATGGTAATTTTTTAAAATTTTTGTGTCTGTCTTGAGACATGTATATTTATTTCATTTGACTTTTATCTTAATTTTTATTCCCTGTTGAGTTCCTTATATATTCTGGATATTAACCAGTTGAATGTTGAATATTGGACAGATTTTCTCTCTCTGTTGCTTGCTTCTTTTGCTGTGCAGAAGCTTCATAGTTTGATATAATTCCATTTGGTTTTTTTTCCTCCTGAGCCTTTGAGACCTTACCTTAAAAAACATTTTTTATATCCTTGTCTTGAGATATTTTCTTTGAGTATTTTCAAAATTCCAGGTATTTAATTTAGGTATTGTGTTTATTTTGAGTTGATTTCATAAGGTAAGGGGTAGGAGTCAGTTTTACCAGTCTTGTTCACTGTGGGGGACCATCCCCCACATTTATTTACCCCAGGGACTCTTGAGGAATGAGGGATAAGAGACTTAGTTAGAAATAAAGAGAGGAGAGAAACAGAGAAATGCAGGATTGCCTTGGGTGGGCCTGGGTCCTTATCCACTGGCCCAGAGCTTTCTTTATTCCAAAGGGCTATTTATAACAATGCCAAGGGAAGGGTCGAAGAACCCCCCACACCCCAACCCCCCCACCCCCGCCCCCACCTCCCCACCCCGGCTAGGTACAGCCAGTGTAGACCCTTCCTGACACCTGCTACTCAGGCCCATAGTCCAATCAACCTTTTATGCAGTCCTGCTGGGTATAGCCACCAGGAAATCTAGTGGGCTTCAATAGTTCAGTGAACAAACTGTTATTAAACTATGTCAAAAAATACTATTTTAGTTAGGGTTTCTATTGCTGTGAAGAGGCACCATGACCACGGCAACTCTTTTTATTATTATTATTATTATTATTATTATTATTATTATTATTTTGTGTTTTAATTTTATACATCAGCCATGGGCTCCCCTGTCCTCCCCCCTCCCACACCCACTCCCACCTTCCCCCAACCCCTCCCCATCCATTCCTAAGTCCTCCAGAACCAAGACACCCCTGGGGATTCATTTAAACCTGGTGGATTCAGTACAGGCAGGTCCTGTCCCCTCCTTCCAGGCTGAGCATGTGTCCCTGTGTAAGCCCAAGGTTTCAAACAGCCAGCTCATGCACTAAGGACAGGTTCTGGTCCCACAGCCTAGGTGCCTCCCAAACAGATCAAGCTATTCAGTTGTCTCACTTATCCAGAGGGCCTAGCTGGAGGCTCCACAGCCGTTGGTTCATAATTCATGTGCTTCCATTCGTTGGAAGTAGATGCAGAGATCCTCAGCCAGGCCCCAGGTGGAGCTCCAGGTGTCCAACTGTTGAGAAAGAGGAGGGACTATAAGAGCATGAATTGTTGAATCCAAGATTGCAAAAAGCACAGGGACAAACGGCAACTCTTGTAAAGGAAACATTTACTTGGGATGGCTCACTTACAGTTTCAGGGGTTCAGTCCATTATCATGATGGGGAGCATGGCAGCATGCAGGCAGGCGTGATGCTGGGTTAGTAGCTGAGAGCCCTACATCTTGCAGGCAACAGGAAGTTGACTGACACATTATGTGGTATCCTGAGCATAGGAAACCTCATAGCTGGCCCCCACAGTGACACACTTCCTTCAACAAGGTCATATCCACTCCAACAAAGCCACACCTCTTAATAGTGCCACTCCCTATGAGATTATGGGAGCCAATTACATTCAAACTATGACACATACTATGGTAAATTTCAATTATATTCAAAATAAATCATCTTTATTAAAGAGTTTTCTTAGTGCAGAAGTAGATCTATACCTTTGACCTCCCAATTCCTTTTCTACTATTTTCCTTTCTTTTGTTTTCTCTTTTCCCTAAGTGGTTAATAAAAATTGGGAAATTCATACAGTAGTGTTTATTGTACCTAATTAAATATTATTACCCTTTGGGCTGTAAATTTTCCCTCCAAACCTAAAAATTTTGGTTGTTTAAAGCATTATCATGCCTATGTACTTGAGTTATACGAGATCTAATTTAAAGAGAATTTCTTAGTAATAACGAATATTTTACAAAACATAACCTAGTTGACAACACGGAAAACTTTTCAGAAAACCATCTGAAAGAAGGGACATTACTTTTGCATTTGCATCTTTTCTAAAACAATTTAAAAAATACTGATACATACTTTTGGTCAGATTTATTAGATAAATCCCCCTCACACTCCAGTGAGTTTTGACAAATGTGTTCGGTGAAAAAAATCACCACTATTTTCATATCCTCCTGCATTTATTTCCTACCCAGAGTTGCTACAGTCTTTGAACTGATTTCTGTTCCTATGGCTCTCCCCTTTCTATAATTTGGGATTATTTCGGTAATATATTCCCCAAAATGTTTCCAAAAGGCAACCATTACACAGGAAGAAGCCATTCCCTATTCCTTACCTGTATAATTCCTCTCTGGAATCTAGGTTATGGTTTTCTTTCTATCTCTATGTATTCATCTTTTCTGTATATCCATGCACAAGGACTAAAACAATGTGTGACTTTTAATGACTGTAATTACTTTTTAATTGAAAGTAGATTATTTTCATATAATACTTTCTGATTATGGTTCCCATCCCCCAACTCCTCCATGATCCCCCCTGACTCCCAAACACCTAAATCCACATCCCTTCTTTCTCTTCTTCATTACAATATAAGTAGGCATCTAAAAATAAAGTAATATAAAATAAAATAGGATAAAAACAAACTGGAATAGGACAAACCAAACAAACTACCAGGAGTAAAACACAAGAAACACACATAAATGCACACACATTCATATGCACAGAAATCTCATAAAACACAATAGGAGATACTATATCTTATCTGCAAAAGACCTGTAAGTGCAAGTGTTACAGCTCCAGAGGGAAAGATAACCTGACTGTCAGAAGTCAGTCTATACCTGCAAGTGTTGTTATAGCTTCTGAGGGAAAGGTATCCTGACTTGTCAGGAAGTCAGGCTATATGTACCTACAGCTGTGAAGGGAAGGTATCTGGATCCTTAGAGCTGTGAGGAGAAAGGTATCCAGACTTGTTGAGAAGTCAGGCTATACCCACAGCTGTGGAAGGAAAGCTATCCTGACTTATCAAGAAGTCAGGCAATACCGGAAGCTGTGAAGCAAAGGTATCCTGGATACAGCTCTGGAGAGAAAGGTATCCCCACTTGTCTGTTATACCTACAGCTGTGGAGGGAAAGGTATCCCGACTTGTCAGGAAATCAGGCCGTACCTACAGCTGTGGAGGGAAAGGTATACTGACTTGTGGGGAAATCAGGCTATACCTAAAACTGGGTTCTGTTGGGGGGTGGCTCCCTTCCAGGGTGTGGCAATCCTCTGAAAGAGAGCCATTACAGCTGAGCACTGCTATTCTCTGCTAAGGGAGTTTCCCAGTAGAGATGTCTGTTCTCAGCTCCAGCCCAAGTTGTTACTTCTTCTGCTACGGGGAAAAACTCTCCAGAAATGCAGCAATCTGCTCAGGCTCCAGCAAAAAGTTGTTACTTCTGCCTTGCTCCCCTAGGGAAGTTTCCCAGCAGAGGTGTCCATTGCTTTTTAGCTCCACTCCACTAGAGTTTCCCAGCAGCTACTCTCTCAAGAGAGAGTGGCTGCCCCTGGTAGCTGCCAATTGAACAGGCATAGGGTTTATATAGGGCTTCTTAGGGGTGGGCTCTTTCTTTTATAGAGGGAGATTTTCAGGGTGGGAATTGGTCAGAGTTCAGTCCCCTTGAGCTTGGACAAGTTCAGATTGGCTAGATTTCGTGCTCAGGGATTGGTTAGTTTTGTGCTCAGTTGGTCAGGGGCAGATTTGGGCCAAAGTGTGTTTTTTTGGCTTCGATTTCAGGGTTGGGGTTTCAGAGTCAGGGTTGTGTTTCTTTGGTTCTGGTTTCAGGGCCAAAATATGTTTCTTTCACTGTCTCTGTTTTCAGGGTCAGAGTGTGTTTCTTTCACTGTCTGTTTTCAGGGTCAGGGTAGGCTTCTTTGTCTGGCCCTTTTATCTAAAGTAGGGGTAAAAAGAAAAGAAAGAAAAAAAAAATAGTGTCCAGACAAAGCATTATAAGACAAACAACCTCCAAAAATTGTGGTGAAATCATGTTGACTATTATTTATACAGAGTTTTTTGCAGGACAGTTTTCATTTCAAATAGGATGCCTCTCAAGTACCTTTTCTTCACATCTGTGCCAAATGGGAGACGATTTTGTCACTTTCAACACTAATGCAGGTTTTATATATTTTAGTTTCTAAATGAAAACAAACCAAGTGATGTAACTCTATAAAAGCCAAGGTATTAGGAAGATGTGGCAGGGTTATTTTTCATGTTTTTCTACCTGTGGTATGTTGTTGGTGCCCAAATATATGAGGTGTTCTGTGACCACAGGATTGAAGCCTTACTTACTACAGACCTTCTTGGAACTTTTTCCTTTGAGGATTATGAAACAGTTAATCATCCCATTAATGTTTGATTCCAATAGTGACATTAAATCCTGGGAACTTTCAGAGAACATTTTTTAGAAATTTCTTATGATTTACTGTCAAATACATAAGGAAAGTAAAGAATTTAAGATGGACTCAGGAAGACATATTTGATGGACTTATTTGCAGCAGTCCGACTGCTTTAACGTCTCTATTAAAGCAGTCCATTTGGTGACTGATGTTCTTAAGTGGAGTTTTACTCTACTGTTATCATTTTTGGTGAGATCTTACTTGTTTTTTTTTTTTTTGAGACAGGGTTTCTCTGTGTAGCTTTGCGCCTTTCCTGGAACTCGCTTTGTAGACCAGGCTGGCCTCAAACTCAAAGAGATCCACCTGCCTCTGCCTCCCGAGTGCTGGGACTACAGGTGTGCGCCACCACCGCCCAGCATTAAAAAACTTGGCTTTTTTTTTTTTTTTTTTTTTTGAGCTGAGGCTCGAACCCAGGGCCTTGCGCTTGCTAGGCAAGTGCTTTACCACTGAGCTAAATCCCCAACCCGTTTGGTGAGATCTTAATTATATTTTTGCTTTTTATTGACTTTGACAGACCTTAATATTGTTTATGAAAGCTAGACCTCACTCTTTCAAATACTGTTTTTGTTTTGAGCAGTAGTGTGGTTATGTATCAAATAAATTTTTTTTTTTTTGTAAACTATAAAGTGAGAGTAAGTATGAGCTATGTAGCCCTGTAAGTATTTTGAGGTAAAATTCATTTTAAGACACATGCCTTTTACTTAATTTGTGCTGGCTCTAAGATGACTTCCAAGATGTGGTTAAATATATTTCTGATAACATCCTGTAAATATAATTTCTCAACCAATGTGAAATTCGTAACATACTGCACATTACCTTCCTTCAGTGGTTTTCCAATTTAAGTTAAATTTTGACATGTTTCCCTCTTGTTCATGTCCTGATTACAAATCCAATTCAGAAGCAAATTACTAGATTCTCCTTTCTTCAGTGATTTTAATTTAAAATTTAATTCATAGAGTGTAGCACAAAGTTACAGGTTTGGAAAGCCTGATAGATCTATTTGAACTGTATTATTAAAATTTTTGCATGCATTTGAATTTGGAGACCACCCAGAGTTGGGTGCCTTACTCTCTCTGAAGGTAAGACTTAGAGCATCTTACTGTGTAGACTTAATCGTTACATTGGTACAGCATTTTCTCTATGCTCACTAATGTTTTATTTTGTGTTTACATTTTATGATTATTAATCATGGAAGGCTTCTGTGAAATGACCCCATAGGGAAAAGTTATGTCTTTATTTGTGTTAGTCTTTTGGAGAATAGTAGTAGTTCCCAATGTCTCCACAGAGATTTGATTTTGTGAACTCTTCTTTCCCTCCCTCCCTCCCGTTCCTGTTTTTAAACAGGTGCAGATGCTTATCTAGAATATACTTTAGAAAAAAAAAAGATGTATTTAAAAAATTAATCATGCAAATGTATGTCTGTATATGTGTAGGGTGTGTACAAGTCAATGAAGGTGACCCTGGAAAACAAGACGCCATCAGATTTCCTGGAGCTAGAATTACAGGTGGTTGTGGGCCTCCTAGCATGGTGCTAAGAACTGGACTCTTGGGTCTTCTGAAAGAACGGTATAGGCATTTAACTGCTGAGCCAACTGTCTAGACCCCAAATGTACTTTTTTCTACCAAGTTGGTACTTAAATTCTCTTGTTTCTTTCCTGGCTGTTTGCTTCTACCCCATCCCCCAACCCCTAGCCCTCCATCTGCCCATCTCTGCAGCCAGCCATCCCTCCCTCCCTATCTCCCTTCCCACTTCCCTCCCTTCCTATATATGGGCTATGGCCTTACTTCCCACTGAAGCATAAGCAAGTGTTTAAATTACTTAAAAAATTTCTGGGAATTTATTCTACAGGGATAAGATGGTTCAGGATTAAACACTTAACCTACAGCTTGTGGTTCACAGCTGAGGATAGCTGTGAATGCAATCTAACACAAAATTGTAACATTGTGAATTTTTTTGCAATTAATTGAATGAGTACTAATGAGATTTTCATCAAAGTAGACTACTCTGAGTTTGTGTGTAGAGCTACAGAGCTCTAGATAAGTAATATGCTGGCAAGTCCTCCCTTCATTTCAGACAATGTGGTCACATGGTACCTTCACTACCCCTCTCTGTATAAGCATCATCGTGGTGTCTTCTTGTTTCCTCTAGATCTGTCCTCTTATTATCATATATCTTTTGTCTTTCTCGTCAATGTAACTTGTTTTCTGCTTTCTTTGGTGAGATTACTTAACCTTTGAGAAAGGGCTGAACAGGACATCAGACACGCCAGTTTTCATTCTCCTTTCCCTTGTGTCACCAAGGCAATGAGAGTATGCCTTAGCAAGATTGAGGGCAGTGATGGAGAAAATCAGCCATGACCTAAAGCATAATACACTGTTGAATGTATGTTTAAATATTGTAGTGCAAATCTTAAAAGGTCTTATTAATCAAAACAAACCTGGAGCCAGGTATTGGGGTGAATGCTGAAAGATCAGAGAAACAGAATAAGCCACATCCAACCTCATCTTGGCAACTTCTCAGCTGATCTTGTTTCCTCAAACTGGAAGCCTCTGAGTCCTCATCTGAATGGATCTCAGCTGAACTGCTGCTAAAAGCTAGAAGCTTAAAAAGGCTCTAGTTCCTGGTCCTCATGCCTTATATACCTTTCTGCTTCCTGCCATCATCACTTCCTGGGATTAAAGGCATGTGTCACCATGCCTGGCTGTTTCTGTGTGGCTTTGAACTCATAGAGATCCAGAAGGATCTCTGCCTCCAGAATGCTAGGATTAAAGGTGTGTATGCCACCATTTTCGGGCCTCTATGAATAATCTAGTGGCTGTTCTGTTCTCTGACCCTAGATAAGTTTTTTAGGGTATACAACATATAGGGGGACATAATATTGTCACAAAATATACTGTTGAATAAAAGATTTCCTGAATGCTTAGCTTTCTTCTCTTAAGACCTCTCCAAAATCAGTCCCCCACATATGCTGGTAAGGCAAGTTTCTAAGCATTTTGTTTATGTTGACTAAGAAGGGATTTTTAAAAATCAAATTTTATATTACTTATTAGTTTGAGTATTTGCCTGCATATATGTGTGTATGTGTACCATATATATTCTTAGTTCTCTAAAGGTCAGAAGTGGGCATCAGATCCCCTGGAACTTGAGTTACAGAAGGTTGTAAGCCACCAAGTGGGTGCTAGGAACCAAACCTGGGTCCTCTGTTAGACCAGCAAGTGCTGTTAACAGTTTAACCCTCTCTGCAGCCCCTAAAATAATATTATTTCTACTTGATATATAGTAATTATGGATGTTTATATTGTATAGCCTGACATCTCCAAACGCTTATACCATGCTCAGAAAGGGGAAATCTGTCATTTAAGAGATATATCATCTCTTTGTGTGGTTTTGAAATATTTAATTAATTGTTGTCAAGCATGGTTATAGACTATTATATGTTAGTAGTGATTAAAATGAAGCTAATTTGAAGGAAACAAAGAATGATGGGGACTGGTTGGTGTGTACTATATGTTGGACTTTTGGGAACAAATGCTTTCAGAATGTCTAGTTCTCCAATGGATAGTGCTTCAGAATCATGAATGAGTGATTTGTCCAGTAAATGCATTCTTATTCTCAATTATTGCTTGAATAGTAAGGCTCTTTACTATATTGGGCAACTGGAGTTCAAATACATATGTAATTGAAATTTTTTCTTAAAGTTTAAAGAATTTTATATTTATGAATTGGTAAGTATTTTGAAAGGATTAGCCTTTTGACATAAATAAATATCACTTTTAAAGAATTATGACTTGAGTTGATTTTTAGTAAGAGTTGTAAGAACATTAGAACTCAAGTATATTTTTAAAAACTATGTGAACTGTTATTTTTACTGATGCCTTATTTACTGTTCATCTTTAGGCTTTTTCCCCAGCAGCTCCCAAGGCTGTGATGCATTTCTCCGCCACAAGATGACACTGATTTCCCCTTCAGTGCTGAAGAAGTATGGCATTCCCTTTGACAAGGTTTGTCCTTGTTAGACTTTCACAAGTAGATTTTTCATTTTGTAGTATTTGTATTTAGGATGAATTTAAAGTGTAGTACTATGTCTTGGATTATTAAGTAATACTTATGTGATAGATGTAGAGAAATTTAAGGTAATGTTCTATAACATCAATAATTAATTTAAGTCCTAACTGATTATTTCATTTTAAAATATGTTTACTAGAGTTTATCTATATTTAATTTTTTATTTTTAGAGAATTTCATACATAAATATAATATGTTGTAATAAAATCTACTCACTGTTCCCTCCCATCCAGAGCTTGCCTTTCCCCTCCTCAACCATTGTTCCCTCCAAACCTAGTATGCTTTTTAAAAAACAAAACAAAACAAAACAAAACAAAACAAAACACCTCAGTCTCCTTAGTGAGTCATATCTGCATGGGTGTAGGGTCGTGTACTGGAAGATGGATAGTTTCTCAAGGACCACACATTGAAAAAGAACTGATTGTCCATTCATCACCAAATATCAGTTGCCAGTAGCTCCTTAGTTAGGGTGGGACTTCTTGATCTGAGATCTCTTTCATCCATACTGAGATTATGGCTTGTTTGATCTTGTACAGTTTTTGTGTATACAATCATAACTGCTTTGAGTTCATGTGTGATTCATGGTGCTATCATGTCTAGCAAATATTGATTTTCTGCAGATATCTACTTTCTCCAGCTCTTATCTTTCTGTCCCCACTTCCAGAATGATTTTCAAACCTTGTGGGGAAGGGGTGTTAGATAGATACTCTATTTAGTGCTGAACATTCCAAGGTCTCTTAGTCTTTGCACACCGGCCAGTTGTAGATCTCAGTATTGATCAATGTCTACTGACTAAAGGTTGAGAAATGCACTAATCAATGGGTATAAAGAAAGAACTGTACAGGGGAGCAGTTTATCATTATGTCCATTTATCAGAATAATTCTGATAGGTCTTCCCCTGGTGCCTATGACCTAGGCAAGCAAGAAGTTTGCACCCAGTTAATGGTACCAGGCATACCTTTCATCCTGTGGGATGAACTCTAAATCCAAGTAGACAGTGCTTGGTTGCTACTGTAACAATTGTAACACTATTAAACAAATGAGTTTGTCTTGCCAGCCCAGTGTTGTATCTCTCAGGGTTCAAAGCTGGGTAAGACTGTTGTTTACTTTTCTTTCTTAGTAGTGTTCATATAACCTTTTAGTGCTATGGAAGCTAGCCAGTATGAATGAAGACGCTTCTATGTCAGTACCAGCATGATTTTTTCCATCTTTGTGAGTTAAGTATGTGGTGTCTACATCAAATTGTAGACGGCAATCACAAGCAATGGCAATAGCTGTAATGTCTGGGGCAAATGTCTAGGATACCTTATTGACCAACAACTCAAGCAGAGATAACCCCTATTTGACACTGGGCTTTTTACTTGATACTATCATTTTGTCTAGGGGAGACATTGTCCCCTTATTAGTTATAGGGTAACTCCATTCAAATTTATATATACATCTATTTTTGAAAGCTTCTAGATACTAAGTCACAATATACCATTTAAAAAGTTATTTAATATTAATTATCTCACCTATACTCAATTTCTCTACCCTGATATCCCATCCCTCTATCTCATTTAATGTTTCATATTATTACTCCTCTTTTCTCCTTCATACACCTGTATTCTGTCTCTTGAAATCCACTCTCCTCCCATGACTGTTACTAGGCTCCTATCTTCTTTAAGTACTTCAATTTAAACAAATATTGAAAGTTTCAAAGCCAGCATCTAGCACCTACTTGTACAAATGAACATGATTATTTATAGTTCGACCCATTTTTCTGTGAATTATGTTTTTCTTCATAGCTGAGTAACATTCTAGTTATAAGATGTTTTCTTTACACATTTTTCATTTGGTAGGTATCTAAGCTACTTTTATTTCCTAGCTACTGTCAATACCACAGGAATGAACATGTAGGAGCAAAAAGTAAGATACAGAATCCATTGGGAATATACCAGAATTCAGTAATGCTGTAACTGGATCATATTATATATCTACTTCTAGCCTTTTGAATTACCTCCATACTGATTTCCATAGTCCAAGTCTTTCATACATGCGGATTTGACTTTTGTGTAGAGTCAAAATTAATATCCAATTTCATTCTTCTACATGTAGCTCTCCAGTTTGACCAATACTATCTGTAGAAGATATTTTTTTCTACAATGTGCTTTTAGCTCCTTTGTCAATCATCAGGCAGCTGTAAAAGTGTTGTCAATAGTCATGTAATTGTAAGGGTATGGGCTCATGTCTGGGCTCTCAATTTTATTCCATTGATCATTGTGTTTGTTTTTTATTACATTGCCATACTATTTTTATTTCCTCTGTTTGTCTAGCTGGCAACCATGCCTTTGTACTTCCCAGAGTTCTGTCTGTTTGCCTGGAAGTCCCACCTATACCTCCCGCCTAGCTATTGGCCATTTAGCTTTTTATTACACCAATCACAACTATATGTCTTTACCAAGGGTACAGCTATCCCACAACACAAATACATACATACATACATACATGCATGCATGCATACACATGTATGTAAATTATTTTTAAAATTTATTTCATTCCTTTTAGGTATTTATAGATTGGATTTTTTTCCCTGATTTTTTTTTCTCACTATTTTTGTTATTGCTATATAGAAAGCCTATTGATTTTTGTTTGTGAATTTTTTTCTGAACATATTTATTGGCTGTAACAGTTTTCTGGTGAGCTGTAGGGTCCTTTATGTATATAACTATCATTTTAAAATAAGGATTCTCTGGTGTCTCCCTTCTCTACTTGTATTCTCTTTATCTTATCTTACTGCTCTAGTGAAGACTGCAAGCATTATATTACAGAGGAGTAGATAGAATGGGTATCCTTGTCTCATTCCTGATTTTAGTGGAAATGATTTGACTTTGTTTTCCACTTAGTGAGACATCCTGTAGGCTTGTTGTATATTGCCTTTATTATATTGAGATATATCCTCTGTATTCCTACATTCTCTTAGGACTTTTATCATGAAAGGATGCTCATGGATTTTTTGTCAATGACTTTTAATGAGTGTAATGAGTTGGTCCTGAGGTATCTGTTCAGTATTTTGTATGTAGTGGATTTTGTTTATTGATTTACATATGTTGTACTATTCCTGAATCTGGGATAAAGCCAGCTTGATCATGGTCAGTGACTTTTTTTTTTTTTTTTTTTTTTGTGGAGCGGAGGCTCGAACCCAGGGCCTAGCAAGCACTCTACCACTGAGCTAAATCCCCAACCCCAGTCATTGACCTTTTTGATGTGCTCTTGAATTTAGTATTTTAGTTTCTTCAATTGAAAAAAAATTTTTTTAAGTTAGGTCTTTGGTTTTGTTTTCAGGATAATAAATACTAGATAGATATGCAAAAAGAATTTGGAAGTGTTCCTTCCTTTTATAGTTTACCAAAAAATTTAAATATTGTTGTTAGTTCTTCTGTGAATATCTTGGTAGAATTTTGTGCATCTGGCCTGGTTTCTTTTTTAAAATTGTGGGATTTTCAGTTCCTGAATCTATTTTATTTGTTGTTATAGGTGTGTTTCAATTATTTTCTTCATCTTAGTTAACTTTGGGAAATCACTTGCATCTTAAAATATCTATTTCTTTCAGAGGTTCCAGTTTAGTGGAACATAAAGTTTTTAAAGCATGCTCTTATGATTCTCTGAGTTTCCTTAGTGTCTTCCTGTTCATTTCTAATTTTATTGATTTTGGTCCTCTCTTTTGCGTAATTAGCTAACGTTTTTGTCAATATTGTTTACTCTTTTAAAGAACAAACTTTTCATTTCACTTATTTTTGCATATTTTGTTTCTATTTCATTAATTTCATACCTAATCTTTATTGTCTATTCTAACCTAATGGTTTTGGTTTTGTTTGTTCTTGTTATTTCAAGGCCTTTGGGTACATCTTTCTGTTACTAATTTGAGAGCTCCCATATTTTTCCACTGTAGGCTCTTACTATTATAAACCTATCATTTTAGGTATGCCTGATGTACTTGGAGAAACTTCTGTAGACTCCCAAGAAGACTTTGTTCTGTATTCTTTATGTCCTTTTGATTTATATCATTTAAATCCATCATTTCTATGTTTGGTTTTAGTCGACATAATTTCTTGGTGTGAATGGAGTATAAAATCACTAGCAATCAGTCATTTAAGAGTTAATGCATGTTTTAGATCTAATAGTATGTAGTTAGTGAAGTTGGGTGCGCCTGGGCTTGATGCATATATATATATATAGATTTACTATACTACTATCCTTCGTGGATTCTTCATTTAATGGCTACGGCATGCCTTTCTTTATTACTTTGATTAATTTTGGATTGATGTCTACTTTGACAGATATTAGAATAGCTAAGCCTGTTTGTTTCTTAGTTCCATTAGCTTGAAATACCTTTTTCATCTTTTACCTTAAGATGGTAGAATATTGGCAGATGGTGGCAGTATACAACTTTAATCCAACACTTGGGAGACAGAGGCAGGTGTATCTCTGTGAGTTCTAGGTCAGTCTGGTCTAGAAAGCAAGTTCTAGGGCAGCCATGATTATGAATTACAGAGAGAAATCCTGTTTTAAAAAACAAAACAAAACAAAAAAAAACAAAAAAAGATGGGATATGTTTCTTGGAGGAAGCCATAACATGCATTGTTTTCTAGTCTAGTCTGGTATCTGTGTCTTCTGTTCTCCTTTGCAGCATTGTCCAGCACATTCCTTGCTGCTCTTTCTTTCTGCTGCCTTCTAGTGCAGAACTCAAGACTTGTTGCTTGACTTTGAATAAGTTTTATATAAGTGGTAGTTGGGTGAAGATCTTAGAAAGCTCTCTTTGTGTAGTCTGGAGTACTGTGGGGTCAGTGGGTGTAGAAGCTATCTTGGAGCAATGGGAAGTAAGATCCTGGAAAAGTGAGCAGCATATATGTGGGACGCAGCAGTTAGTGTGTTGGGTGGGGGGAACCTGGAAGGCCTTGATGGTGTGGAGGCATTGGAGATAGGATCCTGGAAGAATTTATAGTGTGTGGCAGAGTGATACTTACCCATTCATTGTCTTTGTTTGACAAGGGAGATTGCATAGGAGGTAGTCCTATAGAGTGGAAAATGTCTGAGCCTACCTGATGGATTACGGAGGGAGGTCCCAGAGGAGCTTGGGTTCCTATTGCATAGGGAAGAGCAAGGCCTACTTCTTGTGGCAGAGAAAGAAAAATCCTAGAAGAGCTGTATGGGCTGTGGGATGGGAAAGAGCAAGTCTGGCTACTGACACAGGGAAGCAGAGTTCAGGTAGAACCATTGAAGTGGAGAGTGAATCTAACTCATATTGTTTGTTGGAAGTCTTAGAGAGCTGGGTGGGCCTATTCGTGGCATGGGCAAGGGGAAAGTTCATGAAATATCATGGGGGAGGGATTCCTATAGGTTGAGAAGGAAGAGATGTAGCCTATTTGGGATAAGAAGGACCTACAGTCCAGCATAACAAAGTTCCCAATGTTATCTTCCTTTGGTGTGGCAAAGCTTTGTTCAAAGTAGGGTTTCTCATTCAGCTTGAGGTCATCTGTTCTATTTCTGTGCTACAGCTACGCAGTAGACATACTCTGCTTGTGATGAACATGTTTACTCATACACTTAAATACATTGAGAAAATAGAACAAAACATTGGTTCTAAGATGACTATTTGTGACTGGCCCAGGTACAGCAAGAAGCTGGTAATAAACCACAGCAGAGATAGCTACCCTGGGTAGAAGTTGTATCCTGAGAGAGGTTACTGCCATAGTGAGACTTGGTCAGAGCTGCAGACACATAGACACAAGACTTTTGTGGGTTTAGTATACATGTTCATAGAATGCTTCTTTTGATTAATTGGCATTAGCTTCATAAGGTGTTCCACTTAAGATGGAGTAATAACAGGCAACATAAAGCCTGCCAGAAGGAATGGACTAATGTCCCCAAGTTTAGGAAATATTTCTCTCTAAAAGATATGTTAACACATGCTCATAATGTCAGCACACAATACACAGATGTAGGAACATTGTGATTTTTTTGAGGCTCATTGAGACAAAATGTAAGATGCTATATTTTAAAAAAATGCAAGGTCTAGTATATATAGTTTAGTAGTGCTAGTGTGCTTACCTGTCATTCATTATGGGAAGCAGATCACCTGCAGGTTAAAGTTGGTTTAGGTATTGGTAGGATAGTATATGACCCATGTTAAGAGAGGGTTTTGTGCATTATTAGTAGTGCAGAGTAAGCTGTTTTCACCATGATGGAGTTTTGGGGCTTGAAGCCTTTCTAACCTTTGGAGAGAAGGAAGCAGATGCTACACTGAATCTTTCCTGTGCTGCAGCTTCTTTGCTACTATACAGTGCTTTACTGGGTACATTGGCCTGTAGTTAGAGTTTCCTGCCTGGCTCACAGTCAGGACAAATCTCTCTCACTTGCCAGGCCCATAGACGCTCAGAACCAACCAAGTAAACACACAGAAACTTATATTGCTTACAAACTGTATGGCTGTGGCAGGCTTTTTGTTATCTACTTCTTCTATCTTAAATTAACCCATTTCTGTTAGTCTATACTTTGCCACATGGCTTGTGGCTTACCGGTGTCTTTACCTGTTGCTTCTCATGGCAGCGGCTGGCAGTGTCTCCCTCTCCGCCTTCCACTTCCCAGAATTCTCTTCTCTGCTTGTCCTGCCTATACTTCCTGCCTGGCTACTGGCCAATCAGCATTTTATTTATACAGAGTGATATTCACAGCATTGGCCTTTTGTGGCTTTGATAGAAAGTAGCAAGAGGAGTTTAAAATCTTAGAAATGAAGTACCAGTAACTTAATTATTGACAATGGCATGTCATATGGAATTGTGCTCACTTCTGTTTTTCACCTTGATGCAGGGTGCATGATGACATAATGTTCCTCAAGGAACATTATAATTCATTCTCTGATATCACAGGAGCCTATGACAGTCATTGATTGTAGAATTACATCTGCTGGGTTCACTCCTGGTTTCTATTACATTATTTTTCAGAGCTTTACTTTCTTCACCTACAAAATAGAAATATGACTAATGATTGCCTAATATTTATTCTAAGTATTAGAAAAGATAATCTAGATGAATGGTTTTGTGTTCTACATACATTGTATTGTAACATTCTTTTTTAAAAAGATTTATTTATGTATTTATGTACTTATTTATTTATTTATTTATTTGTTTGTTTGTTTTGTATACAATATTCTGCCTGCATGTGTCCCTGCAGGCCAGAAGAGGGCAACAGATCTCATTACAAGTAGTTGTGAGCCACCATGTGGTTGCTGGGAATTGAACTCATGACCTCTGGAAGAACAGTTGGTGCTCTTAACCACTGAGCCACCTCTCTAGCCCAACATTCTTATTTTTAATAAAATTCCTTTCATATTTTATTTATTTATTCATTTATTTTTGCCAGAGCTGAGGACCAAACCTGGGGCCATTTTTAATTAAATAAAATTACATAATTTTCCCCTTCCCTTTTTTTTGCCTTGCATTTCCCAGGTACCCTCCCTCTAATCCCTCCTGTATCCATTCCCTCTCTAAAATTGAGAGCCTCTTTTTCTTTGAATATTATTGTTACATACATATGTATATTTTTGCATAAATACATAAATACGTTTGGTTGGGTCCATTTTTTGTTGTTCATGTGGCTTCTGAAGTGACCACTTTGTAATGTTGGATAACTAATAATTTTCTGGAAGAGACTAATTTTCACTCTGCCTGCAGTCATTATTTACCTGTATTTCTTAAACTCTTTAAAACAAACAAAAGGGAAAAACAAAACAAAACAAAACCTCACACTCACAAACTTCTACGAAGCCAGTATCACTCTTATACACTCCTTTTCCCTTTTCTATGCCTATGATTTGAGGACTTAGTATTTTAAAGGTGTCCCACATTTCCTGTATGTTCTTACCCTGTGAAGTTGTCTTTTCTAAAATTTTCCACTTTCTTTTTTTTAATCTTTTCTCTGTGCATTGAGGCACACACCTTTTTTTATTTTTTAAAATTTATTTTTTTATTATATATACAGAAGAGGGCGCCAGATCTCATTACAGATGGTTGTGAGCCACCATGTGGTTGCTGGGAATTGAACTCAGGACCTCTGGAAAAGCAGCCAGTGATCTTAACCTCTGAGCCATCTCTCCAGCCCAATTTTCCACTTTTTTAATTGTCATGATCCAATCCCTTACTTTGTGCCTTAATATTCTACCATTTTCTTGATTCATTCTCTTTGTAAGGCTTCTTCTGAATTTTTTAAGTAAGATATCGAATGAGTTCCATTTTCACTTAAGATTGTGTTCTCTTCTGTGTTTTTCTCTATTGAATTCAGTTTCCAAATCCTGCATTATCTTTGTTATTTTGTTCAAGTATGTATTTTTATTCTTGTATGTAACTCAAGGTCTTTTTGTTATCCTTTTGCAGTTCAGCGAACTGTTTGTGTCATTATAAAATTCCTTGAATTAATTTTTAAACTTTATGATAGTTGATGTTTCTTTTTTAAAGTTTTGTATCTTGAGGTTTCTATAGGACTAATGAATATGATAAGATACTTGCTGTTTTGGCTATTCATGTTTTTTTTGTTTTTGTTCTTGTTTTTTCCAGTGATTGGACCTGGGCTTGTGAACTTAATTTTTTGGTTGTGTATTTGATGTGATGATCTGACCTTCCTTAAATTGTTCAGAATTCACCACCATAACAGCTCTAAGATGGCAGTTTGGATACAGTGTGCACTCCTATATTTATATAGTGTGATTAATAAATATTTAAATGCATATACCTACATATTCATCCATTTCTAAACATTTTAAAACTAAAATATTAAGAGAATTATTTTCTCTTAACATGACATTACTTGGGCTTTATTTCAGATGCTTTAGGGTCATCCTCTGTCAGTGAGAACTGAGTGGTAAAATTTTCTCTAACTTTCATTAAGATTTTGATAGATTTTTACTTCTTCATTTTCTTCTTTTTTTAAAAAACCCAACAGATCGTAGAATATGGTATCTTTTCTAGGATTGACAGACCTCTTGTTCCTGACTATTATTCTTCTGGATTTCATTTCATATTGTTTACTCATTTATTCTTTTGTCACCTGTAGTTGGTGTTCAAGGCTGGAAAATCACTGTAGCTATTTTATGTCTGTTCTAGTGGTAAAATTGTTTTTGTCATTCATAAATATATGCTTATCATCATTAGTAGGCTATCACCAAGAACTTGTAGAGTATCTGGAAAGAGCAGTAAGGACAAAATGTCACATCTGGAGAAGTTGTAAACGAGAAGCTCAGAGCATAGATGATAGTAGTAGATCTTTTTCTGTGTTGTATCTGGTGGTGAGGAGTGGAGTTCCCAGTCAATCTCCGTTATCGCTGACAACACACATTCTCCTTTTGCATTGTGGGTCCCAGAGACAGAACTCAAGTTTTCAGGCACTTTTAACCACTGAACCATCTCAACATCCAGAACTTCTGTCATTTTAAAATAGCTGTGATATCATGACATTTTTTGCTTTCTTAAAAATAGAAAGTGGAAATGTATACTAAACAATACATGATTTGGAATGTCTTCTTAAATGTTGTTTTATCAAACCCTACAGATCACCCAGGAAGCTGGAGAGTTTATGATCACTTTTCCTTATGGATATCATGCTGGTTTTAACCATGGTTTCAATTGTGCCGAGTCTACAAATTTTGCTACTGTCAGATGGATTGACTATGGCAAAGTTGCTAAATTGGTAAGTTTTACCTGAAAAGTTAAGCATATATAGTGTGTATTCTAGTTGAACATGTACAGCATTGATTTTCATCATTCACACTGTGTACCTCTCACTATAGATTTTTTTTTTTTTTTTCAGTTTTGGTATATTTACTTTCCAGAGTTGGAAACTCATTCCTGAAATTTTCTATTTTGAGATTATTGTAGGGCAGGTTACTCTGACTGGATTTTTTTGCTGTGGATGCTTGCCTTCTCTCTCTACCACTTGGGTTTCTTGTAACATTTTCTCTTGGCTTTGTATTAAGTAGACTTGGATTTCTCTTGTTACAGTTCAGTAGTGGTTTTAGAAAACAGGTTATAAAAGGAAGTGAGTAGTTAAATTTGGAACTATTGGTGGTGGAGGGAGTGTGGTAAAAAGAAATTACTAAAGCTTCCTTAATGCAAATGTGATTTTCTCAGTAGTAATAATGTAAAACGTACCTTAAAATCTATCTTAACATTAAAGTGGGTATAAAGTTCTGTTCACAGCTCTTGTCAACTGTATTTATAGTAGCTCATATACTTTGTCTTTTCATCTACAATGAACAGTTGGTATTAAATCAGATTGCTTTCACCTGGTGGCATTAAAGAGGGACATTGTTCAAACAATTGATGGTAATTTCCCCTTCCTGAAGCTTCAGGAGAATCAAGTGGCAGAGGGCTGTATCTTACTGAAACTATTTCACATTATGAAGTTGACATAGAATCAGTTAAAAAATGATAAATGCAGCTATGGGCCTTATCTTAGCTACGTTGTGGTACAAGTAAATGTTGTTTATTCCATTCGAAGAACAATTATATATAGGACTATTTTGTGGATTTAGGGAAAAATTACTCTTTAGTATATTTAGAAGATTGCATGTCATTAAAATATATATAAAATTCTAGCCTTTGGCAACCCAGGAATCATTTGAATGAATTCTTGTTTAAGAAGTTTATTTTGTTTATTTTGATTCTTTTTGACAGATATATGTGTGTTTTAGCCTTCAGTCCCTTTCATATCCCCTCCCCACTGAATCCCTTTTTCTTTCCAACAAGTTCCCCTCCTGTTTTTATATTTGTTGTTGTCTAGTTTAGTTGGTGAGCTACTTAGTTTAATTAGAGTTGCATGAGAATGGGTGGGGTTATTTAATCAAGTATGAGCAAATCTCCTGTGGCTATATCACTGAAGAAGACAAATAATGTCTATTTCTGAGGAGTTGTTCACAAAGGCACAAAGCTGAACTACTTCTTTCTATTAGGCAGTAATCACATTCTATTTAATGAGAAATAGGACATTCAGCATGCATGCCTTTACCTGTAACCTTAGTGTTTGCACTGAAGTAAAATGCTTTCTTCTGTTTTCAAAATGCTGTGTAACTATGAAGTTGTAATGTGGTATCATAATTCGGATCTTTAAATTTGGCAGTATAAGTAAGAATTGTAGATAATCAAATCATCAGAAAAATGGCTTAGTACTTGTTTATTATAGGTTTCAGAACTAATTGGTAATATTGATCAAAATAAGACATTTCTTCTTTGTTGACAGCCATAAGCAAAAGATAATTTTCCTACATTTTTGTAGTGGGAGTGGACTGCAACCTGTGAGGAATTGTAGATGTTGGTTTACCTTAGTCTCTCAGCTGGTTGAAGTGTTATGAAGCAGGTGGATCTGAGGTCCAACTTTCCTACTCTTGCTAGATATCATATATATCTGAAAGGCTTCCTTAAGTAAAGAGGAAATACTTGATATTTTAAAATCTAGTAGATCTATGCAGAGTGTGGAAATAATTTCTACAGACCTTTCTCAAACCGTTTCATATCATTATTTCAGAACAATGTTGAAATCTACATTTTTTTCCATGTAAGATAAAACATTTACCAATTTTAGGGATTTGGATGAGAACATCTTCAAGGATTTAGGGAGCCTAACCTTATCTGCCTACCACCAAAAGTACAAATTAGGAAATGATAGACTGATAATTGAAAATTTACTTTGCATAAGTAACTGGTGTTGCCTGCTTAAAAACTGGAATTCATTCTTTAATAGAAAATTTTTAATGTTTCAGTAGTCTATGCTCTCTTAGTATTACCATTTCTATTCTTAGTCAATTATTTTTCTTATTCTAAAATGTAATGTGATTTTCTTTCAGGCTTTAGTTGTTTTTTATCTCTATTTTTGATTTCCAAGGTAGATAACCTTATAAATTTATAGTATTGTGTGTGTGTATATATATCTATCTATCTATCTATCTATCTATCTATCTATCTATCTATCCCTTTTTGACCATTTGACTAACCCATAAATGTATGGGTTAGTTATGGATTGTGGTAAATACACTTGTAGCTTTGTGGATGCCCTATTTGTTAGTCTTATTATTGGCTTTTTAAAAATTTCATTCTAGGGGCTGGAGAGATGGCTCAGTGGTTAAGAGAACTGACTGCTCTTCCAGAGGTCCTGAGTTCAATTCCCAACAACCACATGGTGGCTCACAACCACTTGTAATGAGATCTGATGCCCTCTTCTGGCCTGCAGGGACACATGCAGGCAGAATACTGTGTATATAATAAATAAATAAATAAATCTTTAAAAAAAGATTTCATTCTAAATGGTACAATCCATGATTTGTAGGTGTTGATGAGTAAAGGCTTTTATTATTATAACCAGACTTTTGCTTTTTCACAGCTAGGTAAGGAGTGTAAAAGTGCCTGATAAAGTCTCTGTTGGAGATACAGCATTAACTGATGAGTGTAGCATAATGTGTACTCTGCATCTTCTTCATAATATAGACATATATGTAAATCATTCATCCATATGCTGTGAAATAATTTCACATTATTTATTTCTAATTTCTAATTGGATGTTGCAGGAAAGAATTATTACAAAAGGCTATCTTAAAAAAAAACAAAACTGATTAGAATATTTAACCATTTTCTCTGTGAGAGATCTTTGATTATAAGCTATCAGGCTTGTTTGGTAGAGAAAACTGTTGCTACTTTAGGTGGCTAGTTGAAAGAGCAGAAAGCTGTATTTACTGAGACTGTGCTTGCTTCATGTTGGTGCTGGTCTGGAAACCAGAGGTGAGAATATTTGACATTACATAGGTTATAGCACTGCTTTCTTTGTCCCTTGGTGCTTGCCTTCTTGTGATATCTCTGTAATGGAATGGAAGAGAGTGGGATATAGGTTTCAGCTGAAATGATTAATGACCTGTTGAAAATGTAGTAGTCAAGAAAGCTTTGTTCTTAAGATCTGGCTTTGATTGACTAGAAATCCCATACCATCATTGGTATCAAACTCAATACCTCTTCCAAATTGCTACAAGTTTTTGGAGTTCAATATCTTCAACTAAAGTTGTGGATATGAAGGCTATTTCAGAGTCTTTCTAAGATGTTCTTTTTCACAGTATCATTTAAAACTCCCATTTCTCTCCAACTTAGATCTAGTAGCAGTTTAGTCTGATCATTTTTGTTTCCAAGAGGTCTCTAATACTCTGTCTATACATCTTTGACATTCTTGTTATTTCCTTCAATCAGGACCATTTAGCTCTCCTTTCCCTTGACTTGTAGAGTATAACAAGGTACTCCAGAGCAACAGGACTTTTGTATTTAACAGGGTTATGCTACCTGAGAAGGTGTTTATATAGTTTGTTATGGTTTTACTAATCTAAGATGATTCTCATAAACATCCCTGTAGTCCTTTTCTGGCACCTAAGCTGACTTTGATTGGGGAGTACTCAGAGTCTGCTCAGAAAGAGGTGCTGGGCTGCATATGTGCAGGAATATGTGGGAATGGTTTTTCTGAGAAATGTTGTTCAGATCTTGCTCTTACAAATCAGACTTTCACAAAACTGAAACCAAGCTAATGTGCTTTGAGATCATTTGTAACTATGCACACAGTAGGCTTACATATTGTATACTTAACTTGTTCAGAATTATCTGTCCTCTAAGAAAAACATACTTAGCTCCCTGTATTTTTGTTTTGTTTTGTTTTGTTTTTTGTTGTTGTTGTTGTTTTGGTTTTTTTGAGACAAGATTTCTCTTTTAGATTTACACAGGAAGACCTCTTTAGAATAAATCAGGACCACTCTTGAGTAAAGGACACCAAGAGTTAGCCTTTTCTATTTCATGTGACATCACCACAAGGATCAGTACATTTTGTCTTTAGGGAGCCTCTCTGAAGGGGTTTTAGTAACTGCAATGTGCAAAGCTTTAATGTTAGTAGAATGTACTGTTTATTTATTTTAGGAATCGTCATTGCCTTAAACATCAGAGTAATCTAGAATAATATTGTTATTATCCCCTGGTAAAGATTTGAAAATATATAAAAGACAGGGTAGCAGTTGAAGCCAAACATCTCTGCATATTTGAATTATGCATTAAATTTGTGGGAAAATGGAGCCCATGCTTACTTTTGTGTAGCTGCAGTGGTACTAACAGGCCTGCATCCTGTCTAGGCTATAGGAAAGAGCTAGCTTGCAGATTTTGTTTGCATTCTTTCATGTGGTAGAATGAAATGTAGTTCTTTAGAGGCTGGATTTGATATATAGGTTCATTATTGTTATTATTTTGCCACTGTATTTATTAGTTTCACATAAAAACCCTGGTAGCTATTAAAAGCTTTGGCCTAGAATTGAGCTTGAGTGTCAAGACATTTATGAAAGTATTTTGTTTTGGTTATGTGGCAGCTGTAAGCATTGTGATTGTCTTATAGAGAAAGTTATTTACTGTACTGATTGTTTAGTGGGTGACACTTTGAGTTGATTTTATTTGAAGTTATTTCATATGTCATATATATGTATTTATATTTATATCAAACATATATGTCAGAGAGTTGAAAATTGAACTTCAGAGCTAAAAATATTTTCTGACATGATTCAGAATCATTGGCTTACTAATTTGAAGATATTCTGACACTTGAATTCTTAGGCATTTGAATAAGTTTGGAAAGAAATGGTATAACATTTTGAAGTTGATTTATTTTTTTAAATCTGCAATTCATTTTGAATAAGAAATTGTCTAGGATATAAGTGCCAGGGTATGAATTCATTTTATGTTACATGTCAGTCTTTTTTTTTTTTTTAATGAAACAAACAAAAAATTAAGTTAATTAGAAGTATTCACTTTGGGGCAGTCTTTATTCAATACTCCAAGATTATTTTTTAAGTGAATGTCTAGGTTTTATTTTATTTTATTTTTGTTCCACTTCCTTGCTGTCTGGGACAATTCAGATCTCCTCCTGCATCTTGGTGATTTTCTGCTTCTGGAAGGCTAAACATGCTGTGTTAGTTTGGGTTACTTTTTGCTGTGATGAAACATCATATGTTCAAAGCAACTTGTTGAGGAGGTCTTATAATTCTTTATAACAGTTCATCATCAAAAGCAGCAAGGTCAGGAACTCCTGTAGAGATAGAACCCAGAGGCAGGAGCTAATGCAGAGGCCATGGGCGAGTGCTGCTTACTGGCTTGCTCCCCTGCCCTTTACAGGCTACTTCCTTATAGAACTCAGGACCACCAGTCCAGGGATGGAACTACCCACAGTGAGTTGGGCCCTCTGCCATCAAAAACTAATTAAGAAAATGCCTTACAGCTAGATCTTATGGAGGCATCTTCTCAATTGTGTTTTCTTCATTTCAGATAACTCTAGTTTTTGTGTCAAGTTGACTTAAGACTAGCCAACACACATGCTTACACTGAGCATAGTATGGGCATCCAATTGGCATTATGTACTACAATCCAGAACTCTTGGGTCCAAGCTATCCTCTTGCCTCAGACCTATGAGTAACTGGGTTTTACAGGTGTGTGCCATTGCACATTTCATTGTGTCATAAAGCATTAGTCTATTAATATTTACCTGTCATTACTGTATGTAAAGGAGAGAATATCCAGACTGCCTTGCATTTGTTCATTGAACAGGTCTCTCCTCTCCCCTCCCTCTGTCCTTGTGTTTGGGCTCAAACCCATGACCTTAGGCATACTAGATGAGAGATGAGAGGTGTACTATTAAGCTACATCAATAGCTTCCAGGTCTATATTTCTTAAGGTATTGTATAATTTTGTGTTGTGCAGTTGTAGCTTGTGAAGTTCATAGTAACTAAGTAACTGATACAGTTACAAAGATAAATGGAAAATGCAGTTCACTGAGTTTAAAGATAATGCCAGCCTTTAAACCTAGGCAGGCTAAGTGAAGTATCCCTAATTTACCACTAAACTGACTTCATGACCCCAGCCAGGCTCCTCACTTTCCTACTTGAGAAGTTTAGCCCCCCCCCCCAAAAAAAAAGTCTCAGGAGAATTTAGTGGCTGCTGCCGAAACAACACCTCACTTGAAAGTTGGTGTCATGTCTAGTCACACTGAAAAACTTTGCCACAAACAAATTGGGCATAAAATTCCAGTTAGTCCTTCTACAGAAGCCCTTCCAAACCTAAGAAGCTTCCTGATCTATGGGAAAATGAGAGCTGGGCAGGAGTGCATGCACTACCATTTCTTAACTTGTAGCTTCACCCCAGTACATTGCTTCATTTTATTGTCTATATCTGTATATGCTATTTTCATACAGTGCTCCACATCTAAGGATCAAAGCCTTGAACAGATTGGAGAGATCTGTAAATAAATTATAGCCAATTCACAAAAGATAACAGTTCAGTTTGATGATGCAAACATTTGGTAAGTAGCAAATGAAATTTTCATCTAATAAAATCTACAGGAAATATAGTTCTTACATAATTGAGAATCATCTCTTCAGCACAACAAAGTAAGGCCAATAATATCCTCCAAGACTGTCTCTGATTAGACAAAGAGCTATGATGGGAGCCCACTAGTTCAAAGTACTAAGAAGACTAATATTCATGAGACACTGTGTGATCCACACTACTATGGAATCATCAGTTTGAAAACAAAAATAATGATATTTTAATATTTAATCACAATAGTCGCTGATATAATTTACAGAATCCAGTACAGATTCTTGAATATAAACAAGTAATAAGCATTTTGTACGTATCAGCAAAAGCCAATATGCAATTCAGGATTAAATAAAAAGGATAAATAATTCGTTCTAAATATAGTTTAAAAGGATAATTTTATTTTAAATCTTAAAAAAAATAGTGTGGGTTTTGAGTGTGTGAATATATATGTGTATGTGTGTATGATTTCTGTTTGTGCGTTTGTGCACGTGTATATATGTGAGTGTAGGTGTTTATTTGCTTGTTTTTCATGTATGCTATATGTGTGATGTACATGTGTATGTTTATGTATGTGTATATATATATGCGTGTATGTTTGTCTTTATATTTTTGTGTTTGCACATGTAAGCATATATGTAGATATCAGGATAACTTTTGTGAATAGGTTCACTCTTTTCACTGTGGATTTGGGGATCATACTCAGGTGTTCAGGTTTGTGTGGCTAACGTTTTTTTTCCAAAGATTTATTTATTTATTATGTATACAGTGTTCTGCCTACATGCATGCAGGCCAGAAGAGGGCACCAGATCTCATTAGGGATGGTTGTGAACCACCATGTAGTTGCTGGGAATTGAACTCAGGATCTCTGGAAGAACAGCCAGTGCTCTTAACTGCTGAGCCATCTCTCCAGCCCCATGGCTAACATTTTTATCTGCTGAGATTTGACAGGTCAATTGGATCCATTTGGATCCAATGGATATATTGTTTTATTTAATTGTAATTTTGTTAACTGAAATCCATTTTTTAATTTTCTCTATTTCCTTTTCTTTTTTTCTCTTCTCTTCTCCTCTTCTCTTCTCTTCTCTTCTCTTTTCTTCTCTTCTCTTTTCTTTTCTTTTCTGGAAGTTAATGTTGTCTCTGATTCTGTCTTCCCTGGTGACTCCCAGAATGGTTTTATCTCTGCTGCTTTTGATGTAGTGTTATGTTTAAAGTATTACTTTTCTTGTCTATGTTGTTAGAAACTAGTAAATAATAGCATACATTAAACATATATTAACTTAAAATATTCTCAGAATAACATGATGCAAGAACCGAAAAGAGCCCTGACATTACAAGAGGTAAATGAGAGGATAGCTCCTTCAAAGCAAGCACATCCTCTCCAGTTCCCCCATTGCCTCACCTTCCCCATTCTCCATAGCTTATGAAGATACTTTGGGTCTCCTATACCTGGGCCTGCTCATTACATTCACATATCATAAGTACCTCATTCTTTGTCTATTTTCATTTGCTACTCATGATTCTTATGTCCTTTATTCTTAATAAATTATTTTGGCATATTATAATTTAGTTCTTTAAGAACTAGAATGAACATTGGTTGTTCATATATAGTGCCAGTGATAAAAGCCAGGATTGAACTACAGAAGATCTCTGCTGAATAAGAGTGGGTAAGACTTGATTAACAAAGGTTTGCTGTCCAAGCTTCAAGAAGACTAATGTTGAGAATTCTAACAATTATTTTTCCTTAAGATTTCTGGCAGAGCTCTACATAAAGGAATTATATGGTCATGTGTCTACTGGAACTTGTTCTCATTCTCTGAATTGGATTTATCTCCCTGACCTGAGAATGTATTCAACACAGAGTTAGAAATTTGTTATCTTTGAAATGGACCTCTACTAATTTTTATTTAATTAAGTATTTATTCATTTATTTATTTAAAGCCAGAGGCTCATATATTCCAGGCTGCCCTTGTCCTATCTATGTAGCTGAGAATAACTTTGAGCTTGTGTGAGCTCAGGCCTGAGTTTTCTAACTAGGCCTTGACCTCTTGAATGCTAAGGTTATAGGTATGAGCCATCCTACCTGGTATCAGGACAGACCATAGAAATGACCCAGTGCCAGCTTAGTGAACCAGTGATTTTCTTCAGGTTATCTACAGGAGTATGAGCTACTCAAAGGCCACAACTTATCCCAGCATCAAGGACACAACTCATGAAGGCTTCATCTTTAGAGATTCTTGTATAACTTGCCAGCAGCTGGGGCAGTAGAAACATTTTTTTCTCTCCAACAATTGGTTACTTGTTTTTGTTCTTTTGGGAGGCCCACCACCCAGCTCCCAAAGAAATCACACATGGAGGCGTGTTCTTAATTATAAATGTCCAGCCTTAGCTTGACTTATTTCTTGCCAGCTTTCCTTAACTTTAAATGATCCCATCTGCCTTTTTCCTCTGGGCTTTTTCCCTTTTCCTACTTCTATAAGTCCTACTTACTCCGTGGCTTGCTGTATAGTAGCTGAGTGGCTGGCCACTGGAGTCCTCCTTCTTCTCTGGCTACTTCTCTTCTTCTCCCAGATTTCTCCTTCTATTTCTGTGTGCCAGCTTCACCTTTCCTTGTTCCTTGCTATTGGTCCTTCAGTTCTTTATTAGAGCATCAGGTGTTTTAGACAGGCAAAGTATCACAGCTTCAGAGTTAAACAAATGCAACATAAACAAAAGAAACACGCCTTAAAATAATAGTCCACAACACCTACTGCTTTTATAATTTTGTGGGTGAGCCTTGTGACAGATTGCTGAGCCTCATAAATTGAATTGCTTCTTGTGTCTTACCAGTTTCTCTCTCCCCCTCCCCCAAGGAATGTATCAATTCAGAGGAGATAACTATATAGTTTTCCATCAGTTATAGTGTTTCTTTTCTTTCTGTGAATTGCTAATGCCAAGTTTTTCATTTGTTTTCTTTTGACTACAGATACTATTATTGATATACTCATGTATTTATTTTCTGTAAAAGTAGGCTTCCACCTAGTGACTGTTTCCGTTTTGGCAGTTTTGCCCAGTTATTTTGTATAATGAAGAAAACTTGATTAACACATAGAAGCTTAGGAGACGTGTGTTCTAAAATGCTAAGTAATAGTTTCTTCTGTGTTCAACATTCAGGATGTTTTGTTTTCTTCTTTGTATATAAATCCTGCAATCCATGTTAGAAAAAAAAAAATCAATCTGGTTCACTTTATCAGAAAAAAAAAGTTAATGACAGCTTTAGACTAGAGATTTCAAATCACTAATAAATTATTTTGAGAACATTTTTGAAATACCATTTTTAAAATTTCACAAAACATGGTCTACTTTAGTGGAATATTTTGTTCTGTCACTAGTGGGGGACTCTTCTGCAGTCTGCAGAAGTGTGGGTGAATGGCTTTCTGTATCAGAACCATGTAAAAAGCTAGTTTAGAGTTTATCCTTCTGGACTTCATTTCCAGACTCATCAAACAAGAACCAGACACACTAAGTGATATGGTTATATTATGATATTCTAAATGCACTAAAGTTGACAATTACTATTAACCATCAAAACTCCATTCTTTGTTAGCTTGATCCCCCCAACAAGTGACTTTCCAGCTTAACCTTCTACCCCTTACCCCTCAAGTCTCATAATTCATAATACAAAATGTGTTTAATCCATTTTTAAAAATCTGCATAGTCTTGATGCTGTGAAAAAAAATCCACAGTCCTAAATCTCTTCTGATATGCAAAGCAGTCTCTTAATATCCCCATATATGATCAAAAACTCTATTAGATATTTCCATTATATAATGGCATAGAATAAACATTCTCATTCCAAAAGAGGGGGATGAGTAGAAAACAAGGAAAGATCAGACCAAAACAAGATAGGAATTTGGCAGAACAAACAGTAACACCTTTAGCTCCATGTCTACCACACCAGGCATGTGATGAAATCATCTGGCCTGTATTAGTCTTGAGCAGCCCTTCCTCATAGGTTTGGCCATCAGCACACATATCCTCTAGGCTGGGCTCTGCTTTGTGACTGTAGATTTCCAATTTCTCATCATCTTAGCATTGATAATATCTTAGAGACACTATTGCAACATAGGCTCCCCCCCTCTCCCTCCCTACCCAATGCTCAGGCAGTCCCTCCTTGTTGGGAGGAAATCTGACCCAGCTATGTATTGCTATGCCTCAGTGGCTTTTTGTGACCTTTTCACAAACCTTCCTCATCCCCTCACACCTGGTGTTTTGCAGGTTTATAAGAATGATGCCAGGTTCTTCTGACATTTTGTACTATAGTCTTCTTTGGTACATAGTTGCAACAGGCCTTTGGGTAATGTTGCAAAGCAGTGTTCAAGGAGATTATTTTGACTGGAACTCCTTCCCTCTCATTTTCAGTTTAGGCGCTCTCTTTTCAAGTGAACTTGTAATTTCACAAGATGGAAGCATAGCTGAGTGAGGGCTTATTCTCAGGAAACCTTTCCCATTATTCCCTTGCATGGTACACAGTTTCTCATTGATAGTTCTGATCACTTTTTAACAATTTTTCATGTAGATGCAAAGTGTGATGTCTGTATTATAGTATTTGACTGACTATTTGTTGGACAAAGACAGTTCTTCATTGTTTGTAATATGCTTCCTGTTATGGCAGAATCTCCATATTTACTAGTAAAGCACCTTAGGGTCTTCTTATGTATATATAATATATGTCCTACCACTGTTGTTACACTGCCTCATCCCCTCCCACTCTTGCTGAACTTCTCCTTCCCAAGAAGCCCACCATTCTTGTTTGTGTGTGTGTGTTTGTTTAGTGTGTCCTGCTGATTTAGTTTGACTGCATGTACTTGGGTGAAGGATTACTTACTAGAGCTTGATGAATTACTAGTGCAGAAACCACTCCAGAAAAACGACTCCATTTCCCTAGAAGCCATTAACTGTGAATAGCTTGTCAGCTTGGGGTAGAGACTTTTGAATCCCTACCCCATCAATGATGGAATGTTGATGGGTCCTATCTTGTGCAGGTAACCACAGCTGCAGTGTGCTCATGATTGCAGTTGCCATCTAGAAGACAGTTTCTCACAGCACTTGTCGCCATCCTCTGACTTTTATGCCCCCCCTCCTCTTTTGCAATGTTTGCTGAGTTTTGGAGTTAGCAGGTGCTTCCACTTAGGACTAAGTACTCACAGTTGCTTACTCTCAGCACCTTGACCAATTATGAGTCTTTGTATTAAACTCTTCTCATTGCAAGTAAAAGCTTTCCTGTCTAAAGCTTAGAGCAGCACTCATCTTATTTCATCCTAAAGTCATTAATTCGATTGGTCTACATTTCCTAAGTGAATTCCTGTTTTAGAGGAATTGAAAATTTTCTGTGTCAACTAATATGTAATGTGAGCAGTAGACGTGCACTAAAATGTGAATAAGAAGATTTTTTTCCTTTAGACCCTTGTTAAAAAATTCAGTGTGATGTGAAGAATTAAAAGTGCTAACTTAGAATTTACTCAAAATAATTTTTGTTTCTCTCAAGCAAGAACATCTTTAATTTATGTTGGAGCTTTTATTCTTATATTATGTACACAGAGATCTTTTATTAATTTATTCTTCATTTATGAATATTCTTTCTCCCTTTAATTTTTTAAACTAATGTTTTTCAACGTTCACACTAACATTTAATCCATGCAGAAAAAATTTGGAGATGTAGGGGATGATACCAGCATCCCAATTTTAGCTGAAGGGTTGCCATATCAATAATTAATGCACCATTCCTGGTAGTGGGGGTTTTATTTGATAACACATGATGTCTTTTTGGGACACTCTTTTCCCATTATATTGTAACTCCGTTTGTATATGTATATATTTTAGGAAGCTAATCATCCTGAATTTCAAAACCCAGACTCAGAAAGACAAATATTACTTATTTACCCTCATATGTGGATTTTAGCATATAAGCTTCAGATATGTGTGTTTCATTTAGAATATACACAGAGGTTAGGTAATTAATAGGGTACCCTGGAGGAGGAAGGGGATCTATTAAGGAAGTGGAACCAGAATATAATGCTATAAAGGTAATAAATGCTATAATAGGTAATGGAGGGAGATGAAACAGGAACGGTTGAATGGGGTCAGAAGTGGTAGCAAAAAGGTAAAGGAGGGAATTGGAGAGGGATAACTAATACTAAAGACCTTTTGAAAAAGCATGTAGAGACACATGTGTCCGTTTTGTTTTATTTTTTTGCTTTTTTTCCTTTTTTTTTTTTTTTGTTTTTGTTTTTTTTGTTTTTAAAAATCTCAACTCTATAACACTATCCTCTAAGTGTTAGTGATCTTTCTGCCTCTGCCACCGAAATAGTGGGATCCCAGGTGTGTAACTCTATGCCTAGATCTGTATTTCTGTTTTTGCATGTACACAATACTGCTTTTTTTTTTTTTTTTTAAACTATGGGTCTGTGGTTTGATCAGACATCAGGTATTGTACTAACTTTAGCATTTTATTTTCTGCTCAGGATTGCTTTGATGATTTAGTCTTTTGTACTGATGTAGCTATTTTAGGATTGTTTTTCTGTTGCTGAGTATAATTGAATATGTAGATCATTTTGGTAATGTCATTCAATTTTGCTTTGTTTTTCTGGTGACAGCTTGTTTTAAAGAGTTTTTAGAAGACTGAAATACAGAACATTTTCCCTAGGTTACTGTGATTAGTATATGAATAGTCTTCAAATGACAACTTGCGTAAAGTTGTGTACTCTTAGGTGCAATTAATAACAGCTTTATTGAACACTTGGCATTTTAAAATTAATACACATTTCTGTCCTTCTATAGCTTATATATTGTAGTCTAAAAGCCCCATTTTTGCTTTTCGTATTGATCTAATTTAACTAATAGATGAATAGCTAATAACTTCTAAGAACAGTGTTATTGGTGTGAGGGGCCAGGCAGGATTGCATTATAAAGTGTAGACTTTAGAGATAAATAGATATGGGTGAAGTTATAAGAGCAAGCTAGCAAGAATTTCTTAGCCATAGGCCATACTATTTGTAAATAACATTAAGCCTCCGTGTGATTGTTTTGTAAGTAGCTGCGGGACCTCAGAGCCGGGCAAGATTTGAGAAACCTTCCGACTATATTAACTAACTGGATGCATGAAATAGTTCTCGTGGTATTTCTTTGGTAGTTAGTTACATGTGAACCTTTGAGACTTCTCTTATGTGTTCTTATGAAATGCCTAGTATGAAAGGAGCAAGCCAGGTCCCAATCATCTCCCTTGGGAGATGTGACTGTTTGCATTCACTCCTAAGATGATCTACCATTGTTTAGTGTTCCTACCAGAGACTCAAACAAACAGGGATGTCCCATTTTTGTCTTTAAACATCTAAAGCAGTGAGATCTTTGTTGCCACGTGGCCATGGCTTACCAGTACTTTCACATCTTGCTTCTCCTGGTGGTGCTGGTGTCTTTTTCCAGACTCCATCTTTCTCTTTCCTGTCTCTCTCCTTGGATTTCATGCCTTCCTCTAAGCTGCCTTGCCATAGGCCAAAGCAGATTATTTATTAACCAATGGGAACAACATATATTCACAGAATACAGAAAGACACTCCCCAGCACTTCCCCTTTTCTATCTAATAAAAAGAGGAAGGTTTTAGCTTTAATATAGTAAAGTTATATATAACAAACAGTTACAATATCTAGTCTATTTGTATTTGGCAAAATTAAAGAAAATATTTTATAGTTTATCCTATATTTGTAAGTCTAAAGTTTCATATCTAATTTATATTTTATCATAACCAAGGAAAATTATAACTATGTAGTCTTCAATACCCCAGAAGGATGTAATATTCCCTAAGTAAATAGGAAGTACATTGTAAGCAGCTTCCAAAAATCTAGAATGACAAAGACAACTGGCTGCCTAGACAGTTACCCAAAGTTCCTCTGTGATGTTGGGGCAACCATCTTCAGCCTGTAAGTCCAGAATTTCTCATTTGCTTTTCCATGTGTTGTACAGAATGTCTGGCAGAAGCAGGAACCTGAAGAACCATCTTGCCTTGTTTTGACAAAATTTAATGGTCATTTTTCATGGGTCCTACATGTCCAGTTTATACAACATTTTGTCTGGCAGTCCAGGCAAGAACAGTTTCTTGCCCAAATGGCTAACTTTTGTCATCAGGAAGGCAAACTCCATAATGAGTTTCTTCAATGCCCATCATCCTCTTTGAAGTAATTGATGATGTCAGGAGCAGACATGCTTCATTGTCCAGAAAAATCTAAGTTCTTAAAACATTTTAAATGCCATATTCTCTAGGTCTTTGAAGTATTTGAAGATTACCTACTTAATTCTAATTGAAATATATTTTAGTTATATACCTAAAATACTTAACTAACATGACTGTAAGTTTGATTATCATAGATGGTTCTTCAGGTTCCTGCTTTACAGAGGAGACTGCCAGAAATTCTGCACAACACAGGGAAAAGTAAATGGGCCCATAGTCTGAAGATGGATGCCCCAATGTTATAGAGGAACACTGGGTAACTGTCCAGGCAGTCAGCTGTCTCTGTCATTCTAGATTTTTGGAAGTTGCTTACAATGTACTTCCTATTTTCTTAGGTAATATTATTTCCTTCTTGGGTCTGTAAGGGAGTTGAAGATTAGATAGTTATAGTTTTCCTTGTTAACAATTTCAGAAAGGAAACTCACTAAAGAGGTATACACTGTATAAGTTTGAAAGACATCAAAAGATGCAAATTAGGATAGAAGGTAAATAAGATACAATCCTTTGGATTCATGAAAATAAGATAGATCATGGAATATATTCTCTGAATTTGTCAAATGCAAATGGAGTAGACATTGTCGATGTATTTATTGCCTGTATATATTGTGCATAGTTATTATACTTAATATATATAGTTGTCTTATGAGTTATCATTTTAGACAAAAATAAAGGGGAAAATGTGATATTTGTACACTCCAATTAAGCTTATCAGAGGATCAGAGGAAAAAGCCAGTCACTATATTAAACATAAAAGTAAGGCAATGGTAGCACACGCCTTTAATCCTAGCATTCCGGAGGCTGAGATTCATTTGGATCTCTGTGAGTTCAAGGTCACACTGGGAATAGAGCCAGGCATGGTGGTACATGCCTGTATTTCCCAGCACTAGTTAACCATAGAGGTCTAGAGGTCTGTACAAACAGAAAGGAAGTGACAGAGCTGGGCAGAAAGAGGAAATGATGTAGCTGGGTGGAGACAAGAAGTGAGATGGCAAGCATAGAAAGCATATAGGTGTGGATATACAGGAAGTAGGATTTCTAGTAGTAAGAATATGGCTGGCTTCTTTCTGCTTCTCTGATCTCTCTGTTTCTCCGCAATATCTGGCTCCATGATTTTATTAATAAGACCCTTTAGCAATTCGTCTTACACATTCATTAGACCTTACCTTCCAATATCCTTTCCCTGTGTACCAAGCTTTGGATTAAAGTAAACCTTTTGGCATTGTTCAAAACATGCCTAAATTGGCACTAACATTCCATATAGTATTATTACTACTTTAGAATTTTGATGCATATCAGTGATAATAATCCTTTCATACAACCACTGCATGTTATACTACAGATTTTTGATGAGTATCTGTGATAGTAGGATAACTGTTCCTTTGCTGGACAAACTTCAGACAAACACTCATACTTCTCTATAACTTATTCTTGGTACACATTTTATATAAATGTACAAATATTTATTTTCTCATTTTTAATTCATATAAATATACAGTATTTTTAAAATATTTTATTTGCTCATTTCTAAATGTGTATCTTTACATTCTCACCTGTTCTGAGATTTTTTTCTCTCTTTTAGATGTAAAACATTTTCTTATTTATATTTTAATTAAGCATTCATGTTCTACCAAAGAGCATGGTATGTTATATATATACTTAGCAAAATCTTTTATTGTTGATTTTATTCCAACTGTTCCTTGTGTTGCAGTGCACTTGCCGGAATGACATGGTGAAGATATCAATGGATATATTTGTGAAGAAGTTTCAGCCAGACAGATACCAAATTTGGAAACAAGGAAAAGATATATATACTATTGATCATACAAAGCCCACTCCAGAGTCTACCCCTGAAGTAAAAATATGGCTACAGAGGAGGAGAAAATTAAGAAAAGCCCCCAGGAGGTAAGGACCACACAACATCTTGCTTGGAGTATGGACTTTGTTGAAATGGATCATGTAACCAAACGTTCTCAAGGATTGTTTATTTTTATTTATATTATTCATATATTTATTTAGTATATACTGAAAATTTGAGGTAATGTATGTTTAACTTTGAATTTAGGAACAGGTAGTCACATATGCAGAATACTCCTGAAATCAATGTGCATAGTGAGTAGAACAACATAGAACTTTTTGGAATTCTTCCATTAATTTATTTTAAACATGTATTTGTTCTTTACATTATTCATCATATTTTAAACTGATTTCAAACTCTTACATGCTACCATCTTTCAAAATTTTATTTATGAGTTCTTTCATTTTTTAAGAAGCCCAGATACTTTTCTCATCTTGATGCTTATGCTATAGTTTTTTCTTTTCAAGACTCAAAGGAGAAAGTATTATTTCTGCTCCTTGGTAGTCTTTTTGAACCTTACCTCTGATCCACTTTTGTGACTAGGACCATCTCACAATTCCTTTGAATATGCTGTATGCCTTATGGCTGATTGGCTGCATATTAGCTCTTAAAGTGTTAAATTTTTTGTTGAGGTTTTCTTTTTACTGTTACTTATTGTTATTTTGAAATTCTTATTCTCTTAATTTATAAAAATAGTATTTAAGAGCTGTAGAAATTTTCTAAATCCAGTAAAAAAAAATGTAGTTAGAGTTTTCCTGCCTGGCCCACAGTCAGGACAAATCTCTCTTACCCGCCAGTCCCACAGTCGCTTAGACCCAACCAAGAAAGCACACAGAAACTTATATTGTTTACAAACTGTATGGCCGTGGCAGGCTGCTTGTTATCTACTTCTATCTTAAATTAACCCATTTCTGTTAGTCTATACTTTGCCACATGGCTTGTGGCTTACCAGTGTCTTTACATGTTGCTTCTCCTGGCGGCGGCTGGCGGTGTCTCTCTCCAGCCTTCTACTTCCCAGAATTCTCTTCTCTCTTGTCCCGCCTATACTTCCTGCCTGGCCACTGGCCAATCAGAACTTTATTTACACAGAGCGATATCCACAGCACTTCCCCTTTTCTTTTTTTTTAAAGGAAGGTTTTAACTTTTACATAGTACAATTACATATAACAATTATCAAGCAAGAATTACAGTTATAATATTAAAGAAGATATCCTATCTATCTTATATTTGTGAGTCTAAGGTTTTATATCTAACTTATCTTGTATCATAACTGAGGAAATTATAACTATCTAGTCTTCAACCACATCAAAGACCTCAGAAGGATATAATATTACCTGAAAACCAGGAGAAGGATGCAAGCAACTTTCGGGAGTCTTGCAGGGCAGACAGAGACAGCTGGCAGCCTGAACAGTCACCTAATGTTCCTTTGTAAAGTTGGGGCTTTTGTCTTCAGCCCACAGGGCTAGAGTCTCTTGGTCACTTCTCTCAGTGTCCTGTAGAATGTCTGGCAGTTTCCTCTGCGAAGCAGGAACCTGAAGGACCATTTTGTCAAGCAAAGTTTAGTGGTCACCTTTCTATGGGTCCTGCATGTCCAGTCGATCAAGCAGTCCAGGCAAGAACAGTTTCTAGCCCAAATGGCTAGTTTTGTCAAGGTGAAGATAAGATATGAAGTGTTTTCAATGCCCATCTTTTTCTCTGAAGCAAATCGGTGCTGCCAGGAGCAGACATGTCTCACTGTCCAGAAAGTCTAAATTTTAAAAATATTTTAAATGCCATATTTTGTAGGTCTTTGAAGTATTTGAAGATTACGTATCTATCTGAAATATCTCTGTGTATATCTAGAAGACTTAACTAACATGGCTACAAGTATGATTATCATAGATGACTAATTATCAATCTATTTTTAATTATCCATTATAATTTTAAATGAGCTATATAAACATAATATCTTAAACACGATTAGAAATATACACACAGTATAACAAAATTAACTTTAAGTTTGTATCAATAGACTAAAATCTAAACCAATGTAAAACATTTTAAACAAGTTGTTGCTCTTTAGAAGTAAGTTCTCTAATCTACCCTTTCATCCTATTATATCTGTATCATATCCCCTTTTCTTCTTTAGAAAGAGATCTCATTTATAATCAAACTGCTTTAAAGAAAAATACTGGTTTTTTTCTGTCCCACACCAGAGGGCTCTTCTGATTTGGGACACAAGAATCTCTTAACCTTTTCTTTTAGCAATATGTCTGGGTTTAGAGAAGGAGTGAGCCAATTCCATCTCCAAAGCCAGCTTGATAATTTTGGGAATGTGGGCGTAGTTTCTCTTACTACTTCCTGCTGGAGGGGGGCGCTGTATCTTATGGGGACACAAAGAAAATTTTAGGATTATGGAGTAGTCCATGAGGGTGAACCTCTGAGCCAGTTGCCTTGAAACCATTCTGGATTTTGGATCATCTGGGCCATTGTGTCATCGGAGACCTTTCAGGTGGTCTTGGCTGATCAAACCTGATGTATCTTAATCTGGAACAAATCCATAGCCTCTGGCTTTCTGTGGAAACAAAAGCAGAGACTCTTTTCCAAAGCAACATATCCTTATATCCAAATTTTGAAGTCAAGGTACCTTTAAATTTTACATATTTGTTTAACTCAACAGCTTTTACAATCAAATCTTTTTCTGTAGTTAAAAATTCCAAAGACAACATAAACCAGATTCTCTGTGTAATATCCATCTTTGTAAGACTGAAACGCTGCTGTGGCTGCTGGCTCCGCCCATCTCAGCTTCCCAGCATGGTGGTGGTACAGTTTACCACCAGCTCTGGGTTTTGAGCCATGTGTACCATCAATTATCAGAAGCAGTTCCATCAAAGCAGCGCATAGCCCAGAAACCTTTTTTTTTTCCCTTTCTTTAACTAGCAAAGACTAAATCCACCATGCAGCAGAGTAAAGTGCTGCTTGTAGATTCCTCATTCCAACCACAGTGCAGGTCAGACGCACATGCCAGAAACCCGCCATAGCAGCTCAAACTGGCAGGCTGCCGCTAACTTGAGAGAGACAACTAGGAAGCTGTTTTTAGCTCTGTTTTAGAATCTTTTTTCTCAGGTTTTAGGTGGAAACTCTTGCCAACATGTTGGGCACCATTTGTAGTTAGAATTTTCCTGCCTGGCCCAGTCAGGACAAATCTCTCTTACCCGCCAGTCCCACAGTTGCTCAGACCCAACCAAGAAAGCACACAGAAACTGTTTACAAACTGTATGGCTGTGGCAGGCTTCTTGTTATCTACTTCTATCTTAAATTAACCCATTTCTGCTTATCTAAACTTTGCCACATGGCTTGTGGCTTACCAGTGTCTTTACATGTTTCTTCTCATGGCGGCGGCTGGCGGTGTCTCTCTCCAGCCTTCTACTTCCCAGAATTCTCTTCTCTCTTGTCCCGCCTATACTTCCTGCCTGGCCACTGGCCAATCAGAACTTTATTTACACAGAGCGATATCCACAGCACTTCCCCTTTTCTTTTTTTTTAAAGGAAGGTTTTAACTTTTACATAGTACAATTACATATAACAATTATCAAGCAAGAATTACAGTTATAATATTAAAGAAGATATCCTATCTATCTTATATTTGTGAGTCTAAGGTTTTATATCTAACTTATCTTGTATCATAACTGAGGAAATTATAACTATCTAGTCTTCAACCACATCAAAGACCTCAGAAGGATATAATATTACCTGAAAACCAGGAGAAGGATGCAAGCAACTTTCGGGAGTCTTGCAGGGCAGACAGAGACAGCTGGCAGCCTGAACAGTCACCTAATGTTCCTTTGTAAAGTTGGGGCTTTTGTCTTCAGCCCACAGGGCTAGAGTCTCTTGGTCACTTCTCTCAGTGTCCTGTAGAATGTCTGGCAGTTTCCTCTGCGAAGCAGGAACCTGAAGGACCATTTTGTCAAGCAAAGTTTAGTGGTCACCTTTCTATGGGTCCTGCATGTCCAGTCGATCAAGCAGTCCAGGCAAGAACAGTTTCTAGCCCAAATGGCTAGTTTTGTCAAGGTGAAGATAAGATATGAAGTGTTTTCAATGCCCATCTTTTTCTCTGAAGCAAATCGGTGCTGCCAGGAGCAGACATGTCTCACTGTCCAGAAAGTCTAAATTTTAAAAATATTTTAAATGCCATATTTTGTAGGTCTTTGAAGTATTTGAAGATTACGTATCTATCTGAAATATCTCTGTGTATACCTAGAAGACTTAACTAACATGGCTACAAGTATGATTATCATAGATGACTAATTATCAATCTATTTTTAATTATCCATTACAATTTAAATGAGCTATATAAACATAATACCTTAAACACGATTAGAAATATACACACAGTATAACAAAATTAACTTTAAGTTTGTATCAATAGACTAAAATCTAAACCAATGTAAAACATTTTAAACAAGTTGTTGCTCTTTAGAAGTAAGTTCTCTAATCTACCCTTTCATCCTATTATATCTGTATCATATCCCCTTTTCTTCTTTAGAAAGAGATCTCATTTATAATCAAACTGCTTTAAAGAAAAATACTGGTTTTTTTCTGTCCCACACCAGAGGGCTCTTCTGATTTGGGACACAAGAATCTCTTAACCTTTTCTTTTAGCAATATGTCTGGGTTTAGAGAAGGAGTGAGCCAATTCCATCTCCAAAGCCAGCTTGATAATTTTGGGAATGTGGGCGTAGTTTCTCTTACTACTTCCTGCTGGAGGGGGGCGCTGTATCTTATGGGGACACAAAGAAAATTTTAGGATTATGGAGTAGTCCATGAGGGTGAACCTCTGAGCCAGTTGCCTTGAAACCATTCTGGATTTTGGATCATCTGGGCCATTGTGTCATCGGAGACCTTTCAGGTGGTCTTGGCTGATCAAACCTGATGTATCTTAATCTGGAACAAATCCATAGCCTCTGGCTTTCTGTGGAAACAAAAGCAGAGACTCTTTTCCAAGCAACATATCCTTATATCCAAATTTTGAAGTCAAGGTACCTTTAAATTTTACATATTTGTTTAACTCAACAGCTTTTACAATCAAATCTTTTTCTGTAGTTAAAAATTCCAAAGACAACATAAACCAGATTCTCTGTGTAATATCCATCTTTGTAAGACTGAAACGCTGCTGTGGCTGCTGGCTCCGCCCATCTCAGCTTCCCAGCATGGTGGTGGTACAGTTTACCACCAGCTCTGGGTTTTGAGCCATGTGTACCATCAATTATCAGAAGCAGTTCCATCAAAGCAGCGCATAGCCCAGAAACCTTTTTTTTTTCCCTTTCTTTAACTAGCAAAGACTAAATCCACCATGCAGCAGAGTAAAGTGCTGCTTGTAGATTCCTCATTCCAACCACAGTGCAGGTCAGACGCACATGCCAGAAACCCGCCATAGCAGCTCTAACCTCACTATCTAGAGACTATCCATCTTAACATTTTGTATATATTTTACATATGTATTTATTATATATAATATAAAAACATTATACACTTCTTTCAAAATGTTATATTAATAATTGAATGACCATGCATGTGAATGCTTTTCATATAATTAAATTATTTCCTGTAGCATAGTTTTTTAATACCTACATGTATTTAATCTCCTACATCTAGACCTGTGGCAGCTCTGTTTTTCTGTATTAATGCTATAATTTAAGTTTTTTGCTCAAAGTTTAGTACTTATTTTGTGCTTCGCTTCCCACCACTTGCAATTACTTTTGTTATTTAGAATGGTTGTGAGCAGGAGAAACCTGAGAACATAAATTGTGCATATTTTCTTTTTTAATGCCTGTTTATTATTATTTTTTTTAATTCAACTATGATGTCTTGGCTAGCCTATGACTATATATATATATATATAGTCATGTTAACCTGTAACTCAGAGAAATCTACTTGCTTCTGCTTTCTCAATGCTAGGATTATACCTGGAAGACATCTGCATTTTTAAAGATATGTACATACATACATGCATACCTATATACATGACAGGACTAGTTAGCTAATCTAAAACTTGGATGATAATATTTCAGCTGTAGTTTGCAGGAAGGGTTTTTACAATATTGTTTGAAAATGAATTCACTATGTCATGGGCAGTGTTTTAATGTTGAAAGTAAGATGAATTTCAAGATATCAGTGGGGCGGGAGAAACATCTTAAGAGCACTGACTATTCTTGCAGATGATTCACATTCCCTGCACTCATGAGGCAGCTAATATCCACTTGTATCACCCACTCCACAGATCTGACATCCTCTTCTGGCTTCTATGG